>NW_027184616.1:3417500-3728181 GCF_032405125.1 Capricornis sumatraensis | reverse complement strand
CTGCTACAGCCTGGAAGGAAAGCGCACGTGCATGACCCCACTCGAGACGAGGCCTGACTCCCCTGGGGAGACTCCAGAAGTACCCAAAGATCCATGTCAGCCCCTGAGAGGAATCCTCGGTTCCGGCCCTGACTCCACACAAGGTTTTTGGCCCCGGTATCGACGGGAGAGGAATCCCGAGAGGCCCCCTAGCAACTCGCATGGGGACTGGCCTCTCCTGAGGCCACCAGGGCGGGTCCCTGAGGTCCCCGTCGTAACTCGAGAACACCTGCCGCAACTCGAGAAAATCCAGGAAGTTCTCCCTTCCAGGCGAGATGAGGCCTATTTCCGATGAGGCCTCTGGAGACAAATGACACCTAACCTCTGGAACTTCGAAAGGGTCTTTCACACCCTTGCTGCAACTCAAGAAGTTCACCGCCATACCCGTCTCCACTCGAGAGGAAGCACGATGGTCCCGCCCACATCCAGAGGAGCCCCGTTTCCCCCTCGTAGCTCGAGATGAGGGATCCATTCCCTGCTTTCAACGGGAAAGAATTCCCGGCGTTCCCGTCGCATCTCAAGAGGAGGCACTCTCAACAGGAAAGGCGAGAGGAACTCCATGGTCGTTCCACCATTCCAAGAGTCCCCCAGATGTCTCAGTCCATTCCAGAGGAGCCTCTTTGCCCTGCACTGGCTCATCTTTCACGCCGAGGATCGACTCACACCACGGTGGCACGTGGGACAGCCCTGTGGGAAAGCCTCCAGCGAAAGCCTCGAGGGAAAACCACAGATCCTTTGATCCACGCGACGGGAAGCGTGACATTGCTGCTACAGCCTGGAAGGAAAGCGCACGTGCATGCCCCCACTCGAGACGAGGCCTGACTCCCCTGGGGAGACTCCACAAGTACCCAAAGATCCATGTCAGCCCCTGAGAGGAATCCTCGGTTCCGGCCCTGACTCCACACAAGGTTTTTGGCCCCGGTATCGACGGGAGAGGAATCCCGAGAGGCCCCCTAGCAACTCGCAAGGGGACTGGCCTCTCCTGAGGCCACCAGGGCGGGTCCCTGAGGTCCCCGTCGTAACTCGAGAACACCTGCCGCAACTCGAGAAAATCCAGGAAGTTCTCCCTTCCAGGCGAGATGAGGCCTATTTCCGATGAGGCCTCTGGAGACAAATGACACCTAACCTCTGGAACTTCGAAAGGGTCTTTCACACCCTTGCTGCAACTCAAGAAGTTCACCGCCATACCCGTCTCCACTCGAGAGGAAGCACGATGGTCCCGCCCACATCCAGAGGAGCCCCGTTTCCCCCTCGTAGATCGAGATGAGGGATCCTTTCCCTGCTTTCAACGGGAAAGATTTCCCGGCGTTCCCGTCGCATCTCAAGAGGAGGCACTCTCAACAGGAAAGGCGAGAGGAACTCCATGGTCGTACCACCATTCCAAGAGTCCCCCAGATGTCTCAGTCCATTCCAGAGGAACCTCTTTGCCCTGCACTGGCTCATCTTTCACGCCGAGGATCGACTCACACAACGGTGGCACGTGAGACAGCCCTGTGGGAAAGCCTCGAGGGAAAGCCTCGAGGGAAAACCACAGATCCTTTGATCCACGCGACGGGAAGCGTGACATTGCTGCTACAGCCTGGAAGGAAGGCGCACGTGCATGCCCCCACTCGAGAGGAGGCCTGACCCCCCTGGGGAGACTCCAGAAGTACCCAAATACCCATGTCAGCCCCTGAGAAGAATCCTCGGTTCCGGCCCTGACTCCACAGAAGGATTTTGGCCCCGGTATCGACGGGAGAGGAATCCCGAGAGGCCCCCGAGCAACTCGCATGGGGACTGGCCTTTCCTGAGGACACCAGGGCGGGTCCCTGAGGTCCCCGTCGTATCTCGAGAACACCTGCCGCAACTCGAGAAAATCCAGGAAGTTCTCCCTTCCAGGCGAGATGAGGCCTATTTCCGATGAGGCGTCTGGAGACTAATGACACCGAACCTCTGGAACTTTGAAAGGGTCTTTCTCACCCTTGCTGCAACTCAAGAAGTTCACCGCCATACCCGTCTCCACTCGAGAGGAAGCACGATGGTCCCGCCCACATCCAGAGGAGCCCCGTTTCCCACTCGTAGCTCGAGATGAGGGATCCTTTCCCTGCTATCAACGGGAAAGAATTCCCGGCGTTCCCGTCGCATCTCAAGAGGAGGCACTCTCAACAGGAAAGGCGAGAGGAACTCCATGGTCGTACCACCATTCCAAGAGTCCCCCAGATGTCTCAGTCCATTCCAGAGGAACCTCTTTGCCCTGCACTGGCTCATCTTTCACGCCGAGGATCGACTCACACCACGGTGGCACGAGGGACAGCCCTGTAGGAAAGCCTCGAGGGAAAACCACAGATCCTTTGATCCACGCGACGGGAAGCGTGACATTGCTGCTACAGCATGGAAGGAAAGCGCACGTGCATGCCCACACTCGAGACGAGGCCTGACTCCCCTGGGGAGACTCCACAAGTACCCAAAGATCCATGTCAGCCCCTGAGAGGAATCCTCGGTTCCGGCCCTGACTCCACACAAGGATTTTGGCCCCGGTATCGACGGGAGAGGAATCCCGAGAGGCCCCCTAGCAACTCGCATGGGGACTGGCCTCTCCTGAGGCTACCAGGGCGGGTCCCTGAGGTCCCCGTCGTAACTCGAGAACACCTGCCGCAACTCGAGAAAATCCAGGAAGTTCTCCCTTCCAGGCGAGATGAGGCCTATTTCCGATGAGGCGTCTGGAGACTAATGACACCTAACCTCTGGAACTTCGAAAGGGTCTTTCACACCCTTGCTGCAACTCAAGAAGTTCACCGCCATACCCATCTCCACTCGAGAGGAAGCACGATGGTCCCGCCCACATCCAGAGGAGCCCCGTTTCCCCCTCGTAGCTCGAGATGAGGGATCCTTTCCCTGCTTTCAACGGGAAAGAATTCCCGGCGTTCCCGTCGCATCTCAAGAGGAGGCACTCTCAACAGGAAAGGCGAGAGGAACTCCATGGTCGTACCACCATTCCAAGAGTCCCCCAGATGTCTCAGTCCATTCCAGAGGAACCTCTTTGCCCTGCACTGGCTCATCTTTCACGCCGAGGATCGACTCACACCACGGTGGCACGTGGGACAGCCCTGTGGGAAAGCCTCGAGGGAAAGCCTCGAGGGAAAACCACAGATCCTTTGATCCACGCGACGGGAAGCATGACATTGCTGCTACAGCCTGGAAGGAAAGCACACGTGCATGCCCCCACTCGAGACGAGTCCTGACTCCCCTGGGGAGACTCCAGAAGTACCCAAAGATCCATGTCATCCCCTGAGAGGAATCCTCGGTTCCGGCCCTGACTCCACACAAGGTTTTTGGCCCCGGTATAGACGGGAGAGGAATCCCGAGAGGCCCCCTAGCAACTAGCATGGGGACTGGCCGTTCCTGAGGCCACCAGGGCGGGTCCCTGAGGTCCCCGTCGTAAATCGAGAACACCTGCCGCAACTCGAGAAAATCCAGGAAGTTCTCCTTTCCAGGCGAAATGAGGCCTATTTCCGATGAGGCGTCTGGAGACTAATGACACCTAACCTCTGGAACTTCGAAAGGGTCTTTCACACCCTTGCTGCAACTCAAGAATTTCACCGCCATACCCGTCTCCACTCGAAAGGAAGCACGATGGTCCCGCCCACATCCAGAGGAGCCCCGTTTGCCCCTCGTAGCTCGAGATGAGGGATCCTTTCCCTGCTTTCAACGGGATAGATTTCCCGGCGTTCCCGTCGCATCTCAAGAGGAGGCACTCTCAACAGGAAAGGCGAGAGGAACTCCATGGTCGTACCACCATTCCAAGAGTCCCCCAGATGTCTCAGTCCATTCCAGAGGAACCTTTTTGCCCTGCACTGGCTCATCTTTCACGCCGAGGATCGACTCACACAACGGTGGCACGTGAGACAGCCCTGTGGGAAAGCCTCGAGGGAAAGCCTCGAGGGAAAACCACAGATCCTTTGATCCACGCGACGGGAAGCGTGACATTGCTGCTACAGCCTGGAAGGAAGGCGCACGTGCATGCCCCCACTCGAGACGAGGCCTGACCCCCCTGGGGAGACTCCAGAAGTACCCAAAGACCCATGTCAGCCCCTGAGAGGAATCCTCGGTTCCGGCCCTGACTCCACAGAAGGATTTTGGCCCCGGTATCGACGGGAGAGGAATCCCGAGAGGCCCCCGATCAACTCGCATGGGGACTGGCCTTTCCTGAGGACACCAGGGCGGGTCCCTGAGGTCCCCGTCGTATCTCGAGAACACCTGCCGCAACTCGAGAAAATCCAGGAAGTTCTCCCTTCCAGGCGAGATGAGGCCTATTTCCGATGAGGCGTCTGGAGACTAATGACACCGAACCTCTGGAACTTCGAAAGGGTCTTTCTCACCCTTGCTGCAACTCAAGAAGTTCACCGCCATACCCGTCTCCACTCGAGAGGAAACACGATATTCCCGCCCACATCCAGAGGAGCCCCGTTTCCCACTCGTAGCTCGAGATGAGGGATCCTTTCCCTGCTATCAAAGGGAAAGAATTCCCGGCGTTCCCGTCGCATCTCAAGAGGAGGCACTCTCAACAGGAAAGATGAGAGGAACTCCATGGTCGTACCACCATTCCAAGAGTCTCCGAGATTTCTCAGTACATTCCAGAGGAAACTCTTTGCCCTGCACTGGCTCATCTTTCACGCCGAGGATCGACTCACACCACGGTGACACGTGGGACAGCCCTGTGGGAAAGCCTCGAGGGAAAGCCTCGAGGGAAAACCACAGATTCTTTGATCCACGCGACGGGAAGCATGACATTGCTGCTACAGCCTGGAAGGAAAGCGCACGTGCATGCCCCCACTCGAGACGAGTCCTGACTCCCCTGGGGAGACTCCAGAAGTACCCAAAGATCCATGTCAGCCCCTGAGAGGAATCCTCGGTTCCGGCCCTGACTCCACACAAGCTTTTTGGCCCCGGTATCGACGGGAGAGGAATCCCGAGAGGCCCCCTAGCAACTAGCATGGGGACTGGCCTCTCCTGAGGCCACCAGGGCGGGTCCCTGAGGTCCCCGTCGTAAATCGAGAACACCTGCCGCAACTCGAGAAAATCCAGGAAGTTCTCCTTTCCAGGCGAAATGAGGCCTATTTCCGATGAGGCGTCTGGAGACTAATGACACCTAACCTCTGGAACTTTGAAAGGGTCTTTCACACCCTTGCTGCAACTCAAGAATTTCACCGCCATACCCGTCTCCACTCGAGAGGAAGCACGATGGTCCCACCCACATCCAGAGGAGCCCCGTTTCCCCCTCGTAGCTCGAGATGAGGGATCCTTTCCCTGCTTTCAACGGGAAAGAATTCCCGGCGTTCCCGTCGCATCTCAAGAGGAGGCACTCTCAACAGGAAAGGCGAGAGGAACTCCATGGTCGTACCACCATTCCAAGAGTCCCCCAGATGTCTCAGTCCAATCCAGAGGAACCTCTTTGCCCTGCACTGTCTCATCTTTCACGCCGAGAATCGACTCACACCACGGTGGCACGTGAGACAGCCCTGTGGGAAAGCCTCGAGGGAAAACCACAGATCCTTTGATCCACGCGACGGGAACCGAGACATTGCTGCTACAGCCTGGAAGGAAAGCGCACGTGCATGCCCCCACTAGAGACAAGGCCTGACTCCCCTGGGGAGACTCCAGAAATACCCAAAGATCCATGTCAGCCCCTGAGAGGAATCCTCGGTTCCGGCCCTGACTCCACACAAGTTTTTTGGCCCCGGTATCGACAGGAGAGGAATCCTGAGAGGCCTCCGAGCAACTCGCATGGGGACTGGCCTTTCCTGAGGCCACCAGGGCGGGTCCCTGAGGTCCCCGTCGTAACTCGAGAACACCTGCCGCAACTCGAGAAACTTCAGGAAGTTCTCCCTTCCAGGCGAGATGAGGCCTATTTCCGATGAGGCGTCTGGAGACTAATGACACGGAACCTCTGGAACTTCGAAAGGGTCATTCACACCCTTGCTGCAACTCAAGAAGTTCACCGCCATAACCGTCTCCACTCGAAAGGAAACATGATGGTCCCGCCCACATCCAGAGGAGCCCCGTTTGCCCCTCGTAGCTCGAGATGAGGGATCCTTTCCCTGCTATCAACGGGAAAGTATTTTCGGCGTTCCCGTCGCATCTCAAGAGGAGGCACTCTCAACAGGAAAGACGAGAGGAACTCCATGGTCGTACCACCATTCCAAGAGTCCCCCAGATGTTTCAGTCCATTCCAGAGGAACCTCTTTGCCCTGCACTGGCTCATCTTTCATGCCGAAGATCGACTCACACCACGGAGGCACGTGGGACAGCCCTGTGGGATAGCCTCGAGGGAAAGCCTAGAGGGAAAACCACAGATCCTTTGATCCACGCGACGGGAAGCGTGACATTGCTGCTACAGCCTGGAAGGAAAGCGCACGTGCATGCCCCCACTCGAGACGAGGCCTGACTCCCCTGGGGAGACTCCAGAAGTACCCAAAGATCCATGTCAGCCCCTGAGAGGAATCCTCGGTTCCGGCCCTGACTCCACACAAGGTTTTTGGCCCCGGTATCGACGGGAGAGGAATCCCGAGAGGCCCCCTAGCAACTCGCATGGGGACTGGCCTCTCCTGAGGCCACCAGGGCGGGTCCCTGAGGTCCCCGTCGTAACTCGAGAACACCTGCCGCAACTCGAGAAAATCCAGGAAGTTCTCCCTTCCAGGCGAGATGAGGCCTATTTCCGATGAGGCCTCTGGAGACAAATGACACCTAACCTCTGGAACTTCGAAAGGGTCTTTCACACCCTTGCTGCAACTCAAGAATTTCACCGCCATACCCGTCTCCACTCGAGAGGAAGCACGATGGTCCCGCCCACATCCAGAGGAGCCCCGTTTCCCCCTCGTAGCTCGAGATGAGGGATCCTTTCCATGCTTTCAACGGGAAAGAATTCCCGGCGTTCCCGTCGCATCTCAAGAGGAGGCACTCTCAACAGGAAAGGCGAGAGGAACTCCATGGTCGTACCACCATTCCAAGAGTCCCCCAGATGTCTCAGTCCAATCCAGAGGAACCTCTTTGCCCTGCACTGGCTCATCTTTCACGCCGAGAATCGACTCACACCACGGTGGCACGTGGGACAGCCCTGTGGGAAAGCCTCGAGGGAAAGCCTCGAGGGAAAACCACAGATCCTTTGATCCACGCCACGGGAAGCGTGACATTGCTGCTACAGCCTGGAAGGAAAGCACACGTGCATGCCCCCACTCGAGACGAGGCCTGACTCCCCTGGGGAGACTCCAGAAGTACCCAAAGATCCATGTCAGCCCCTGAGAGGAATGCTCGGTTCCGGCCCTGGCTCCACACAAGGTTTTTGGCCCCGGTATCGACGGGAGAGGAGTCCCGAGAGGCCCCCTAGCAAATCGCATGGGGACTGGCCTCTCCTGAGGCCACCAGGGCGGGTCCCTGAGGTCCCCGTCTTAACTCGAGAACACCTGCCACAACTCGAGAAAATCCAGGAAGTTCTCCCTTCCAGGCGAGATGAGGCCTATTTCCGATGAGGCGTCTGGAGACTAATGACACCTAACCTCTGGAACTTCGAAAGGGTCTTTCACACCCTTGCTGCAACTCAAGAAGTTCACCGCCATACCCGTCTCCACTCGAGAGGAAGCACGATGGTCCCGCCCACATCCAGAGGAGCCCCGTTTCCCCCTCGTAGCTCGAGATGAGGGATCCATTCCCTGCTTTCAACGGGAAAGAATTCCCGGCGTTCCCGTCGCATCTCAAGAGGAGGCACTCTCAACAGGAAAGGCGAGAGGAACTCCATGGTCGTTCCACCATTCCAAGAGTCCCCCAGATGTCTCAGTCCATTCCAGAGGAGCCTCTTTGCCCTGCACTGGCTCATCTTTCACGCCGAGGATCGACTCACACCACGGTGGCACGTGGGACAGCCCTGTGGGAAAGCCTCGAGCGAAAGCCTCGAGGGAAAACCACAGATCCTTTGATCCACGCGACGGGAAGCGTGACATTGCTGCTACAGCCTGGAAGGAAAGCGCACGTGCATGCCCCCACTCGAGACGAGGCCTGACTCAGCTGGGGAGACTCCAGAAGTACCCAAAGATCCATGTCAGCCCCTGAGAGGAATCCTCGGTTCCGGCCCTGACTCCACACAAGGTTTTTGGCCCCGGTATCGACGGGAGAGGAATCCCGAGAGGCCCCCTAGCAACTCGCAAGGGGACTGGCCTCTCCTGAGGCCACCAGGGCGGGTCCCTGAGTTCCCCGTCGTAACTCGAGAACACCTGCCGCAACTCGATAAAATCCAGGAAGTTCTCCCTTCCAGGCGAGATGAGGCCTATTTCCGATGAGGCGTCTGGAGACTAATGACACCTAACCTCTGGAACTTCGAAAGGGTCTTTCACACCCTTGCTGCAACTCAAGAAGTTCACCACCATACCCGTCTCCACTCGAGAGGAAGCACGATGGTCCCGACCACATCCAAAGGAGCCCCGTTTCCCCCTCGTAGCTCGAGATGAGGGATCCTTTCCCTGCTTTCAACGGGAAAGAATTCCCTGCGTTCCCGTCGCATCTCAAGAGGAGGCACTGTCAACAGGAAAGGAGAGGAACTCCATGGTCGTACCACCATTCCAAGAGTCCCCCAGATGTCTCAGTCCATTCCAGAGGAACCTCTTTGCCCTGCACTGGCTCATCTTTCACGCCGAGGATCGACTCACACCACGGTGGCACGTGGGACAGCCCTGTGGGAAAGCCTCGAGGGAAAGCCTCGAGGGAAAACCACAGATCCTTTGATCCACGCGACGGGAAGCGTGACATTGCTGCTAAAGCCTGGAAGGAAAGCGCACGTGCATGCCCCCACTCGAGACGAGGCCTGACTCCACTGGGGAGACTCCAGAAGTACCCAAAGATCCATGTCAGCCCCTGAGAGGAATCCTCGGTTCCCGCCCTGACTCCACACAAGGTTTTTGGCCCCGGTATCGACGGGAGAGGAATCCCGAGAGGCCCCCTAGCAACTCGCATGGGGACTGGCCTCTCCTGAGGCCACCAGGGCGTGTCCCTGAGGTCCTCGTCGTAACTCGAGAGCACCTGCCGCAACTCGAGAAAATCCAGGAAGTTCTCCCTTCCAGGCGAGATGAGGCCTATTTCCGATGAGGCGTCTGGAGACTAATGACACCTAACCTCTGGAACTTCGAAAGGGTCTTTCACACCCTTGCTGCGACTCAAGAAGTTCACCGCCATACCCGTCTCCACTCGAGAGGAAGCACGATGGTCCCGCCCACATCCAGAGGATCCCCGTTTCCCCCTCATAGCTCGAGATGAGGGATCCTTTCCCTGCTTTCAACGGGAAAGAATTCCCTGCGTTCCCGTCGCATCTCAAGAGGAGGCACTCTCAACAGGAAAGGCGAGAGGAACTCCATGGTCGTACCACCATTCCAAGAGTCCACCAGATGTCTCAGTCCATTCCAGAGGAACCTCTTTGCCCTTCACTGGCTCATCTTTCACGCCGAGGATCGACTCACACCACGGTGGCACGTGGGACAGCCCTGTGGGAAAGCCTCGAGGGAAAGCCTCGAGGGAAAACCACAGATCCTTTGATCCACGCGACGGGAAGCGTGACATTGCTGCTACAGCCTGGAAGGAAAGCGCACGTGCATGCCCCCACTCGAGACGAGGCCTGACTCCCCTGGGGAGACTCCAGAAGTACCCAAAGATCCATGTCAGCCCCTGAGAGGAATCCTCGGTTCCAGCCCTGACTCCACACAAGGTTTTTGGCCCCGGTATCGACGGGAGAGGAATCCCGAGAGGCCCCCTAGCAACTCGCAAGGGGACTGGCCTCTCCTGAGGCCACCAGGGCGGGTCCCTGAGTTCCCCGTCGTAACTCGAGAACACCTGCCGCAACTCGAGAAAATCCAGGAAGTTCTCCCTTCCAGGCGAGATGAGGCCTATTTCCGATGAGGCGTCTGGAGACTAATGACACCTAACCTCTGGAACTTCGAAAGGGTCTTTCACACCCTTGCTGCAACTCAAGAAGTTCACCACCATACCCGTCTCCACTCGAGAGGAAGCACGATGGTCCCGACCACATCCAAAGGAGCCCCGTTTCCCCCTCGTAGCTCGAGATGAGGGATCCTTTCCCTGCTTTCAACGGGAAAGAATTCCCTGCGTTCCCGTCGCATCTCAAGAGGAGGCACTGTCAACAGGAAAGGAGAGGAACTCCATGGTCGTACCACCATTCCAAGAGTCCCCCAGATGTCTCAGTCCATTCCAGAGGAACCTCTTTGCCCTGCACTGGCTCATCTTTCACGCCGAGGATCGACTCACACCACGGTGGCACGTGGGACAGCCCTGTGGGAAAGCCTCGAGGGAAAGCCTCGAGGGAAAACCACAGATCCTTTGATCCACGCGACGGGAAGCGTGACATTGCTGCTAAAGCCTGGAAGGAAAGCGCACGTGCATGCCCCCACTCGAGACGAGGCCTGACTCCACTGGGGAGACTCCAGAAGTACCCAAAGATCCATGTCAGCCCCTGAGAGGAATCCTCGGTTCCCGCCCTGACTCCACACAAGGTTTTTGGCCCCGGTATCGACGGGAGAGGAATCCCGAGAGGCCCCCTAGCAACTCGCATGGGGACTGGCCTCTCCTGAGGCCACCAGGGCGTGTCCCTGAGGTCCTCGTCGTAACTCGAGAGCACCTGCCGCAACTCGAGAAAATCCAGGAAGTTCTCCCTTCCAGGCGAGATGAGGCCTATTTCCGATGAGGCGTCTGGAGACTAATGACACCTAACCTCTGGAACTTCGAAAGGGTCTTTCACACCCTTGCTGCGACTCAAGAAGTTCACCGCCATACCCGTCTCCACTCGAGAGGAAGCACGATGGTCCCGCCCACATCCAGAGGATCCCCGTTTCCCCCTCATAGCTCGAGATGAGGGATCCTTTCCCTGCTTTCAACGGGAAAGAATTCCCTGCGTTCCCGTCGCATCTCAAGAGGAGGCACTCTCAACAGGAAAGGCGAGAGGAACTCCATGGTCGTACCACCATTCCAAGAGTCCACCAGATGTCTCAGTCCATTCCAGAGGAACCTCTTTGCCCTTCACTGGCTCATCTTTCACGCCGAGGATCGACTCACACCACGGTGGCACGTGGGACAGCCCTGTGGGAAAGCCTCGAGGGAAAGCCTCGAGGGAAAACCACAGATCCTTTGATCCACGCGACGGAAGCGTGACATTGCTGCTACAGCCTGGAAGGAAAGCGCACGTGCATGCCCCCACTCGAGACGAGGCCTGACTCCCCTGGGGAGACTCCAGAAGTACCCAAAGATCCATGTCAGCCCCTGAGAGGAATCCTCGGTTCCAGCCCTGACTCCACACAAGGATTTTGGCCCCGGTATCGACGGGAGAGGAATCCCGAGAGGCCCCCTAGCAACTCGCATGGGGACTGGCCTCTCCTGAGGCCACCAGGGCGGGTCCCTGAGGTCCCCGTCGTAACTCGAGAACACCTGCCGCAACTCGAGAAAATCCAGGAAGTTCTCCCTTCCAGGCGAGATGAGGCCTATTTCCGATAAGGCGTCTGGAGACTAATGACACCTAACCTCTGGAACTTTGAAAGGGTCTTTCACACCCTTGCTGCGACTCAAGAAGTGCACCGCCATACCCGTCTCCACTCGAGAGGAAGCACGATGGTCCCGCCCACATCCAGAGGAGCCCCGTTTCCCCCTCGTAGCTCGAGATGAGGGATCCTTTCCCTGCTTTAAACGGGAAAGAATTCCCGGCGTTCCCGTCGCATCTCAAGAGGAGGCACTCTCAACAGGAAAGGCGAGAGGAACTCCATGGTCGTACCACCATTCCAAGAGTCCCCCAGATGTCTCAGTCCATTCCAGAGGAACCTCTTTGCCCTGCACTGGCTCATCTTTCACGCCGAGGATCGACTCACACCACGGTGGCACGTGGGACAGCCCTGTGGGAAAGCCTCGAGGGAAAGCCTCGAGGGAAAACCACAGATCCTTTGATCCACGCCACAGGAAGCGTGACATTGCTGCTACAGCCTGGAAGGAAAGTGCACGTGCATGCCCCCTCACGAAACGAGGCCTGTCTCCCCTGGCGAGACTCCAGAAGTATCCAAAGATACATATCAGCCCCTGAGAGGAATCCTCTGTTCCGGCCCTGACTCCACACAAGGTTTTTGGCCCCGCTATCGACGGAAGAGGAATCCCGAGAGGCCCCCTAGCAACTCGCATGGGGACTGGCTTCTCCTGAGGCCACCAGGGCCGGTCCCTGAGGTCCCCGTCGTAACTCGAGAACACCTGCCGCAACTCGAGAAAATCCAGGAAGTTCTCCCTTCCAGGCGAGATGAGGCCTATTTCCGATGAGGCGTCTGGAGACTAATGACACCTAACCTCTGGAACTTCGAAAGGGTCTTTCACACCCTTGCTGCAACTCAAGAAGTTCACCACCATACCCGTCTCCACTCGAGAGGAAGCACGATGGTCCCGACCACATCCAAAGGAGCCCCGTTTCCCCCTCGTAGCTCGAGATGAGGGATCCTTTCCCTGCTTTCAACGGGAAAGAATTCCCTGCGTTCCCGTCGCATCTCAAGAGGAGGCACTGTCAACAGGAAAGGAGAGGAACTCCATGGTCGTACCACCATTCCAAGAGTCCCCCAGATGTCTCAGTCCATTCCAGAGGAACCTCTTTGCCCTGCACTGGCTCATCTTTCACGCCGAGGATCGACTCACACCACGGTGGCACGTGGGACAGCCCTGTGGGAAAGCCTCGAGGGAAAGCCTCGAGGGAAAACCACAGATCCTTTGATCCACGCGACGGGAAGCGTGACATTGCTGCTAAAGCCTGGAAGGAAAGCGCACGTGCATGCCCCCACTCGAGACGAGGCCTGACTCCACTGGGGAGACTCCAGAAGTACCCAAAGATCCATGTCAGCCCCTGAGAGGAATCCTCGGTTCCCGCCCTGACTCCACACAAGGTTTTTGGCCCCGGTATCGACGGGAGAGGAATCCCGAGAGGCCCCCTAGCAACTCGCATGGGGACTGGCCTCTCCTGAGGCCACCAGGGCGTGTCCCTGAGGTCCTCGTCGTAACTCGAGAGCACCTGCCGCAACTCGAGAAAATCCAGGAAGTTCTCCCTTCCAGGCGAGATGAGGCCTATTTCCGATGAGGCGTCTGGAGACTAATGACACCTAACCTCTGGAACTTCGAAAGGGTCTTTCACACCCTTGCTGCGACTCAAGAAGTTCACCGCCATACCCGTCTCCACTCGAGAGGAAGCACGATGGTCCCGCCCACATCCAGAGGATCCCCGTTTCCCCCTCGTAGCTCGAGATGAGGGATCCTTTCCCTGCTTTAAACGGGAAAGTATTCCAGGCGTTCCCGTCGCATCTCAAGAGGAGGCACTCTCAACAGGAAAGGCGAGAGGAACTCCATGGTCGTACCACCATTCCAAGAGTCCACCAGATGTCTCAGTCCATTCCAGAGGAACCTCTTTGCCCTTCACTGGCTCATCTTTCACGCCGAGGATCGACTCACACCACGGTGGCACGTGGGACAGCCCTGTGGGAAAGCCTCGAGGGAAAGCCTCGAGGGAAAACCACAGATCCTTTGATCCACGCGACGGGAAGCGTGACATTGCTGCTACAGCCTGGAAGGAAAGCGCACGTGCATGCCCCCACTCGAGACGAGGCCTGACTCCCCTGGGGAGACTCCAGAAGTACCCAAAGATCCATGTCAGCCCCTGAGAAGAATCCTCGGTTCCAGCCCTGACTCCACACAAGGTTTTTGGCCCCGGTATCGACGGGAGAGGAATCCCGAGAGGCCCCCTAGCAACTCGCATGGGGACTGGCCTCTCCTGAGGCCACCAGGGCGGGTCCCTGAGGTCCCCGTCGTAACTCGAGAACACCTGCCGCAACTCGAGAAAATCCAGGAAGTTCTCCCTTCCAGGCGAGATGAGGCCTATTTCCGATAAGGCGTCTGGAGACTAATGACACCTAACCTCTGGAACTTCGAAAGGGTCTTTCACACCCTTGCTGCGACTCAAGAAGTTCACCGCCATACCCGTCTCCACTCGAGAGGAAGCACGATGGTCCCGCCCACATCCAGAGGAGCCCCGTTTCCCCCTCGTAGCTCGAGATGAGGGATCCTTTCCCTGCTTTAAACGGGAAAGAATTCCCGGCGTTCCCGTCGCATCTCAAGAGGAGGCACTCTCAACAGGAAAGGCGAGAGGAACTCCATGGTCGTACCACCATTCCAAGAGTCCCCCAGATGTCTCAGTCCATTCCAGAGGAACCTCTTTGCCCTGCACTGGCTCATCTTTCACGCCGAGGATCGACTCACACCACGGTGGCACGTGGGACAGCCCTGTGGGAAAGCCTCGAGGGAAAGCCTCGAGGGAAAACCACAGATCCTTTGCTCCACGCCACGGGAAGCGTGACATTGCTGCTACAGCCTGGAAGGAAAGTGCACGTGCATGCCCCCTCACGAAACGAGGCCTGTCTCCCCTGGCGAGACTCCAGAAGTATCCAAAGATACATATCAGCCCCTGAGAGGAATCCTCGGTTCCGGACCTGACTCCACACAAGGTTTTTGGCCCCGGTATCGACGGGAGAGGAATCCCGAGAGGCCCCCTAGCAACTCGCATGGGGACTGGCCTCTCCTGAGGCCACAAGGGCCGGTCCCTGAGTTCCCCGTCGTAACTCGAGAACACCTGCCGCAACTCGAGAAAATCCAGGAAGTTCTCCCTTCCAGGCGAGATGAGGCCTATTTCCGATGAGGCGTCTGGAGACTAATGACACCTAACCTCTGGAACTTCGAAAGGGTCTTTCACACCCTTGCTGCAACTCAAGAAGTTCACCACCATACCCGTCTCCACTCGAGAGGAAGCACGATGGTCCCGACCACATCCAGAGGAGCCCCGTTTCCCCCTCGTAGCTCGAGATGTGGGATCCTTTCCCTGCTTTCAACGGGAAAGAATTCCCTGCGTTCCCGTCGCATCTCAAGAGGAGGGACTCTCAACAGGAAAGGAGAGGAACTCCATGGTCGTACCACCATTCCAAGAGTCCCCCAGATGTCTCAGTCCATTCCAGAGGAACCTCTTTGCCCTGCACTGGCTCATCTTTCACGCCAAGGATCGACTCACACCACGGTGGCACGTGGGACAGCCCTGTGGGAAAGCCTCGAGGGAAAGCCTCGAGGGAAAACCACAGATCCTTTGATCCACGCGACGGGAAGCGTGACATTGCTGCTAAAGCCAGGAAGGAAAGCGCACGTGCATGCCCCCACTCGAGACGAGGCCTGACTCCACTGGGGAGACTCCAGAAGTACCCAAAGATCCATGTCAGCCCCTGAGAGGAATCCTCGGTTACGGCCCTGACTCCACACAAGGTTTTTGGCCCCGGTATCGACGGGAGAGGAATCCCGAGAGGCCCCCTAGCAACTCGCATGGGGACTGGCCTCTCCTGAGGCCACCAGGGCGTGTCCCTGAGGTCCTCGTCGTAAATCGAGAGCACCTGCCGCAACTAGAGAAAATCCAGGAAGTTCTCCCTTCCAGGAGAGATGAGGCCTATTTCCGATGAGGCGTCTGGAGACTAATGACACCTAACCTCTGGAACTTCGAAAGGGTCTTTCACACCCTTGCTACGACTCAAGAAGTTCACCGCCATACCCGTCTCCACTCGAGAGGAAGCACGATGGTCCCGCCCACATCCAGAGGATCCCCGTTTCCCCCTCATAGCTCGAGATGATGGATCCTTTCCCTGCTTTCAACGGGGAAGAATTCCCGGCGTTCCCGTCGCATCTCAAGAGGAGGCACTCTCAACAGGAAAGGCGAGAGGAACTCCATGGTCGTACCACCATTCCAAGAGTCCACCAGATGTCTCAGTCCATTCCAGAGGAAACTCTTTGCCCTGCACTGGCTCATCTTTCACGCCGAGGATCGACTCACACCACGGTGGCACGTGGAACAGCCCTGTGGGAAAGCCTCGAGGGAAAACCACAGATCCTTTGATCCACGCGACGGGAAGCGTGACATTGCTGCTACAGCCTGGAAGGAAAGCGCATGTGCATGCCCCCACTCGAGACGAGGCCTGACTCCCCTGGGGAGACTCCAGAAGTGCCCAAAGATCCATGTCAGCCCCTGAGAGGAATCCTCGGTTCCAGCCCTGACTCCACACAAGGTTTTTGGCCCCGGTATCGACGGGAGAGGAATCCCGAGAGGCCCCCTAGCAACTCGCATGGGGACTGGCCTCTCCTGAGGCCACCAGGGCGGGTCCCTGAGGTCCCCGTCGTAACTCGAGAACACCTGCCGCAACTCGAGAAAATCCAGGAAGTTCTCCCTTCCAGGCGAGATGAGGCCTATTTCCGATAAGGCGTCTGGAGACTAATGACACCTAACCTCTGGAACTTCGAAAGGGTCTTTCACACCCTTGCTGCGACTCAAGAAGTTCACCGCCATACCCGTCTCCACTCGAGAGGAAGCACGATGGTCCCGCCCACATCCAGAGGAGCCCCGTTTCCCCCTCGTAGCTCGAGATGAGGGATCCTTTCCCTGCTTTAAACGGGAAAGAATTCCCGGCGTTCCCGTCGCATCTCAAGAGGAGGCACTGTCAACAGGAAAGGAGAGGAACTCCATGGTCGCACCACCATTCCAAGAGTCCCCCAGATGTCTCAGTCCATTCCAGAGGAACCTCTTTGCCCTGCACTGGCTCATCTTTCACGCCGATGATCGACTCACACCACGGTGGCACGTGGGACAGCCCTGTGGGAAAGCCTCGAGGGAAAGCCTCGAGGGAAAACCACAGATCCTTTGATCCACGCGACGTGAAGCGTGACATTGCTGCTACAGCCTGGAAGGAAAGTGCACGTGCATGCCCCCACTCGAGACGAGGCCTGACTCCCCTGGGGAGACTCCAGAAGTACCCAAAGATCCATGTCAGCCCCTGAGAGGAATCCTCGGTTCCGGCACTGACTCCACACAAGGTTTTTGCCCCCGGTATCGACGGGAGAGGAATCCCGAGAGGCCCCCTAGCAACTCGCATGGGGACTGGCCTCTCCTGAGGCCACCAGGGCGGGTCCCTGAGGTCCCCGTCGTAACTCGAGAACACCTGCCGCAACTCGAGAAAATCCAGGAGGTTCTCCCTTCCAGGCGAGATGAGGCCTATTTCCGATGAGGCGTCTGGAGACTAATGACACCTAACCTCTGGAACTTCGAAAGGGTCTTTCACACCCTTGCTGCAACTCAAGAAGTTCACCGCCATACCCGTCTCCACTCGAGAGGAAGCACGATGGTCCCGCCCACATCCAGAGGAGCCCCGTTTCCCCCTCGTAGCTCGAGATGAGGGATCCTTTCCCTGCTTTCAACGGGAAAGAATTCCCGGCGTTCCCGTCGCATATCAAGAGGAGGCACTCTCAACAGGAAAGGCGAGAGGAACTCCATGGTCGTACCACCATTCCAAGAGTCCCCCAGATGTCTCAGTCCATTCCAGAGGAAACTCTTTGCCCTGCACTGGCTCATCTTTCACGCCGAGGATCGACTCACGCCACGGTGGCACGTGGGACAGCCCTGTGGGAAAGCCTCGAGGGAAAGCCTCGAGGGAAAACCACAGATCCTTTTATCCACGTGACGGGAAGCGTGACATTGCTGCTACAGCCTGGAAGGAAAGCGCACGTGCATGCCCCCACTCGAGACGAGGCCTGACTCCCCTGGGGAGACTCCAGAAGTACCCAAAGATCCATGTCAGCCCCTGAGAGGAATCCTCGGTTCCGGCCCTGACTCCACTCAAGGTTTTTGGCCCCGGTATCGACGGGAGAGGAATCCCGAGAGGCCCCCTAGCAACTCGCATGGGGACTGGCCTCTCCTGAGGCCACCAGGGCGGGGCCCTGAGTTCCCCGTCGTAACTCGAGAACACCTGCCGCAACTCGAGAAAATCCAGGAAGTTCTCCCTTCCAGGCGAGATGAGGCCTATTTCCGATGAGGCGTCTGGAGACTAATGACACCTAACCTCTGGAACTTTGAAAGGGTCTTTCACACCCTTGCTGCAACTCAAGAAGTTCACCGCCATACCCGTCTCCACTCGAGAGGAAGCACGATGGTCCCGCCCACATACAGAGGAGCCCCGTTTTCCCCTCGGTGCTCGAGATGAGGGAACCTTTCCCTGCTTTCAACGGGAAAGAATTCCCGGCGTTCCCGTCGCATCTCAAGAGGAGGCACTCTCAACAGGAAAGGCGAGAGGATCTCCATGGTCGTACCACCATTCCAAGAGTCCCCCAGATGTCTCAGTCCATTCCAGAGGAACCTCTTTGCCCTGCACTGGCTCATCTTTCACGCCGAGGATCGACTCACACCACGGTGGCACGTGGGACAGCCCTGTGGGAAAGCCTCGAGGGAAAGCCTCGAGGGAAAACCACAGATCCTTTGATCCACGCGACGGGAAGCGTGACATTGCTACTACAGCCTGTAAGGAAAGCGCACGTGCATGCCCCCACTCGAGACGAGGTCTGACTCCACTGGGGAGACTCCAGAAGTACCCAAAGATCCATGTCAGCCCCTGAGAGGAATCCTCGGTTCCGGCCCTGACTCCACACAAGGTTTTTGGCCCCGGTATCGACGGGAGAGGAATCCCGAGAGGCCCCCTAGCAACTCGCATAGGGACTGGCTTCTCCTGAGGCCACCAGGGCGGGTCCCTGAGGTCCCCGTCGTAACTCGAGAACACCTGCCACAACTCGAGAAAATCCAGGAAGTTCTCCCTTCCAGGCGAGATGAGGCCTATTTCCGATGAGGCGTCTGGAGACTAATGACACCTAACCTCTGGAACTTCGAAAGGGTCTTTCACAGCCTTGCTGCAACTCAAGAATTTCACCACCATACCCGTCTCCACTAGAGAGGAAGCACGATGGTCCCGCCCACATCCAGAGGAGCCCCGTTTCCCCCTCGTAGCTCGAGATGAGGGATCCTTTCCCTGCTTTCAACGGGAAAGAATTCCCTGCGTTCCCGTCGCATCTCAAGAGGAGGCATTCTCAACAGGAAAGGCGAGAGGAACTCCATGGTCGTACCACCATTCCAAGAGTCCCCCAGATGTCTCAGTCCATTCCAGAGGAACCTCTTTGCCCTGCACTGGCTCATCTTTCACGCCGAGGATCGACTCACACCACGGTGGCACGTGGGACAGCCCTGTGGGAAAGCCTCGAGGGAAAGCCTCGAGGGAAAACCACAGATCCTTTGATCCACGCGACGGGAAGCGTGACATTGCTGCTACAGCCTGGAAGGAAAGCGCACGTGCATGCCCCCACTCGAGACGAGGCCTGACTCCCCTGGGGAGACTCCAGAAGTACCCAAAGATCCATATCAGCCCCTGAGAGGAATCCTCGGTTCCGGCCCTGACTCCACACAAGGTTTTTCGCCCCGCTATCGACGGAAGAGGAATCCCGAGAGGCCCCCTAGCAACTCGCATGGGGACTGGCCTCTCCTGAGGCCACCAGGGCCGGTCCCTGAGGTCCCCGTCGTAACTCGAGAACACCTGCCGCAACTCGAGAAAATCCAGGAAGTTCTCCCTTCCAGGCGAGATGAGGCCTATTTCCGATGAGGCGTCTGGAGACTAATGACACCGAACCTCTGGAACTTCGAAAGGGTCTTTCACACCCTTGCTGCAACTCAAGAAGTTCACCACCATACCCGTCTCCACTCGAGAGGAAGCACGATGGTCCCGACCACATCCAGAGGAGCCCCGTTTCCCCCTCGTAGCTCGAGATGAGGGATCCTTTCCCTGCTTTCAACGGGAAAGAATTCCCTGCGTTCCCGTCGCATCTCAAGAGGAGGCATTCTCAACAGGAAAGGCGAGAGGAACTCCATGGTCGTACCACCATTCCAAGAGTCCCCCAGATGTCTCAGTCCATTCCAGAGGAACCTCTTTGCCCTGCACTGGCTCATCTTTCACGCCGAGGATCGACTCACATCACGGTGGCACGTGGGACAGCCCTGTGGGAAAGCCTCGAGGGAAAGCCTCGAGGGAAAACCACAGATCCTTTGATCCACGCGACGGGAAGCGTGACATTGCTGCTACAGCCTGGAAGGAAAGCGCACGTGCATGCCCCCACTCGAGACGAGGCCTGACTCCCCTGGGGAGACTCCAGAAGTACCCAAAGATCCATGTCAGCCCCTGAGAGGATACCTCGGTTCCGGCCCTGACTCCACACAAGGTTTTTGGCCCCGGTATCGACGGGAGAGGAATCCCGAGAGGCCCCCTAGCAACTCGCATGGGGACTGGCCTCTCCTGAGGCCACCAGGGCGGGTCCCTGAGGTCCCCGTCGTAACTCGAGAACACCTGCCGCAACTCGAGAAAATCCAGGAAGTTCTCCCTTCCAGGCGAGATGAGGCCTATTTCCGATGAGGCGTCTGGAGACTAATGACACCTAACCTCTGGAACTTCGAAAGGGTCTTTCACACCCTTGCTGCGACTCAAGAAGTTCACCGCCATACCCGTCTCCACTCGAGAGGAAGCACGATGGTCCCGCCCACATCCAGAGGAGCCCCGTTTCCCCCTCGTAGCTCGAGATGAGGGATCCTTTCCCTGCTTTCAACGGGAAAGAATTCCCGGCGTTCCCGTCGCATCTCAAGAGGAGGGACTCTCAACAGGAAAGGCGAGAGGAACTCCATGGTCGTACCACCATTCCAAGAGTCCACCAGATGTCTCAGTCCATTCCAGAGGAACCTCTTTGCCCTCAACTGGCTCATCTTTCACGCCGAGGATCGACTCACACCACGGTGGCACGTGGGACAGCCCTGTGGGAAAGCCTCGAGGGAAAGCCTCGAGGGAAAACCACAGATCCTTTGATCCACGCGACGGGAAGCGTGACATTGCTGCTACAGCCTGGAAGGAAAGCGCACGTGCATGCCCCCACTCGAGACGAGGCCTGACTCCCCTGGGGAGACTCCAGAAGTACCCAAAGATCCATGTCAGCCCCTGAGAGGAATCCTCGGTTCCAGCCCTGACTCCACACAAGGTTTTTGGCCCCGGTATCGACGGGAGAGTAATCCCGAGAGGCCCCCTAGCAACTCGCATGGGGACTGGCCTCTCCTGAGGCCACCAGGGCGGGTCCCTGAGGTCCCCGTCGTAACTCGAGAACACCTGCCGCAACTCGAGAAAATCCAGGAAGTTCTCCCTTCCAGGCGAGATGAGGCCTATTTCCGATAAGGCGTCTGGAGACTAATGACACCTAACCTCTGGAACTTCGAAAGGGTCTTTCACACCCTTGCTGCGACTCAAGAAGTTCACCGCCATACCCGTCTCCACTCGAGAGGAAGCACGATGGTCCCGCCCACATCCAGAGGAGCCCCGTTTCCC
Source organism: Capricornis sumatraensis (assembly GCF_032405125.1). Lineage (NCBI taxonomy): Eukaryota > Metazoa > Chordata > Mammalia > Artiodactyla > Bovidae > Capricornis > Capricornis sumatraensis. The sequence continues at coordinate 3,706,843 of NW_027184616.1, read as the reverse complement.
CCTCGTAGCTCGAGATGAGGGATCCTTTCCCTGCTTTAAACGGGAAAGTATTCCCGGCGTTCCCGTCGCATCTCAAGAGGAGGCACTCTCAACAGGAAAGGCGAGAGGAACTCCATGGTCGTACCACCATTCCAAGAGTCCCCCAGATGTCTCAGTCCATTCCAGAGGAACCTCTTTGCCCTGCACTGGCTCATCTTTCACGCCGAGGATCGACTCACACCACGGTGGCACGTGGGACAGCCCTGTGGGAAAGCCTCGAGGGAAAGCCTCGAGGGAAAACCACAGATCCTTTGATCCACGTGACGGGAAGCGTGACATTGCTGCTAAAGCCTGGATGGAAAGTGCACGTGCATGCCCCCTCACGAAACGAGGCCTGTCTCCCCTGGCGAGACTCCAGAAGTATCCAAAGATCCATATCAGACCCTGAGAGGAATGCTCGGTTCCGGCCCTGACTCCACACAAGGTTTTTGGCCCCGGTATCGACGGGAGAGGAATCCCGAGAGGCCCCCTAGCAACTCGCATGGGGACTGGCCTCTCCTGAGGCCACAAGGGCCGGTCCCTGAGTTCCCCGTCGTAACTCGAGAACACCTGCCGCAACTCGAGAAAATCCAGGAAGTTCTCCCTTCCAGGCGAGATGAGGCCTATTTCCGATGAGGCGTCTGGAGACTAATGACACCTAACCTCTGGAACTTCGAAAGGGTCTTTCACACCCTTGCTGCAACTCAAGAAGTTCACCACCATACCCGTCTCCACTCGAGAGGAAGCACGATGGTCCCGACCACATCCAGAGGAGCCCCGTTTCCCCCTCGTAGCTCGAGATGTGGGATCCTTTCCCTGCTTTCAACGGGAAAGAATTCCCTGCGTTCCCGTCGCATCTCAAGAGGAGGCACTGTCAACAGGAAAGGAGAGGAACTCCATGGTCGTACCACCATTCCAAGAGTCCCCCAGATGTCTCAGTCCATTCCAGAGGAACCTCTTTGCCCTGCACTGGCTCATCTTTCACGCCGAGGATCGACTCACACCACGGTGGCACGTGGGACAGCCCTGTGGGAAAGCCTCGAGGGAAAGCCTCGAGGGAAAACCACAGATCCTTTGATCCACGCGACGGGAAGCGTGACATTGCTGCTAAAGCCTGGAAGGAAAGCGCACGTGCATGCCCCCACTCGAGACGAGGCCTGACTCCACTGGGGAGACTCCAGAAGTACCCAAAGATCCATGTCAGCCCCTGAGAGGAATCCTCGGTTACGGCCCTGACTCCACACAAGGTTTTTGGCCCCGGTATCGACGGGAGAGGAATCCCGAGAGGCCCCCTAGCAACTCGCATGGGGACTGGCCTCTCCTGAGGCCACCAGGGCGTGTCCCTGAGCTCCTCGTCGTAAATCGAGAGCACCTGCCGCAACTAGAGAAAATCCAGGAAGTTCTCCCTTCCAGGAGAGATGAGGCCTATTTCCGATGAGGCGTCTGGAGACTAATGACACCTAACCTCTGGAACTTCGAAAGGGTCTTTCACACCCTTGCTACGACTCAAGAAGTTCACCGCCATACCCGTCTCCACCCGAGAGGAAGCACGATGGTCCCGCCCACATCCAGAGGATCCCCGTTTCCCCCTCATAGCTCGAGATGATGGATCCTTTCCCTGCTTTCAACGGGGAAGAATTCCCGGCGTTCCCGTCGCATCTCAAGAGGAGGCACTCTCAACAGGAAAGGCGAGAGGAACTCCATGGTCGTACCACCATTCCAAGAGTCCACCAGATGTCTCAGTCCATTCCAGAGGAAACTCTTTGCCCTGCACTGGCTCATCTTTCACGCCGAGGATCGACTCACACCACGGTGGCACGTGGAACAGCCCTGTGGGAAAGCCTCGAGGGAAAGCCTCGAGGGAAAACCACAGATCCTTTGATCCACGCGACGGGAAGCGTGACATTGCTGCTACAGCCTGGAAGGAAAGCGCATGTGCATGTCCCCACTCGAGACGAGGCCTGACTCCCCTGGGGAGACTCCAGAAGTGCCCAAAGATCCATGTCAGCCCCTGAGAGGAATCCTCGGTTCCAGCCCTGACTCCACACAAGGTTTTTGGCCCCGGTATCGACGGGAGAGGAATCCCGAGAGGCCCCCTAGCAACTCGCATGGGGACTGGCCTCTCCTGAGGCCACCAGGGCGGGTCCCTGAGGTCCCCGTCGTAACTCGAGAACACCTGCCGCAACTCGAGAAAATCCAGGAAGTTCTCCCTTCCAGGCGAGATGAGGCCTATTTCCGATAAGGCGTCTGGAGACTAATGACACCTAACCTCTGGAACTTCGAAAGGGTCTTTCACACCCTTGCTGCGACTCAAGAAGTTCACCGCCATACCCGTCTCCACTCGAGAGGAAGCACGATGGTCCCGCCCACATCCAGAGGAGCCCCGTTTCCCCCTCGTAGCTCGAGATGAGGGATCCTTTCCCTGCTTTAAACGGGAAAGAATTCCCGGCGTTCCCGTCGCATCTCAAGAGGAGGCACTGTCAACAGGAAAGGAGAGGAACTCCATGGTCGCACCACCATTCCAAGAGTCCCCCAGATGTCTCAGTCCATTCCAGAGGAACCTCTTTGCCCTGCACTGGCTCATCTTTCACGCCGATGATCGACTCACACCACGGTGGCACGTGGGACAGCCCTGTGGGAAAGCCTCGAGGGAAAGCCTCGAGGGAAAACCACAGATCCTTTGATCCACGCGACGTGAAGCGTGACATTGCTGCTACAGCCTGGAAGGAAAGTGCACGTGCATGCCCCCACTCGAGACGAGGCCTGACTCCCCTGGGGAGACTCCAGAAGTACCCAAAGATCCATGTCAGCCCCTGAGAGGAATCCTCGGTTCCGGCACTGACTCCACACAAGGTTTTTGCCCCCGGTATCGACGGGAGAGGAATCCCGAGAGGCCCCCTAGCAACTCGCATGGGGACTGGCCTCTCCCTAGGCCACCAGGGCGGGTCCCTGAGGTCCCCGTCGTAACTCGAGAACACCTGCCGCAACTCGAGAAAATCCAGGAGGTTCTCCCTTCCAGGCGAGATGAGGCCTATTTCCGATGAGGCGTCTGGAGACTAATGACACCTAACCTCTGGAACTTCGAAAGGGTCTTTCACACCCTTGCTGCAACTCAAGAAGTTCACCGCCATACCCGTCTCCACTCGAGAGGAAGCACGATGGTCCCGCCCACATCCAGAGGAGCCCCGTTTCCCCCTCGTAGCTCGAGATGAGGGATCCTTTCCCTGCTTTCAACGGGAAAGAATTCCCGGCGTTCCCGTCGCATATCAAGAGGAGGCACTCTCAACAGGAAAGGCGAGAGGAACTCCATGGTCGTACCACCATTCCAAGAGTCCCCCAGATGTCTCAGTCCATTCCAGAGGAAACTCTTTGCCCTGCACTGGCTCATCTTTCACGCCGAGGATCGACTCACGCCACGGTGGCACGTGGGACAGCCCTGTGGGAAAGCCTCGAGGGAAAGCCTCGAGGGAAAACCACAGATCCTTTTATCCACGTGACGGGAAGCGTGACATTGCTGCTACAGCCTGGAAGGAAAGCGCACGTGCATGCCCCCACTCGAGACGAGGCCTGACTCCCCTGGGGAGACTCCAGAAGTACCCAAAGATCCATGTCAGCCCCTGAGAGGAATCCTCGGTTCCGGCCCTGACTCCACTCAAGGTTTTTGGCCCCGGTATCGACGGGAGAGGAATCCCGAGAGGCCCCCTAGCAACTCGCATGGGGACTGGCCTCTCCTGAGGCCACCAGGGCGGGGCCCTGAGTTCCCCGTCGTAACTAGAGAACACCTGCCGCAACTCGAGAAAATCCAGGAAGTTCTCCCTTCCAGGCGAGATGAGGCCTATTTCCGATGAGGCGTCTGGAGACTAATGACACCTAACCTCTGGAACTTTGAAAGGGTCTTTCACACCCTTGCTGCAACTCAAGAAGTTCACCGCCATACCCGTCTCCACTCGAGAGGAAGCACGATGGTCCCGCCCACATACAGAGGAGCCCCGTTTTCCCCTCGGTGCTCGAGATGAGGGAACCTTTCCCTGCTTTCAACGGGAAAGAATTCCCGGCGTTCCCGTCGCATCTCAAGAGGAGGCACTCTCAACAGGAAAGGCGAGAGGATCTCCATGGTCGTACCACCATTCCAAGAGTCCCCCAGATGTCTCAGTCCATTCCAGAGGAACCTCTTTGCCCTGCACTGGCTCATCTTTCACGCCGAGGATCGACTCACACCACGGTGGCACGTGGGACAGCCCTGTGGGAAAGCCTCGAGGGAAAGCCTCGAGGGAAAACCACAGATCCTTTGATCCACGCGACGGGAAGCGTGACATTGCTACTACAGCCTGGAAGGAAAGCGCACGTGCATGCCCCCACTCGAGACGAGGTCTGACTCCACTGGGGAGACTCCAGAAGTACCCAAAGATCCATGTCAGCCCCTGAGAGGAATCCTCGGTTCCGGCCCTGACTCCACACAAGGTTTTTGGCCCCGGTATCGACGGGAGAGGAATCCCGAGAGGCCCCCTAGCAACTCGCATAGGGACTGGCTTCTCCTGAGGCCACCAGGGCGGGTCCCTGAGGTCCCCGTCGTAACTCGAGAACACCTGCCACAACTCGAGAAAATCCAGGAAGTTCTCCCTTCCAGGCGAGATGAGGCCTATTTCCGATGAGGCGTCTGGAGACTAATGACACCTAACCTCTGGAACTTCGAAAGGGTCTTTCACAGCCTTGCTGCAACTCAAGAATTTCACCACCATACCCGTCTCCACTAGAGAGGAAGCACGATGGTCCCGCCCACATCCAGAGGAGCCCCGTTTCCCCCTCGTAGCTCGAGATGAGGGATCCTTTCCCTGCTTTCAACGGGAAAGAATTCCCGGCGTTCCCGTCGCATCTCAAGAGGAGGCACTCTCAACAGGAAAGGCGAGAGGAACTCCATGGTCGTACCACCATTCCAAGAGTCCCCCAGATGTCTCAGTCCATTCCAGAGGAACCTCTTTGCCCTGCACTGGCTCATCTTTCACGCCGAGGATCGACTCACACCACTTTGGCACGTGGGACAGCCCTGTGGGAAAGGCTCGAGGGAAAGCCTCGAGGGAAAACCACAGATCCTTTGATCCACGCGACGGGAAGCGTGACATTGCTGCTACAGCCTGGAAGGAAAGCGCACGTGCATGCCCCCACTCGAGACGAGGCCTGACTCCCCTGGGGAGACTCCAGAAGTACCCAAAGATCCATGTCATCCCCTGAGAGGAATCCTCGGTTCCGGCCCTGACTCCACACAAGGTTTTTGGCCCCGGTATCAACGGGAGAGGAATCCCGAGAGGCCCCCTAGCAACTCGCCTAGGGACTGGCCTTTCCTGAGGCCACCAGGGCGGGTCCCTGAGGTCCCCGTCGTAACTCGAGAACACCTGCCGCAACTCGAGAAAATCCAGGAAGTTCTCCCTTCCAGGCGAGATGAGGCCTATTTCCGATGAGGCGTCTGGAGACTAATGACACCTAACCTCTGGAACTTCGAAAGGGTCTTTCACACCATTGCTGCAACTCAAGAAGTTCACCGCCATACCCGTCTCCACTCGAGAGGAAGCACGATGGTCCCGCCCACATCCAGAGGAGCCCCGTTTCCCCTCGTAGCTCGAGATGAGGGATCCTTTCCCTGCTTTCAACGGGAAAGAATTCCCGGCATTCCCGTCGCATCTCAAGAGGAGGCACTCTCAACAGGAAAGGCGAGAGGAACTCCATGGTCGTACCACCATTCCAAGAGTCCCCCAGATGTCTCAGTCCATTCCAGAGGAACCTCTTTGCCCTGCACTGGCTCATCTTTCACGCCGAGGATCGACTCACACCACGGTGGCACGTGGGACAGCCCTGTGGGAAAGCCTCGAGGGAAAGCCTCGAGGGAAAACCACATATCCTTTGATCCACGTGACGGGAAGCGTGACATTGCTGCTACAGCCTGAAAGGAAAGCGCACGTGCATGCCCCCACTCGAGACGAGGCCTGACTCCACTGGGGAGACTCCAGAAGTACCCAAAGATCCATGTCAGCCCCTGAGAGGAATCCTCGGTTCCGGCCCTGACTCCACACAAGCTTTTTGGCCCCGGTATCGACGGGAGAGGAATCCCGAGAGGCCCCCTAGCAACTCGCATGGGGACTGGCCTCTCCTGAGGCCACCAGGGCGGGTTCCTGAGGTCCCCGTCGAAACTCGAGAACACCTGCCGCAACTCGAGAAAATCCAGGAAGTTTTCCCTTCCAGGCGAGATGAGGCCTATTTCCGATGAGGCGTCTGGAGTCTAATGACACCTAACCTCTGGAACTTCGAAAGGGTCTTTCACACCCTTGCTGCAACTCAAGAAGTTCACCGCCATACCCGTCTCCACTCGAGAGGAAGCACGATGGTCCCGCCCACATCCAGAGGAGCCCCGTTTCCCCCTCGTAGCTCGAGATGAGGGATCCTTTCCCTGCTTTCAACGGGAAAGAATTCCCGGCGTTCCCGTCGCATATCAAGAGGAGGCACTCTCAACAGGAAAGGCGAGAGGAACTCCATGGTCGTACCACCATTCCAAGAGTCCCCCAGATGTCTCAGTCCATTCCAGAGGAAACTCTTTGCCCTGCACTGGCTCATCTTTCACGCCGAGGATCGACTCACGCCACGGTGGCACGTGGGACAGCCCTGTGGGAAAGCCTCGAGGGAAAGCCTCGAGGGAAAACCACAGATCCTTTGATCCACGTGACGGGAAGCGTGACATTGCTGCTACAGCCTGGAAGGAAAGCGCACGTGCATGCCCCCACTCGAGACGAGGCCTGACTCCCCTGGGGAGACTCCAGAAGTACCCAAAGATCCATGTCAGCCCCTGAGAGGAATCCTCGGTTCCGGCCCTGACTCCACTCAAGGTTTTTGGCCCCGGTATCGACGGGAGAGGAATCCCGAGAGGCCCCCTAGCAACTCGCATGGGGACTGGCCTCTCCTGAGGCCACCAGGGCGGGGCCCTGAGTTCCCCGTCGTAACTCGAGAACACCTGCCGCAACTCGAGAAAATCCAGGAAGTTCTCCCTTCCAGGCGAGATGAGGCCTATTTCCGATGAGGCGTCTGGAGACTAATGACACCTAACCTCTGGAACTTTGAAAGGGTCTTTCACACCCTTGCTGCAACTCAAGAAGTTCACCGCCATACCCGTCTCCACTCGAGAGGAAGCACGATGGTCCCGCCCACATACAGAGGAGCCCCGTTTTCCCCTCGGTGCTCGAGATGAGGGAACCTTTCCCTGCTTTCAACGGGAAAGAATTCCCGGCGTTCCCGTCGCATCTCAAGAGGAGGCACTCTCAACAGGAAAGGCGAGAGGATCTCCATGGTCGTACCACCATTCCAAGAGTCCCCCAGATGTCTCAGTCCATTCCAGAGGAACCTCTTTGCCCTGCACTGGCTCATCTTTCACGCCGAGGATCGACTCACACCACGGTGGCACGTGGGACAGCCCTGTGGGAAAGCCTCGAGGGAAAGCCTCGAGGGAAAACCACAGATCCTTTGATCCACGCGACGGGAAGCGTGACATTGCTACTACAGCCTGGAAGGAAAGCGCACGTGCATGCCCCCACTCGAGACGAGGTCTGACTCCACTGGGGAGACTCCAGAAGTACCCAAAGATCCATGTCAGCCCCTGAGAGGAATCCTCGGTTCCGGCCCTGACTCCACACAAGGTTTTTGGCCCCGGTATCGACGGGAGAGGAATCCCGAGAGGCCCCCTAGCAACTCGGATGGGGACTGGCCTCTCCTGAGGCCACCAGGGCGGGTCCCTGAGGTCCCCGTCGTAACTCGAGAACACCTGCCGCAACTCGAGAAAATCCAGGAAGTTCTCCCTTCCAGGCGAGATGAGGCCTATTTCCGATGAGGCCTCTGGAGACTATTGACACCAAACCTCTGGAACTTCGAAAGGGTCTTTCACACCCTTGCTGCAACTCAAGAAGTTCACCGCCATACCCGTCTCCACTCGAGAGGAAGCACGATGGTCCCGCCCACATCCAGAGGAGCCCCGTTTCCCCCTCGTAGCTCGAGATGAGGGATCCTTTCCCTGGTTTCAACGGGAAAGAATTCCCGGCGTTCCCGTCGCATCTCAAGAGGAGGCACTCTCAACAGGAAAGGCGAGAGGAACTCCATGGTCGTACCACCATTCCAAGAGTCCCCCAGATGTCTCAGTCCATTCCAGAGGAACCTCTTTGCCCTGCACTGGCTCATCTTTCACGCCGAGGATCGACTCACACCACGGTGGCACGTGGGACAGCCCTGTGGGAAAGCCTCGAGGGAAAGCCTCGAGGGAAAACCACAGATCCTTTGATCCACGCGACGGGAAGCGTGACATTGCTGCTACAGCCTGGAAGGAAATCGCACGTGCATGCCCCCACTCGAGACGAGGCCTGACTCCCCTGGGGAGACTCCAGAAGTACCCAAAGATCCATGTCAGCCCCTGAGAGGAATCCTCGGTTCCGGCCCTGACTCCACACAAGCATTTTGGCCCCGGTATCGACGGGAGAGGAATCCTGAGAGGCCCCCTAGCAACTCGCATGGGGACTGGCCTCTCCTAAGGCCCCAAGGCCGGTCCCTGAGGTCCCCGTCGTTAGTCGAGAACACCTGCCACAACTCGAGAAAATCCAGGAAGTTCTCCCTTCCAGGCGAGATGAGGCCTATTTCCGATGAGGCGTCTGGAGACTAATGACACCTAACCTCTGGAACTTCGAAAGGGTCTTTCACACCCTTGCTGCAACTCAAGAAGTTCACCACCATACCCGTCTCCACTCGAGAGGAAGCACGATGGTCCCGACCACATCCAAAGGAGCCCCGTTTCCCCCTCGTAGCTCGAGATGAGGGATCCTTTCCCTGCTTTCAACGGGAAAGAATTCCCTGCGTTCCCGTCGCATCTCAAGAGGAGGCACTCTCAACAGGAAAGGCGAGAGGAACTCCATGGTCGTACCACCATTCCAAGAGTCCCCCAGATGTCTCAGTCCATTCCAGAGGAAGCTCTTTGCCCTGCACTGGCTCATCTTTCACGCCGAGCATCGACTCACACCACGGTGGCACGTGGGACAGCCCTGTGGGAAAGCCTCGAGGGAAAACCACACATCATTTGATCCACGCGACGGGAAGCGTGACATTGCTGCTACAGCCTGGAAGGAAAGTGCACGTGCATGCCCCCACTCGAGACGAGGCCTGACTCCCCTGGGAAGACTCCAGAAGTACCCAAAGATCCATGTCAGCCCCTGAGAGGAATCCTCGGTTCCGGCCCTGACTCCACACAAGGTTTTTGGCCCCGGTATCGACGGGAGAGGAATCCCGAGAGGCCCCCTAGTAACTCGCATAGGGACTGGCTTCTCCTGAGGCCACCAGGGCGGGTCCCTGAGGTCCCCGTCGTAACTCGAGAACACCTGCCACAACTCGAGAAAATCCAGGAAGTTCTCCCTTCCAGGCGAGATGAGGCCTATTTCCGATGAGGCGTCTGGAGACTAATGACACCTAACCTCTGGAACTTCGAAAGGGTCTTTCACAGCCTTGCTGCAACTCAAGAATTTCACCACCATACCCGTCTCCACTAGAGAGGAAGCACGATGGTCCCGCCCACATCCAGAGGAGCCCCGTTTCCCCCTCGTAGCTCGAGATGAGGGATCCTTTCCCTGCTTTCAACGGGAAAGAATTCCCGGCGTTCCCGTCGCATCTCAAGAGGAGGCACTCTCAACAGGAAAGGCGAGAGGAACTCCATTGTCGTACCACCATTCCAAGAGTCCCCCAGATGTCTCAGTCCATTCCAGAGGAACCTCTTTGCCCTGCACTGGCTCATCTTTCACGCCGAGGATCGACTCACACCACTTTGGCACGTGGGACAGCCCTGTGGGAAAGGCTCGAGGGAAAGCCTCGAGGGAAAACCACAGATCCTTTGATCCACGCGACGGGAAGCGTGACATTGCTGCTACAGCCTGGAAGGAAAGCGCACGTGCATGCCCCCACTCGAGACGAGGCCTGACTCCCCTGGGGAGACTCCAGAAGTACCCAAAGATCCATGTCATCCCCTGAGAGGAATCCTCGGTTCCGGCCCTGACTCCACACAAGGTTTTTGGCCCCGGTATCAACGGGAGAGGAATCCCGAGAGGCCCCCTAGCAACTCGCCTAGGGACTGGCCTTTCCTGAGGCCACCAGGGCGGGTCCCTGAGGTCCCCGTCGTAACTCGAGAACACCTGCCGCAACTCGAGAAAATCCAGGAAGTTCTCCCTTCCAGGCGAGATGAGGCCTATTTCCGATGAGGCGTCTGGAGACTAATGACACCTAACCTCTGGAACTTCGAAAGGGTCTTTCACACCCTTGCTGCAACTCAAGAAGTTCACCGCCATACCCGTCTCCACTCGAGAGGAAGCACGATGGTCCCGCCCACATCCAGAGGAGCCCCGTTTCCCCTCGTAGCTCGAGATGAGGGATCCTTTCCCTGCTTTCAACGGGAAAGAATTCCCGGCATTCCCGTCGCATCTCAAGAGGAGGCACTCTCAACAGGAAAGGCGAGAGGAACTCCATGGTCGTACCACCATTCCAAGAGTCCCCCAGATGTCTCAGTCCATTCCAGAGGAACCTCTTTGCCCTGCACTGGCTCATCTTTCACGCCGAGGATCGACTCACACCACGGTGGCACGTGGGACAGCCCTGTGGGAAAGCCTCGAGGGAAAGCCTCGAGGGAAAACCACATATCCTTTGATCCACGTGACGGGAAGCGTGACATTGCTGCTACAGCCTGAAAGGAAAGCGCACGTGCATGCCCCCACTCGAGACGAGGCCTGACTCCACTGGGGAGACTCCAGAAGTACCCAAAGATCCATGTCAGCCCCTGAGAGGAATCCTCGGTTCCGGCCCTGACTCCACACAAGCTTTTTGGCCCCGGTATCGACGGGAGAGGAATCCCGAGAGGCCCCCTAGCAACTCGCATGGGGACTGGCCTCTCCTGAGGCCACCAGGGCGGGTTCCTGAGGTCCCCGTCGAAACTCGAGAACACCTGCCGCAACTCGAGAAAATCCAGGAAGTTTTCCCTTCCAGGCGAGATGAGGCCTATTTCCGATGAGGCGTCTGGAGTCTAATGACACCTAACCTCTGGAACTTCGAAAGGGTCTTTCACACCCTTGCTGCAACTCAAGAAGTTCACCGCCATACCCGTCTCCACTCGAGAGGAAGCACGATGGTCCCGCCCACATCCAGAGGAGCCCCGTTTCCCCCTCGTAGCTCGAGATGAGGGATCCTTTCCCTGCTTTCAACGGGAAAGAATTCCCGGCGTTCCCATCGCATCTCAAGAGGAGGCACTCTCAACAGGAAAGGCGAGAGGAACTCCATGGTCGTACCACCATTCCAAGAGTCCCCCAGATGTCTCAGTCCATTCCAGAGGAACCTCTTTGCCCTGCACTGGCTCATCTTTCACGCCGAGGATCGACTCACACCACGGTGGCACGTGGGACAGCCCTGTGGGAAAGCCTCGAGGGAAAACCACAGATCCTTTGATCCAAGCGACGGGAAGCGTGACATTGCTGCTAAAGCCTGGAAGGAAAGCGCACGCGCATGCCCCCACTCGAGACGAGGCCTGACTCCCCTGGGGAGACTCCAGAAGTACCCAAAGATCCATGTCAGCCCCTGAGAGGAATCCTCGGTTCCGGCCCTGACTCCACACAAGGTTTTTGGCCCCGGTATCGACGGGAGAGGAATCCCGAGAGGCCCCCTAACAACTCGCATGGGGACTGGCCTCTCCTGAGGCCACCAGGGCGGGTCCCTGAGGTCCCCGTCGTAACTCGAGAACACCTGCCGCAAATCGAGAAAATCCAGGAAGTTCTCCCTTCCAGGCGAGATGAGGCCTATTTCCGATGAGGCCTCTGGAGACTAATGACACCTAACCTCTGGAACTTCGAAAGGGTCTTTCACACCCTTGCTGCAACTCAAGAAGTTCACCGCCATACCCGTCTCCACTCGAGAGGAAGCACGATGGTCCCGCCCACATCCAGAGGAGCCCCGTTTCCCCCTCGTAGCTCGAGATGAGGGATCCTTTCCCTGGTTTCAACGGGAAAGAATTCCCGGCGTTCCCGTCGCATCTCAAGAGGAGGCACTCTCAACAGGAAAGGCGAGAGGAACTCCATGGTCGTACCACCATTCCAAGAGTTCCCCAGATGTCTCAGTCCATTCCAGAGGAACCTCTTTGCCCTGCACTGGCTCATCTTTCACGCCGAGGAACGACTCACAACACGGTGGCACGTGGGACAGCCCTGTGGGAAAGCCTCGAGGGAAAGCCTCGACGGAAATCCACAGATCCTTTGATCCACGCGACGGGAAGCGTGACATTGCTGCTACAGCCTGGAAGGAAAGCGCACGTGCATGCCCCCACTCGAGACGAGGCCTGACTCCCCTGGGGAGACTCCAGAAGTACCCAAAGATCCATTTCAGCCCCTGAGAGGAATCCTCGGTTCCGGCCCTGACTCCACACAAAGTTTTTGGCCCCGGTATCAACGGGAGAGGAATCCCGAGAGGCCCCCTAACAACTCGCCTAGGGACTGGCCTCTTCTGAGGCCACCAGGGCGGGTCCCTGAGGTCCCCGTCGTAACTCGAGAACACCTGCCGCAACTCGAGAAAATCCAGGAAGTTCTCCCTTCCAGGCGAGATGAGGCCTATTTCCGATGAGGCGTCTGGAGACTAATGACACGTAACCTCTGGAACTTCGAAAGGGTCTTTCACACGGTTGCTGCAACTCAAGAAGTTCACCGCCGTACCCGTCTCCACTCGAGAGGAAGCACGATGGTCCCGCCCACATCCAGAGGAGCCCCGTTTCCCCCTCGTAGCTCGAGATGAGGGATCCTTTCCCTGCTTTCAACGGGAAAGAATTCCCGGCGTTCCCGTCGCATCTCAAGAGGAGGCACTCTCAACAGGAAAGGCGAGAGGAACTCCATGGTCGTACCACCATTCCAAGAATCCCCCAGATGTCTCAGTCCATTCCAGAGGAACCTCTTTGCCCTGCACTGGCTCATCTTTCACGCCGAGGATCGACTCACACCACGGTGGCACGTGGGACAGCCCTGTGGGAAAGCCTCGAGGGAAAGCCTTGAGGGAAAACCACAGATCCTTTGATCCACGCGACGGGAAGCGTGACATTGCTGCTACAGGCTGGAAGGAAAGCGCACGTGCATGCCCCCACTCGAGACGAGGCCTGACTCCCCTGGGGAGACTCCAGAAGTACCCAAAGATCCATGTCAGCCCCTGAGAGGAATCCTCGGTTCCGGCACTGACTCCACACAAGGTTTTTGGCCCCGGTATCGACGGGAGAGGAATCCCGAGAGGCCCCCTAGCAACTCGCATGGGGACTGGCCTCTCCTGAGGCCACCAGGGCGGGTCCCTGAGGTCCCCGTCATAACTCGAGAACACCTGCCGCAACTCGAGAAAATCCAGGAAGTTCTCCCTTCCAGGCGAGATGAGGCCTATTTCCGATGAGGCGTCTGGAGACTAATGACACCTAACCTCTGGAACTTCGAAAGGGTCTTTCACACCCTTGCTGCAACTCAAGAAGTTCACCGCCATACCCGTCTCCACTCGAGAGAAAGCACGATGGTCCCGCCCACATCCAGAGGAGCCCCGTTTCCCCCTCGTAGCTCGAGATGAGGATTCCTTTCCCTCCTTTCAACGGGAAAGAATTCCCGGCGTTCCCGTCGCATCTCAAGAGGAGGCACTCTCAACAGGAAAGGCGAGAGGAACTCCATGGTCGTACCACCATTCCAAGAGTCCCCCAGATGTCTCAGTCCATTCCAGAGGAACCTCTTTGCCCTGCACTGGCTCTTTTTTCACGCCGAGAATCGACTCACACCACGGTGTCACGTGGGACAGCCCTGTGGGAAAGCCTCGAGGGAAAGCCTCGAGGGAAAACCGCAGATCCTTTGATCCACGCGACGTGAAGCGTGACATTGCTGCTACAGCCTGGAAGGAAAGTGCACGTGCATGCCCCCACACGAGACGAGGCCTGTCTCCCCTGGCGAGACTCCAGAAGTACCCAAAGATCCATATCAGTCCCTGAGAGGAATCCTCGGTTCCAGCCCTGTCTCCACACAAGGTTTTTGGCCCCGGTATCGACGGGAAAGGAATCCCGAGGGGCCCCCTAGCAACACGCATAGGGACTGGCCTCTCCTGAGGCCAACAGGGCGGGTCCCTGAGGTCCCCGTCGTAACTCGAGAACACCTGCCGCAACTCGAGAAAATCAAGGAAGTTCTCCCTTCCAGGCGAGATGAGGCCTATTTCCGATGAGGGGTCTGGAGACTAATGACACCTAACCTCTGGAACTTCGAAAGGGTCTTTCACACCCTTGCTGCAACTCAAGAAGTTCACCGCCATACCCGTCTCCACTCGAGAGAAAGCACGATGGTCCCGCCCACATCCAGAGGAGCCCCGTTTCCCCCTCGTAGCTCGAGATGAGGGATCCTTTCCCTGCTTTCAACGGGAAAATATTCCCGGCGTTCCCGTCGCATCTCAAGAGGAGGCACTCTCAACAGGAAAGGCGAGAGGAACTCCATGGTCGTACCACCATTCCAAGAGTCCCCCAGATGTCTCAGTCCATTCCAGAGGAACCTCTTTGCCCTGCACTGGCTCATCTTTCACGCCGAGGATCGACTCACACCACGGTGGCACGTGGGACAGCCCTGTGGGAAAGCCTCGAGGGAAAGCCTCGAGGGAAAACCACAGATCATTTGATCCACGCGACAGGTAGCGTGACATTGCTGCTACAGCCTGGAAGGAAAGTGCACGTGCATGCCCCCACTCGAGACGAGGCCTGACTCCCCTGGGGAGACTCCAGAAGTACCCAAAGATCCATGTCAGCCCCTGAGAGGAATCCTCGGTTCCGGCCCTGACTCCACACAAGCTTTTTGGCCCCGGTATCGACGGGAGAGGAATCCCGAGAGGCCCCCTAACAACTCGCATAGGGACTGGCGTCTCCTGAGGCCACCAGGGCGGGTCCCTGAGGTCCCCGTCGTAACTCGAGAACACCTGCCGCAACTCGAGAAAATCCAGGAAGTTCTCCCTTCCAGGCGAGATGAGGCCTATTTCCGATGAGGCGTCTGGAGACTAATGACACCTTACCTCTGGAACTTCGAAAGGGTCTTTCACAGCCTTGCTGCAACTCAAGAAGTTCACCACCATACCCTGCCGGAAGCCAGTGTGAGGAATCCCGCCCGTGACAAGGTCATGAGGAAGGAAGCTGACATACGCAAGGCGTGCTCAGACTTCAGGGACCCCTCTGGATATTCCTAAGCATGTACCCCAGCAAAAATCTGCTGGCTTTTGTGCTCTGCTTTTCCACTTTTCTGATATTCTCTGGAAAAAAGTCAATTCAGGGTTTTAGTCTTCTGCATTTGAAAGGGATGTTTCAGTTAAACCCCTCTGATAGCTCTCTAGTCTGCCTAACAGGTTCCCCAGACCTCTTACAGCTTGTGAATTGCTTACAGCCCCCCAACCGCGAGAGGCACAAAGCTTACAGCTTGTGAATTGCTTACAGCCCCCCAACCGCGGGAGGCACAAAGCTTAAAAGCATCTTAAAGATACAGAGCCTTTTCTAAAGAGTTAAAAATTATATTGGTAGAGGGTTTTCACTGTTGACTCAAGGATTGCTGCGAGACCTCCTTATTCTTTATCTTTTAGGCACCTGGAAGGATGTTAATGTAAGCAGGATGTAGAAAAAGATACATAGTAGTTTTGATGTTAGCAACACTAGACTTTTGAGTTAATTGCTTCTCTTTTGCTATAAATCACTGCACTCCCTCTACTTGTTATAAGTTGCTGTATCCTTGCTGTCTAAGAATGTAACTTTCTTTAGTGCTTTCCGAGAGTGGCACCAGACCTTGGGAAGATCAACACAAATAAGTCTTGTGGTTGACAAACCCTTATCAGAAAAAAGGCTGTAAAATGTTAATTGGCCCTTTTGGTTGGAAGATGATGTAAATTACCTAAGACTTGTGTATACAATTAGGTATGCAGAGAGAAAAGCCTGGTTTTGATAAGAGTCTGGACTGCTAACGCTGCATAACTTTGTGTTACCCATTGATCTCCATGTTTTATCAAAAGTATAAAAGGCCTTCTGAACAATAAAGGACGGGACCAGATTCTCAGACCAGTTTCTCGGACTAGTCTCGGCCTGGTTTCTTGGGAATCTGGCTCCCCCCGTGTCTCTCTCTCTCTCTCTTTTTCTCTCCCTTTTCTTCCCTCTGCTCTTTACTTTAATTTCAGGCTGAATTTCCATCTGGGGCGCGGAGGCTCGCCAGGTCTACTTATTTGCCCTGGTTATTAAGATCCGCGAGAAAGGGAGCTTAAGGCGAGGCACCCTTAGATATTCAAGCGGGCACCGGTGGCCCAACGTAGATGGTGCAAATTCCTTGTCTGGAATTT
Source organism: Capricornis sumatraensis (assembly GCF_032405125.1). Taxonomy (NCBI): domain Eukaryota; kingdom Metazoa; phylum Chordata; class Mammalia; order Artiodactyla; family Bovidae; genus Capricornis; species Capricornis sumatraensis. Next base: position 3,690,421 of record NW_027184616.1, on the reverse strand, counting down.
TATTGGTCTTCCGCGTAAACCAAGCTATTCAGCCCTCTTTCTCCACTTAATCTTCCTACTGCACTACAGTTTCTTAATCTAATCTTATATTAATAAATAAACAAGTCTTTCCACGCCAACGCCGTCCACCCTTCGAATTCCCTGGATCCACCGGGGCTGGACCCCGGCAAGTGGCGCCCGGAACAGGCTATTCGAAGGTAGGTTCCTCGGAGCAAAAGCTCCCCCCGGAGCACTCTCTGTAGCTCCCCCCGGAGCACTCTCTGTTGCTCCCCCCGGAGCACTCTCTGTTGCTCCCCCCCGGAGTGACTTAATCACTCCCCCCGGAGTACTTTCGGGTACTCCCCCAGTGTTGAGTGTTCGGGACGGCTAGGACCCCACTCAGGGTGCCGCGGACCCCCCTGTAGGATAGACAGGGTGAGGAGGAGTGGGAAGTGTTCAAGGGTTTAAGAGAAACCTGGTGCTCTAGAGGTTGAAAAGAAACCTGCTATCTTAGGGTTGAAAACAAAACCCCCCTCGCCAAAGGTAAAACCTTTTTGTTGAGGTAGACTTTTCTATAAGACTTAATTTTCTGACATGGGTAACAGTGAATCAAAAGAAAGACAGCTTTTTACAGGAGTAATCTTGCAGTTACTAACTAAACGAGGAATTAAAGTTAAAAAATCCAATATTCATTCATTTTTTTCCTTTGTACAAGAACAGTGTCCCTGGTTTCCAGAAGAAGGCACTGTTAACTTAGACACCTGGGAGAGAGTAGGAAAACAACTAAAAACTTACCATGCTGAACATGGCTCACAAAAGGTGCCTACTGACGCCTTTTCCTTATGGAATATAATTAGGGACGCTCTAGACCCTGCCCCTGAATCTGAAAAGGTACATCTTAAAGAGGAAAGTGCAGAGAAAAAGGTATCTATCGAAGAGGAGAGTGATGAAAAGGAGGCTACACCTAACTATCGGCAGTTGAGTCAAATGATAGCTGCAATGACTGCCCAAGAAAAGGTAATAGATAGAGATGACAAAAAAGAGCAGCTTTCAGATGAGGAAGATTTGGAAGAGGAAGTAAGTCAAGATCATTCTGATGAGGACTGGTCTTTATTAAATAAAGATGCTCCAAGGAGTTTAAGAGAAACTTCTCCAATTAGATTATCTGCTCCAAAGAGCTTAATAAAAACTTCCCCAACCAGACCACCTGCTTCCACAAATTCAAGAGAAATTTCCTTAATTAAGCCTTCTGCTTCCAGAGGCTCAAGACAAATGTCCCCCATCAGATTATATGCACCTGAGAGTTTAAGGCCAGATTCCCCAGATAAAACATCCGTAAGACCTAAACACAGAACGGATAAAAAATTCCCAAAGTACGAAGAAAGTGACATAGGACACCCCTTGCCCCCCCCCTCCCTATAAGGGTGAGGGGCCTCCACTAGAAGCTCCCCGAAGAAGAGTTTTCTCTAGCCCAGATGATGAACTTGATCCCCACCTTGAGGCTTGTTTCCCCATAATATTTGGTGGAAGTGGTGGGAGAACAGCCCCCCACTGGGAACCCATTCCAATGAAAATGATTAAAGAACTCAAACAGGCTTGTGCTTTGTATGGGCCTAAAGCCCCGTACACTGTATCATTGGTGGAAGCTTTAGCGGGCAGATGGATGACACCCCATGACTGGAAGACAGTCGCTAAAGCTTGTCTGTCTGGAGGTCAATATGTACTTTGGAGAACTGAATATGAAGATCTAGCCCAAAAACAGGCTGATGCTAACCAAAAATATGGCCCAAGATATATTATAAAAAATATGTTGGCAGGGACTAATGATTTTGGAACACTTAGAGATCAAATGGGATTAGATAAAACCACTTTAGATCAAGTAACCGCCTGCGCCCTTGGGGCTTGGCGTTTGTTGCCTGAAGGGAAAGAATCTACCTCTTCCTTCTCAAATGTTAAACAAAAACCAGAAGAGCCATATGAAGACTTTATATCAAGACTTGCAGAGGCAGTCAACAGAGTAATTTCCAACACTGAGGCAGCTAGTATATTGATAAAACAACTGGCATTTGAAAATGCTAATTCTACCTGCCAGGCCATTTTACGTCCTATTAAAAAAACTGGGGAAATAATAGATTATATCAGGCAATGTGCAGATGTAGGACCAGCGATGATGCAGGGCGTTGCCATAGCTGCAGCCATAAAGGGAAATTCTTACCAGCAGGCAGTACAGTCCTTTTTTACAAATAGAAATAACCCGTCAAAGAGTCATTCCAGTAGTCCAGGCCAGAATATTGGTTTATCCAAGGCCTGCTTCTCTTGCGGACGGGAAGGGCACCTTATGCGAGCTTGTCCCCAAAAAGCAGCCGGTTCTTCTCTGCCGAATTCTCCCTCCCCGGCTGTGCCTACTAATCTCCCTAGATCTCTCTGCCCTCGTTGTCAAAAAGGATATCACTGGGCAAAAGAATGTAGGTCACAATTCCATAGAAATGGAGCCTTTTTGGGCCCCGACCAGCAGTCGGGAAACGGATTGAGGGGCCAGCCTCAGGCCCCGACAACAATTGGGGCAGCCTCACTGAACCCATTCATTCCCTTCGTCCCATCGCAGAACTCATCAGAGCAACCCCAGGCAGCGCAGGACTGGACCTCAGTTCCACCACCTCAGCAATATTAACACCAGATAGCCCCACTGTAAAAATACCTACAGGAGTTAAAGGCCCATTACCAACAGGTTTAGTAGGAATTATACTAGGCAGAAGTTCCTTAGCTATGCAAGGTCTCACAATCATCCCTGGAGTAATTGACTCAGATTATACAGGAGAAATCCAGATAATGATTTCACCCCCAACTAAAACTTTCCAAATACATCAGGGACAAAGAATAGCCCAACTTTTGCTTTTGCCTTACCACACTGCAATTGGGCGCACAGCTACTCAAAATGAAAGGCAGGATAAAGGATTTGGGTCTAGTGATATGGTTTTTTGGATAACAGAAATTACTCAGAAACGTCCTATGAAGACTATCCTGATTAATGGCAAGTCTATTGTGGGGTTATTAGACACAGGAGCAGATGTTTCTTGCATTTCAGGAAAAGACTGGCCCAGCTCCTGGCCCACACATACTACTGAAAATAACTTGGTGGGGATAGGAAGAGCCCCCACAATAGCCAAAAGTGCAAAAATTTTAGATTGGCAATTTGAGGATACCCGTGGAACTTTCCAACCTTATGTCGTTCCTTCGCTCCCCCTTACCCTGTGGGGGAGGGACGTGCTATCTCAAATGGGAGTGTTACTTTTTAGCCCTGATGATAAAGTGACCTCTCAGATGTTGCAGATGGGCTATGATCCATCAAAAGGATTGGGTAAACAACAGACAGGAATAATTGAGCCAATTTGCCCAACTCCTCGCAAGCTACGTGCTGGATTGGGATATCCAAATTTATAATTGAGGCCATTGTTTTTGCTGCCGACCCCATCACATGGAAATCTCAAGATCCGGTGTGGGTAGAACAGTGGCCTCTGCATAAGGAAAAATTATTGGCAGCTAAAGCATTAATCTTTGAACAATTAGAATTGGGACATATTGAGCCCTCCAATAGCCCCTGGAACACTCCTATTTTTGTCATTAAGAAAAAATCTGGTAAATGGCGACTTTTACAGGATTTGAGAGCTATTAATGCCACCATGGAGGACATGGGGGCCTTACAGCCTGGGCTCCCTTCCCCAGTAGCCGTTCCAGAGGGATATAATATAATTGTTATTGATTTACAAGATTGTTTTTTCACTATTCCCTTAAATCCTGAGGATAAAAAGCGATTTGCCTTTAGTCTGCCATCAGAAAATCTTAAACAGCCTTATTTACGGTTTCAGTGGAAGGTTCTGCCTCAGGGAATGAAAAATAGCCCTACTTTATGCCAAAAATTTGTTAATGCCGCTCTAGAAGATACTAGGGCTAAATATGAACACGTGTATATGATTCACTATATGGATGATATTTTAATAGCTCATCCTGATAGAGTTCACCTGCAGACTGTGCTCCAGGACCTGACCCAGGCATTGACAGACAGAGGCCTAAAAATTGCCCCAGAAAAAATTCAAATCAATCCGCCCATAACTTACTTAGGAAGAGTCATAAATTCGGAAACGGTGACTCATACCCCGCTGCAATTGAGAAAAGACCATCTTATTACTTTAAATGATTATCAAAAACTCTTAGGTGATATTAATTGGATTAGACCATATTTAAAATTAACCACTGCCGAATTAAAACCTCTTTTTAACACTTTACGCGGGGATCCTGATCCAACCTCAAAAAGACAATTAACAGCTGAGGCTCAAGAAGCCCTAGGCAAAGTAGAAGCAGCCTTATCAAATAGCTATGTAAAAAGAATTGATTTGACGATGACGTGGCAGTTCCTTTGCCTAGCTACTCCAACGGCGCCTACGGGAGTTCTGTGGCAACGCGGCCCTTTAGAATGGATCCATCTTCCTACCCAAGCTAAAAAAGTCGTGGCTTCTTATCCTGGTTTAATTGCCACATTAATGCTAAAAGGAAGGAAGCGGAGCATTGAATTGTTTGGTAAAGAGCCATCAGAGATTGTAATTCCATATAATAAGGAGCAGCTTGATGCTCTTTTAATGTTTGATGAAGACTGGCAGATTGCCATAGGGAATTACTGTGGTCAAATTTTGCATCATTTACCCTCGCATGTTTTACTAAATTTTATGTCTAACCATCCAGTTATTTTTCCTGTCCGGTGTAAACAGTTCCCTATTTCAGATGCTCAGGTAGTCTTTACTGATGGATCGGCTAACGGTAGAGCCTCTATAGTCACAAGAGATCATCAAAAACTTTTGGAAACACAAGAAACTTCAGCTCAAAGGGCTGAAATCACAGCTGTTATTGAGGCCTTTGTTATGTTTGCGGAGAAAGAATTTAACCTTTATTCTGACTCTCAGTATGTGGTCAGGCTGTTTCCACACATTGAGACTGCAGTTTTGCCTGAAAACAAAACTGCTATCTTCCATTTGTTAACTAAACTGCAGCAGCAAATATGGAAAAGAAATCGGGCGTTCTTTATCGGCCACATTCGGGCTCATTCCGGCCTGCCTGGCCCTTTAAATGCTCTCAATGAATTGGCAGATTCGTTAACCAGGATTTCAGTGGCTTCTGTTTTTGAAGAAGCTCGAGCTTCTCACTCACTTCATCACCAAAATGCCACTGCCTTACGATACCAGTTTCAAATTCCTCGAGAATCTGCCCGAGAGATTGTTCGTTCTTGTTCACATTGTCCTACTACCGTGAATGCTTTGCCTCTGGGAGTTAACCCTCGCGGTCTCAAACCTAATGCACTCTGGCAAATGGATGTAACCCATGTCTCTTCATTTGGAAAACTGTCTTTTGTTCATGTAACTGTAGATACCTTCTCTCATGTTATTATTGCCACTGCTCGTACAGGGGAAGCAGTTAAAGATGTAATACAACATCTTTTTACATGCTTTTCCTATCTGGGCTTGCCAAAAGCTTTAAAAACTGATAATGCTCCTGCTTACACTTCTAAATCTTTTCAGCAATTCTGTACAAGATTTCAAATTAAACATAACACCGGCATCCCTTATAACCCACAAGGACAAGCCATTGTGGAAAGAGCACATCAAACACTGAAAATCCATATTCAAAAACTAAAAGAAGGGGAATTTAAATATAGTTCCCCCCATCAGATTTTGCAACATGCTCTTTTCGTAATAAATAACTTAAATGCTGATTCATCCGGAAACACTGCAATGCTTCGCCATTGGTGCCCAGAGCAATTGAATGCAAAACCATTAGTAAAATGGAGGGACCTTCTTTCCGGACAATGGAAAGGTCCTGACCCCTTATTAACCAATGGGCGAGGGTATGCTTGTGTTTTTCCACAGGACGCGGACGCTCCGATTTGGGTTCCAGACAGACTAATTCGCCATGTCTCAGCTCCCCGGATACCAGAATCCCCCGCCACCGCGATCTCTAAAAAGGAAGAAACTCCCTCTTCCCCCGCTCCCTCCGCCAGCACGGGAAACGCCGCTGACCCCAGGACAGCTGACATTGGAGATCCCGGATAGGCGCGGATCGGAGCCACCCACTGGACAGATGTCACGACTTCAGATACAGGATATTGCACCCCCTGATTTTTTGCCTCGCAGGAATCCATTAGGACGCCCAGCTCAGTCAACCCAACAAGCCTCCTTGCCCACCTGGGGACAGATTAAAGCTCTCTGTCGCCAGGCACAGGGGATAGCTACCCTACAGGGATCGTCAGTCTCTCCTGAAAAGGTGTTTATTGCCATGCTTGCCTTGCTCTCTTGCCAGGTAAGCGCTGCTCCCATTCCAACCAAATATTGGGCGTTTCTCCCGGATCCTCCAACTTTCCAAGTTGTTACTTGGAACAGTGACCCCATACGAGTTAGTACAGACCAGCCTCGCCTTTTGGGAGGATCTTATACTTCCTATACAAAAGACCAATACCCTATTAATTTCAATTATACCTTTAAAGGACTAGCAGATGATTTTCCTGTCTGCTTTAATTTTCCTCCTGGCCTTACAGGAGACTTCTTTACCAAGACAGGATGCATTGGAGCCTCCACAAAAGCAGTTATGACAGATTCCCCAACCTCTAAATTTGCATCTATAGGGGATCGGTCTGCTTGGATATTACGAGCCCGTATGCCTGGGGTCCTTGGCCCCTATAAGTCTTTGTCTCTCAAAACTCCATCAGAATATCCAAATTGTGATGATGTTGCTCCCTCAGATGTTATTTGGAAAACTATAGATGATCATTCAGGATATCCGATTTGGAAATCTTGTATTTATAATTCGAGAGTAGATTACAATATGCCGGGAGGAAGAAATTGTGCGATTCAGGACTGGAGCAACCCAAATCCAGGTCAAGACCCTGAGTCTGACGATGACTTTATCAATAGATTGGATAATTGGAAAGAATATTCAATTTCTTGGCCGTTAGTTGCCACCAGACGGCATCATAACCAATTTGTTCCCCCTATGCTGTCTTATATAACTAGAGGTAAAACCTTTTGGCAGCCAGAAATTTGGAGAGCCCTTGCGGCTACCGCCCCTATTATTTTAATCCGACCAAAAAATACCTCTATTTACTCTATTTTAGCTTGTCTACCCTCTCCTTATGTTTTTCTTTTCACTAATGATTCTGAAAGACTTAACATACAATTGAATTATACAGGTGGACCCCATGTAGTGTCTTGTGAACAATGTATGCTTTCATCCTGTTTAACTCCTCAATATAAAGTTTGCTCTTTCATGGTTTTAAAACGTCCGCCCTATCTCATGGTACCTGTAACTGTAGCCACGTATTGGTATGATAACCATGGCCTAGCTGTACTGCAACAGCTACAAGATTTAATGCGAACACGACGGTTTGTGGGCTTACTTGTTTTGGGAATATCAGCTTTGATAACCGCAATTACTTCTGTTACTGTGGCGGCATTATCATTGTCTCAACAAGTGTATACTGCCCAATATGTTGACACCGTATCCAAAAATGTTTCTCTAACGCTGGCAACCCAGGAAATTATAGATAGGAAGCTAGAAATAAGGATTGATGCCTTAGAAGAAGCAGTAATGCATATTGGGAATGAATTACAGAGTCTGAAAATGAAATTGGCTCTTTCATGTCATGCCGATTACCGGTGGATATGTGTTACATCCCTGAAAGTAAATGAGACAGATTTTAAATGGGAGAGGGTCAAAAATCATATTTTAGGTGTCTGGAACAGCTCAGATATTAGTTTAGATTTAGGGAAACTTCATAATCAGATTCAGACCTTGGAACACTCCCGATTAGATTTTACCGCCGCAGGAGAAGCCAATGACTTTTTCCACACCTTCTCTGACTTCATTTCTGGAAAAACTCTTCTGACTACTGTCTCTAGCTATGCTGCTGTGGGTGCCATAATCCTGCTCCTTGTAATCGTGCTTCCTTGTGTTGTCAGGACTCTTCGGCAGAGCATTCGGAATCTCGCGACTGAACTGCACCTAATTTTTTTAAAAAACTAATAAAGAAGGGGGAGTTGCCGGAAGCCAGTGTGAGGAATCCCGCCCGTGACAAGGTCATGAGGAAGGAAGCTGACATACGCAAGGCGTGCTCAGACTTCAGGGACCCCTCTGGATATTCCTAAGCATGTACCCCAGCAAAAATCTGCCGGCTTTTGTGCTCTGCTTTTCCACTTTTCTGATATTCTCTGGAAAAAAGCCAATTCAGGGTTTTAGTCTTCTGCATTTGAAAGGGATGTTTCAGTTAAACCCCTCTGATAGCTCTCTAGTCTGCCTAACAGGTTCCCCAGACCTCTTACAGCTTGTGAATTGCTTACAGCCCCCCAACCGCGAGAGGCACAAAGCTTACAGCTTGTGAATTGCTTACAGCCCCCCAACCGCGGGAGGCACAAAGCTTAAAAGCATCTTAAAGATACAGAGCCTTTTCTAAAGAGTTAAAAATTATATTGGTAGAGGGTTTTCACTGTTGACTCAAGGATTGCTGCCAGACCTCCTTATTCTTTATCTTTTAGGCACCTGGAAGGATGTTAATGTAAGCAGGATGTAGAAAAAGATACATAGTAGTTTTGATGTTAGCAACACTAGACTTTTGAGTTAATTGCTTCTCTTTTGCTATAAATCACTGCACTCCCTCTACTTGTTATAAGTTGCTGTATCCTTGCTGTCTAAGAATGTAACTTTCTTTAGTGCTTTCCGAGAGTGGCACCAGACCTTGGGAAGATCAACACAAATAAGTCTTGTGGTTGACAAACCCTTATCAGAAAAAAGGCTGTAAAATGTTAATTGGCCCTTTTGGTTGGAAGATGATGTAAATTACCTAAGACTTGTGTATACAATTAGGTATGCAGAGAGAAAAGCCTGGTTTTGATAAGAGTCTGGACTGCTAACGCTGCATAACTTTGTGTTACCCATTGATCTCCATGTTTTATCAAAAGTATAAAAGGCCTTCTGAACAATAAAGGACGGGACCAGATTCTCAGACCAGTTTCTCGGACTAGTCTCGGCCTGGTGTCTTGGGAATATGGCTCCCCCCGTGTCTCTCTCTCTCTCTCTTTTTCTCTCCCTTTTCTTCCCTCTGCTCTTTACTTTAATTTCAGGCTGAATTTCCATCTGGGGCGCGGAGGCTGGCCAGGTCTACTTATTTGCCCTGGTTATTAAGATCCGCGAGAAAGGGAGCTTAAGGCGAGGCACCCTTAGATATTCAAGCGGGCACCGGTGGCCCAACGTAGATGGTGCAAATTCCTTGTCTGGAATTTTATTGGTCTTCCGCGTAAACCAAGCTATTCAGCCCTCTTTCTCCACTTAATCTTCCTACTGCACTACAGTTTCTTAATCTAATCTTATATTAATAAATAAACAAGTCTTTCCACGCCAACGCCGTCCACCCTTCGAATTCCCTGGATCCACCGGGGCTGGACCCCGGCAATACCCGTCTCCACTAGAGAGGAAGCACGATGGTCCCGCCCACATCCAGAGGAGCCCCGTTTCCCCCTCGTAGCTCGAGATGAGGGATCCTTTCCCTGCTTTCAACGGGAAAGAATTCCCGGCGTTCCCGTCGCATCTCAAGAGGAGGCACTCTCAACAGGAAAGGCGAGAGGAACTCCATGGTCGTACCACCATTCCAAGAGTCCCCCAGATGTCTCAGTCCATTCCAGAGGAACCTCTGTGCCCTGCACTGGCTCATCTTTCACGCCGAGGATCGACTCACACCACGGTGGAACGTGGGACAGCCCTGTGGGAAAGCCTCGAGGGAAAACCACAGATCCTTTGATCCACGCGACGGGAAGCGTGACATTGCTGCTACAGCCTGGAAAGAAAACGCACGTGCATGCCCGCACTCGAGACGAGGCCTGACTCCCCTGCGGAGACTCCAGAAGTACCCAAAGATCCATGTCAGCCCCTGAGAGGAATCCTCGTTTCCGGCCCTGACTCCACACAAGGTTTTTGGCCCCGGTATCGACGGGAGAGGAATCCCGCGAGGCCCCCTAGCAACTCGCATGTGGACTGGCCTCTCCTGAGGCCACCAGGGCGGGTCCCTGAGGTCCCCGTCGTAACTCGAGAACACCTGCCGCATCTCGAGAAAATCCAGGAAGTTCTCCCTTCCAGGCGAGATGAGGCATATTTCCGATGAGGCGTCTGGAGACTAATGACACCTAACCTCTGGAACTTCGAAAGGGTCTTTCACACCCTTGCTGCAACTCAAGAAGTTCACTTCCATACCCGTCTCCACTCGAGAGGAAGCAGGATGGTCCCGCCCACATCCAGAGGAGCCCCGTTTCCCCCTCGTAGCTCGAGATGAGGGATCCTTTGCCTGCTTTCAACGGGAAAGAATTCCAGGCATTCCCGTCGCATCTCAAGAGGAGGCACTCTCAACAGGAAAGGCGAGAGGAACTCCATGGTCGTACCACCATTCCAAGAGTCCCCCAGATGTCTCAGTCCATTCCAGAGGAAGCTCTTTGCCCTGCACTGGCTCATCTTTCACGCCGAGGATCGACTCACACCACGGTGGCACGTGGGACAGCCCTGTGGGAAAGCCTCGAGGGAAAGCCTCGAGGGAAAACCACAGATCCTTTGATCCACGCGACGGGAAGCGTGACATTGCTGCTACAGCCTGGAAGGAAAGCGCACGTGCATGCCCCCACTCGAGACGAGGCCTGACTCCCCTGGGGGGACTCCAGAAGAACCGAAAGATCCATGTCAGCCCCTGAGAGGAATCCTCGGTTCCGGCTCTGACTCCATACAAAGTTTTTGGCCCCGGTATCGACGGGAGAGGAATCCCGAGAGGCCCCCTAGCAACTCGCATGGGGACTGGCCTCTCCTGAGGCCACCAGGGCGGGTCCCTGAGGTCCCCGTCGTAACTCGAGAACACCTGCCCCAACTCGAGAAAATCCAGGAAGTTCTCCCTTCCAGGCGAGATGAGGCCTATTTCCGATGAGGCGTCTGGAGACTAATGACACCTAACCTCTGGAACTTCGAAAGGGTCTTTCACACCCTTGCTGCAACTCAAGAAGTTCACCGCCATACCCGTCTCCACTCGAGAGGAAGCATGATGGTCCCGCCCACATCCAAAGGAGCCCCGTTTCCCCCTCGGAGCTCGAGATGATGGATCCTTTCCCTGCTTTCAACGGGGAACAATTCCCGGCGTTCCCGTCGCATCTCAAGAGGAGGCACTCTCAACAGGAAAGGCGAGAGGAACTCCATGGTCGTACCACCATTCCAAGAGTCCCCCAGATGTCTCAGTCCATTCCAGAGGAACCTCTTTGCCCTGCACTGGCTCATCTTTCACGCCGAGGATCGACTCACACCACGGTGGCACGTGGGACAGCCCTGTGGGAAAGCCTCGAGGGAAAGGCTCGAGGGAAAACCACAGATCCTTTGATCCACGCGACGGGAAGCGTGACATTGCTGCTACAGCCGGGAAGGAAAGCGCACGTGCATGCCCCAACTCGAGAAGAGTCCTAACTCCCCTGGGGAGACTCCAGAAGTACCCAAAGATCCATGTCAGCCCCTGAGAGGAATCCTCGGTTCCGGCCCTGACTCCACACAAGGTTTTTGGCCCCGGTATCGACGGGAGAGGAATCCCCAGAGGCCCCCTAGCACCTCGCATGGGGACTGGCCTCTCCTGAGGCCACCAGGGCGGGTCCCTGAGGTCCCCGTCGTAACTTGAGAACACCTGCCGCAACTCGAGAAAATCCAGGAAGTTCTCCCTTTCAGGCGAGATGAGGCCTATTTCCGATGAGGCGTCTGGAGACTAATGACACCTAACCTCTGGAACTTCGAAAGGGTCTTTCACACCCTTGCTGCAACTCAAGAAGTTCACCGCCATACCCGTCTCCACTCGAGAGGAAGCACGATGGTCCCGCCCACATCCAGAGGAGCCCCGTTTCCCCCTCGTATCTCGAGATGAGGGAACCTTTCCCTGCTTTAGACGGGAAAGAATTCCCGGCGTTCCCGTCGCATCTCAAGAGGAGGCACTCTCAACAGGAAAGGCGAGAGGAACTCCATGGTCGTACCACCATTCCAGGAGTCCCCCAGATGTCTCAGTCCATTCCAGAGGAACCTCTTTGCCCTGCACTGGCTCATCTTTCACGCCGAGGATCGACTCACACCACGGTGGCACGTGGGACAGCCCTGTGGGAAAGCCTCGAGGGAAAGCCTCGAGGGAAAACCACAGATCCTTTGATCCACGCGACAGGAAGCGTGACATTGCTGCTACAGCCTGGAAGGAAAGCGCACGTGCATGCCCCCACTCGAGACGAGGCCTGACTCCCCTGGGGAGACTCCAGAAGTACCCAAAGATCCATGTCAGCCCCTGAGAGGAATCCTCGGTTCCGGCCCTGACTCCACACAAGGTTTTTGGCCCCGGTATCGACGGGAGAGGAATCCCGAGAGGCCCCCTAGCACATCGCATGGGGACTGGCCTCTCCTGAGGCCACCAGGGCGGGTCCCTGAGGTCCCCGTCGTAACTCGAGAACACCTGCCGCAACTCGAGAAAATCCAGGAAGTTCTCCCTTCCAGGCGAGATGAGGCCTATTTCCGATGAGGCGTCTGGAGACTAATGACACCTAACCTCTGGAACTTCGAAAGGGTCTTTCACACCCTTGCTGCAACTCAAGAAGTTCACCGCCATACCCGTCTCCACTCGAGAGGAAGCACGATGTTCCCGCCCACATCCAGAGGAGCCCCGTTTCCCCCTCGTATCTCGAGATGAGGGAACCTTTCCCTGCTTTAGACGGGAAAGAATTCCCGGCGTTCCCGTCGCATCTCAAGAGGAGGCACTCTCAACAGGAAAGGCGAGAGGAACTCCATGGTCGTACCACCATTCCAGGAGTCCCCCAGATGTCTCAGTCCTTTCCAGAGGAACCTCTTTGCCCTGCACTGGCTCATCTTTCACGCCGAGGATCGACTCACACCACGGTGGCACGTGGGACAGCCCTGTGGGAAAGCCTCGAGGGAAAGCCTCGAGGGAAAACCACAGATCCTTTGATCCACGCGACAGGAAGCGTGACATTGCTGCTACAGCCTGGAAGGAAAGCGCACGTGCATGCCCCCACTCGAGACGAGGCCTGACTCCCCTGGGGAGACTCCAGAAGTACCCAAAGATCCATGTCAGCCCCTGAGAGGAATCCTCGGTTCCGGCCCTGACTCCACACAAGGTTTTTGGCCCCGGTATCGACGGGAGAGGAATCCCGAGAGGCCCCCTAGCACATCGCATGGGGACTGGCCTCTCCTGAGGCCACCAGGGCGGGTCCCTGAGGTCCCCGTCGTAACTCGAGAACACCTGCCGCAACTCGAGAAAATCCAGGAAGTTCTCCCTTCCAGGCGAGATGAGGCCTATTTCCGATGAGGCGTCTGGAGACTAATGACACCTAACCTCTGGAACTTCGAAAGGGTCTTTCACACCCTTGCTGCAACTCAAGAAGTTCACCGCCATACCCGTGTCCACTCGAGAGGAAGCACGATGGTCCCGCCCACATCCACAGGAGCCCCGTTTCCCCCTCGTAGCTCGAGATGAGGGATCCTTTCCCTGCTTTCAACGGGAAAGAATTCCCGGCATTCCCGTCGCATCTCAAGAGGAGGCACTCTCAACAGGAAAGGCGAGAGGAACTCCATGGTCGTACCACCATTCCAAGAGTCCCCCAGATGTCTCAGTCCATTCCAGAGGAAGCTCTTTGCCCTGCACTGGCTCATCTTTCACGCCGAGGATCGACTCACACCACGGTGGCACGTGGGACAGCCCTGTGGGAAAGCCTCGAGGGAAAGCCTCGAGGGAAAACCACAGATCCTTTGATGCACGTGACGGGAAGCGTGATATTGCTGCTACAGCCTGGAAGGAAAGCGCACGTGCATGCCCCCACTCGAGACGAGGCCTGTCTCCCCTGGCGAGACTCCAGAAGTACCCAAAGATCCATATAAGCCCCTGAGAGGAATCCTCGGTTCCGACCCTGACTCCACACAAGGTTTTTGGCCCCGGTATCGACGGGAGAGGAATCCCGAGAGGCCCCCTAGCACCTCGCATGGGGACTGGCCTCTCCTGAGGCCACCAGGTCGGGTCCCTGAGGTCCCCGTCGTAACTCGAGAACACCTGCCGCAACTCGAGAAAATCCAGGAAGTTCTCCCTTGCAGGCGAGATGAGGCCTATTTCCGATGAGTCGTCTGGAGACTAATGACACCTAACCTATGGAACTTCGAAAGGGTCTTTCACACCCTTGCTGCAACTCAAGAAGTTCACCGCCATACCCGTCTCCACTCGAGAGGAAGCACGATGGTCCCGCCCACATCCAGAGGAGCCCCGTTTCCCCCTCGTAGCTCGAGATGAGGGATCCTTTCCCTGCTTTCAACGGGAAAGAATTCCCGGCGTTCCCGTCGCATCTCAAGAGGAGGCACTCTCAACAGGAAAGGCGAGAGGAACTCCATGGTCATACCACCATTCCTAGAGTCCCCCAGATGTCTCAGTCCATTCCAGAGGAACCTCTTTGCCCTGCACTGGCTCATCTTTCACGCCGAGGATCGACTCACACCACGGAGGCACGTGGGACAGCCCTGTGGGAAAGCCTCGAGGGAAAGCCTCGAGGGAAAACCACAGATCCTTTGATCCACGCGACGGGAAGCGTGACATTGCTGCTACAGCCTGGAAGGAAAGCGCACGTGCATGCCCCCACTCGAGACGAGGCCTGTCTCCCCTGGCGAGACTCCAGAAGTACCCAAAGATCCATGTCAGCCCCTGAGAGGAATCCTCGGTTCCGGCCCTGACTCCACACAAGGTTTTTGGCCCCGGTATCGACGGGAGAGGAATCCCGAGAGGCCCCCTAGCAACTCGCATGGGGACTGGCCTCTCCTGAGGCCACCAGGGCGGGTCCCTGAGGTCCCCGTCGTAACTCGAGAACACCTGCCGCAACTCGAGAAAATCCAGGAAGTTCTCCCTTCCAGGCGAGATGAGGCCTATTTCCGATGAGTCGTCTGGAGACTAATGACACCTAACCTCTGGAACTTCGAAAGAGTCTTTCACACCCTTGCTGCAACTCAAGAAGTTCACCGCCATACCCGTCTCCACTCGAAAGGAAGCACGATGGTCCCGCCCACATCCAGAGGAGCCCCGTTTCCCCCTCGTAGCTCGAGATGAGGGATCCTTTGCCTGCTTTCAACGGGAAAGAATTCCCGGCGTTCCCGTCGCATCTCAAGAGGAGGAACTCTCAACAGGAAAGGCGAGAGGAACTCCATGGTCGTACCACCATTCCAAGAGTCCCCCAGATGTCTCAGTCCATCCCAGAGGAACCTCTTTGCCCTGCACTGGCTCATCTTTCACGCCGAGGATCGACTCACACCACGGTGGCACGTGGGACAGCCCTGTGGGAAAGCCTCGAGGGAAAGCCTCGAGGGAAAACCACAGATCCTTTGATCCACGCGACGGGAAGCGTGACATTGCTGCTACAGCCTGGAAGGAAAGCGCACGTGCATGCCCCCACTCGAGACGAGGCCTGACTCCACTGGGGAGTCTCCAGACGTACCCAAAGATCCATGTCAGCCCATGAGAGGAATCCTCGGTTCCGGCCCTGACTCCACACAAGGTTTTTGGCCCCGGTATCGACGGGAGAGGAATCCCGAGAGGCCCCCTAGCACATCGCATGGGGACTGGCCTCTCCTGAGGCCACCAGGGCGGGTCCCTGAGGTCCCCGTCGTAACTCGAGAACACCTGCCGCAACTCGAGAAAATCCAGGAAGTTCTCCCTTGCAGGCGAGATGAGGCCTATTTCCGATGAGGCGTCTGGTGACTAATGACACCTAACCTCTCGAACTTCGAAAGGGTCTTTCACACCCTTGCTGCAACTCAAGAAGTTCACCGCCATACCCGTGTCCACTCGAGAGGAAGCACGATGGTCCCGCCCACAACCAGAGGAGCCCCGTTTCCCCCTCGTAGCTCGAGATGAGGGATCCTTTCCCTGCTTTCAACGGGAAAGAATTCCCGGCGTTCCCGTCGCATCTCAAGAGGAGGCACTCTCAACAGGAAAGGCGAGAGGAACTCCATGGTCGTACCACCATTCCAAGAGTCCCCCAGATGTCTCAGTCCATTCCAGAGGAAGCTCTTTGCCCTGCACTGGCTCATCTTTCACGCCGAGGATCGACTCACACCACGGTGGCACGTGGGACAGCCCTGTGGGAAAGTCTCGAGGGAAAACCACAGATCCTTTGATACACGCCACGGGAAGCGTGACATTGCTGCTACAGCCTGGAAGGAAAGCGCACGTGCATGCCCCCACTCGAGACGAGGCCTGTCTCCCCTGGCGAGACTCCAGAAGTACCCTAAGATCCATGTCAGCCCCTGAGAGGAATCCTCGGTTCCGGCCCTGACTCCACACAAGGTTTTTGGCCCCGGTATCGACGGGAGAGGAATCCCGAGAGGCCCCCTAGCAACTCGCATGGGGACTGGCCTCTCCTGAGGCCACCAGGGCGGGTCCCTGAGGTCCCCGTCGTAACTCGAGAACACCTGCCGCAACTCGAGAAAATCCAGGAAGTTCTCCCTTCCAGGCGAGATGAGGCCTATTTCCGATGAGGCGTCTGGAGACTAATGACACCTAACCTCTGGAACTTCGAAACAGTCTTTCACACCCTTGCTGCAACTCAAGAAGTTCACCGCCATACCCGTCTCCACTCGAAAGGAAGCACGATGGTCCCGCCCACATCCAGAGGAGCCCCGTTTCCCCCTCGTAGCTCGAGATGAGGGATCCTTTGCCTGCTTTCAACGGGAAAGAATTCCCGGCGTTCCCGTCGCATCTCAAGAGGAGGAACTCTCAACAGGAAAGGCGAGAGGAACTCCATGGTCGTACCACCATTCCAAGAGTCCCCCAGATGTCTCAGTCCATCCCAGAGGAACCTCTTTGCCCTGCACTGGCTCATCTTTCACGCCGAGGATCGACTCACACCACGGTGGCACGGGGGACAGCCCTGTGGGAAAGCCTCGAGGGAAAGCCTCGAGGGAAAACCACAGATCCTTTGATCCACGCGACGGGAAGCGTGACATTGCTGCTACAGCCTGGAAGGAAAGCGCACGTGCATGCCCCCACTCGAGACGAGGCCTGACTCCACTGGGGAGTCTCCAGACGTACCCAAAGATCCATGTCAGCCCATGAGAGGAATCCTCGGTTACGGCCCTGACTCCACACAAGGTTGTTGGCCCCGGTATCGACGGGAGAGGAATCCCGAGAGGCCTCCTAGCAACTCGCATAGGGACTGGCCTCTCCTGAGGCCACCAGGGCGGGTCCCTGAGGTCCCCGTCGTAACTCGAGAACACCTGCCGCAACTCGAGAAAATCCAGGAAGTTCTCCCTTCCAGGCGAGATGAGGCCTATTTCTGATGAGGCGTCTGGAGACTAATGACACCGAACCTCTGGAACTTCGAAAGGGTCTTTCACACCCTTGCTGCAACTCAAGAAGTTCACCGCCATACCCGTCTCCACTCGAGATGAAGCACGATGGTCCCGCCCACATCCAGAGGAGCCCCGTTTTCCCCTCGTAGCTCGAGATGAGGGATCCTTTCCCTGGTTTCAAAGGGAAAGAGTTCCCGGCGTTCCCTTCGCATCTCAAGAGGAGGCACTCTCAACAGGAAAGGCGAGAGGAACTCCATGGTCGTACCACCATTCCAAGAGTCCCCCAGATATCTCAGTCCATTCCAGAGGAACCTCTTTGTCCTGCACTGGCTCATCTTTCACGCCGAGGATCGACTCACACCACGGTGGCACGTGGGACAGCCCTGTGGGAAAGCCTCGAGGGAAAACCACAGATCCTTTGATCCACGCGACGGGAAGCCTGACATTGCTGCTACAGCCTTGAAGGAAAGTGCACGTGCATGCCCCCACTCGAGACGAGGCCTGACTCCCCTGGGGAGACTCCAGAAGTACCCAAAGATCCATGTCAGCCCCTGAGAGGAATCCTCGGTTCCGGCCCTGACTCCATACAAGGTTTTTGGCCCCGGTATCGACGGGAGAGGAATCCCGAGAGGCCCCCTAGCAACTCGCCTAGGGACTGGCCTCTCCTGAGGCCACCAGGGCGGGTCCCTGAGGTCCCCGTCGTAACTCGAGAACACCTGCCGCAACTCGAAAAAATCCAGGAAGTTCTCCCTTCCTGGCGAGATGAGGCCTATTTCCTATGTGGCGTCTGGAGACTAATGACACCTAACCTCTGGAACTTCGAAAGGGTCTTTCACACCCTTGCTGCAACTCAAGAAGTTCACCACCATACCCGTCTCCACTAGAGAGGAAGCACGATGGTCCCGCCCACATCCAGAGGAGCCCCGTTTCCCCCTCGTAGCTCGAGATGAGGGATCCTTTCCCTGCTTTCAACGGGAAAGAATTCCCGGCGTTCCCGTCGCATCTCAAGAGGAGGCACTCTCATCAGGAAAGGCGAGAGGAACTCCATGGTCGTACCACCATTCCAAGAGTCCCCCAGATGTCTCAGTCCATTCCAGAGGAACCTCTTTGCCCTGCACTGGCTCATCTTTCACGCCGAGGATCGACTCACACCACGGTGGCACGTGGGACAGCCCTGTGGGAAAGCCTCGAGGGAAAGCCTCGAGGGAAAACCACAGATCCTTTGATCCACGCGACTGGAAGCGTGACATTGCTGCTACAGCCTGGAAGGAAAGCGCACGTGCATGCCCCCACTCGAGACGAGGCCTGACTCCCGTGGGGAGACTCCAGAAGTACCCAAAGATCCATGTCAGCCCCTGAGAGGAATCCTCGGTTCCGGCCCTGACTGCACACAAGGTTTTTGGCCCCGGTATTGACGGGAGAGGAATCCCGAGAGGCCCCCTAGCACCTCGCATGGGGACTGGCCTCTCCTGAGGCCACCAGGGCGGGTCCCTGAGGTCCCCGTCGTAACTCGAGAACACCTGCCGCAACTCGAGAAAATCCAGGAAGTTCTCCCTTCCAGGCGAGATGAGGCCTATTTCCGATGAGGCGTCTGGAGACTAATGACACCTAACCTCTCGAACTTCGAAAGGGTCTTTCACACCCTTGCTGCAACTCAAGAAGTTCACCGCCATACCCGTCTCCACTCGAGAGGAAGCACGATGGTCCCGCCCACATCCAGAGGAGCCCCGTTTCCCCCTCGTAGCTCGAGATGAGGGATCCTTTCCCTGCTTTCAACGGGAAAGAATTCCCGGTGTTCCCGTCGTATCTCAAGAGGAGGCACTCTCAACAGGAAAGGCGAGAGGAACTCCATGGTCGTACCACCATTCCAAGAGTCCCCCAGATGTCTCAGTCCATTCCAGAGGAACCTCTTTGTCCTGCACTGGCTCATCTTTCACGCCGAGGATCGACTCACACCACGGTGGCACGTGGGACAGCCCTGTGGGAAAGCCTCGAGGGAAAACCACAGATCCTTTGATCCACGCGACGGGAAGACTGACATTGCTGCTACAGCCTTGAAGGAAAGTGCACGTGCATGCCCCCACTCGAGACGAGGCCTGACTCCCCTGGGGAGACTCCAGAAGTACCCAAAGATCCATGTCAGCCCCTGAGAGGAATCCTCGGTTCCGGCCCTGACTCCATACAAGGTTTTTGGCCCCGGTATCGACGGGAGAGGAATCCCGAGAGGCCCCCTAGCAACTCGCATAGGGACTGGCCTCTCCTGAGGCCACCAGGGCGGGTCCCTGAGGTCCCCGTCGTAACTCGAGAACACCTGCCGCAACTCGAAAAAATCCAGGAAGTTCTCCCTTCCTGGCGAGATGAGGCCTATTTCCTATGTGGCGTCTGGAGACTAATGACACCTAACCTCTGGAACTTCGAAAGGGTCTTTCACACCCTTGCTGCAACTCAAGAAGTTCACCACCATACCCGTCTCCACTAGAGAGGAAGCACGATGGTCCCGCCCACATCCAGAGGAGCCCCGTTTCCCCCTCGTAGCTCGAGATAAGGGATCCTTTTCCTGCTTTCAACGGGAAAGAATTCCCGGCGTTCCCGTCGCATCTCAAGAGGAGGCACTCTCAACAGGAAAGGCGAGAGGAACTCCATGGTCGTACCACCATTCCAAGAGTCCCCCAGATGTCTCAGTCCATTCCAGAGGAACCTCTTTGCCCTGCACTGGCTCATCTTTCACGCTGAGGATCGACTCACACCACGGTGGCACGTGGGACCGCCCTGTGGGAAAGCCTCGAGGGAAAGCCTCGAGGGAAAACCACAGATCCTTTGATCCACGCGACTGGAAGCGTGACATTGCTGCTACAGCCTGGAAGGAAAGCGCACGTGCATGCCCCCACTCGAGACGAGGCCTGACTCCCCTGGGGGGACTCCAGAAGAACCCAAAGATCCATGTCAGCCCCTGAGAGGAATCCTCGGTTCCGGCCCTGACTCCATACAAAGTTTTTGGCCCCGGTATCGACGGGAGAGGAATCCCGAGAGGCCCCCTAGCAACTCGCATGGGGACTGGCCTCTCCTGAGGCCACCAGGGCGGGTCCCTGAGGTCCCCGTCGTAACTCAAGAACACCTGCCCCAACTCGAGAAAATCCAGGAAGTTCTCCCGTTCAGGCGAGATGAGGCCTATTTCCGATGAGGCGTCTGGAGACTAATGACACCTAACCCCTGGAACTTCGAAAGGGTCTTTCACACCCTTGCTGCAACTCAAGAAGTTCACCGCCATACCCGTCTCCACTCGAGAGGAAGCACGATGGTCCCGCCCACATCCAGAGGAGCCCCGTTTCCCCCTCGTATCTCGAGATGAGGGAACCTTTCCCTGCTTTAGACGGGAAAGAATTCCCGGCATTCCCGTCGCATCTCAAGAGGAGGCACTCTCAACAGGAAAGGCGAGAGGAACTCCATGGTCGTACCACCATTCAAGGAGTCCCCAAGATGTCTCAGTCCATTCCAGAGGAACCTCTTTGCCCTGCACTGGCTCATCTTTCACGCCGAGGATCGACTCACACCACGGTGGCACGTGGGACAGCCCTGTGGGAAAGCCTCGAGGGAAAGCCTCGAGGGAAAACCACAGATCCTTTGATCCACGCGACAGGAAGCGTGACATTGCTGCTACAGCCTGGAAGGAAAGCGCACGTGCATGCCCCCACTCGAGACGAGGCGTGACTCCCCTGGGGAGACTCCAGAAGTACCCAAAGATCCATGTCAGCCCCTGAGAGGAATCCTCGGTTCTGGCCCTGACTCCACAAAAGGTTTTTGGCCCCGGTATCGACGGGAGAGAAATCCCGAGAGGCCCCCTAGC
Organism: Capricornis sumatraensis; assembly: GCF_032405125.1. Lineage (NCBI taxonomy): Eukaryota > Metazoa > Chordata > Mammalia > Artiodactyla > Bovidae > Capricornis > Capricornis sumatraensis. Next base: position 3,669,174 of record NW_027184616.1, on the reverse strand, counting down.
ACATCGCATGGGGACTGGCCTCTCCTGAGGCCACCAGGGCGGGTCCCTGAGGTCCCCGTCGTAACTCGAGAACACCTGCCGCAACTCGAGAAAATCCAGGAAGTTCTCCCTTCCAGGCGAGATGAGGCCTATTTCCGATGAGGCGTCTGGAGACTAATGACACCTAAACTCTGGAACTTCGAAAGGGTCTTTCACACCCTTGCTGCAACTCAAGAAGTTCACCGCCATACCCGTGTCCACTCGAGAGGAAGCACGATGGTCCCGCCCACATCCAGAGAAGCCCCGTTTCCCCCTCGTAGCTCGAGATGAGGGATCCTTTCCCTGCTTTCAACGGGAAAGAATTCCCGGCGTTCCCGTCGCATCTCAAGAGGAGGCACTCTCAACAGGAAAGGCGAGAGGAACTCCATGGTCGTACCACCATTCCAAGAGTCCCCCAGATGTCTCAGTCCATTCCAGAGGAACCTCTTTGCCCTGCACTGGCTCATCTTTCACGCCGAGGATCGACTCACACCACGGAGGCACGTGGGACAGCCCTGTGTGAAAGCCTCGAGGGAAAGCCTCGAGGGAAAACCACAGATCCTTTGATCCAGGCCACGGGAAGCGTGACATTGCTGCTACAGCCTGGAAGGAAAGCGCACGTGCATGCCCCCACTCGAGACGAGGCCTATCTCCCCTGGCGAGACTCCAGAAGTACCCAAAGATCCATATAAGCCCCTGAGAGGAATCCTCGGTTCCGACCCTGACTCCACACAAGGTTTTTGGCCTTGGTATCGACGGGAGAGGAATCCCGAGAGGCCCCCTAGCACCTCGCATGGGGACTGGCCTCTCCTGAGGCCACCAGGGCGGGTCCCTGAGGTCCCCGTCGTAACTCGAGAACACCTGCCGCAACTCGAGAAAATCCAGGAAGTTCTCCCTTCCAGGCGAGATGAGGCCTATTTCCGATGAGGCGTCTGGAGACTAATGACACCTAACCTCTCGAACTTCGAAAGGGTCTTTCACACCCTTGCTGCAACTCAAGAAGTTCACCGCCATACCCGTCTCCACTCGAGAGGAAGCACGATGGTCCCGCCCACATCCAGAGGAGCCCCGTTTCCCCCTCTTAGCTCGAGATGAGGGATCCTTTCCCTGCTTTCAACGGGAAAGAATTCCCGGTGTTCCCGTCGTATCTCAAGAGGAGGCACTCTCAACAGGAAAGGCGAGAGGAACTCCATGGTCGTACCACCATTCCAAGAGTCCCCCAGATGTCTCAGTCCATTCCAGAGGAACCTCTTTGCCCTGCACTGGCTCATCTTTCACGCCGAGGATCGACTCACACCACGGAGGCACGTGGGACAGCCCTGTGGGAAAGCCTCGAGGGAAAGCCTCGAGGGAAAACCACAGATCCTTTGATCCACGCGACGGGAAGCGTGACATTGCTGCTACAGCCTGGAAGGAAAGCGCACGTGCATGCCCCCACTCGAGACGAGGCCTGACTCCCGTGGGGAGACTCCAGAAGTACCCAAGGATCCATATAAGCCCCTGAGAGGAATCCTCGGTTCCGGCCCTGACTGCACAAAAGGTTTTTGGCCCCGGTATCGACGGGAGAGGAATCCCGAGAGGCCCCCTAGCACCTCGCATGGGGACTGGCCTCTCCTGAGGCCACCAGGGCGGGTCCCTGAGGTCCCCGTCGTAACTCGAGAACACCTGCCGCAACTCGAGAATATCCAGGAAGTTCTCCCTTCCAGGCGAGATGAGGCCTATTTCCGATGAGGCGTCTGGAGACTAATGACACCTAACCTCTCGAACTTCGAAAGGGTCTTTCACACCCTTGCTGCAACTCAAGAAGTTCACCGCCATACCCGTCTCCACTCGAGAGGAAGCACGATGGTCCCGCCCACATCCAGAGGAGCCCCGTTTCCCCCTCGTAGCTCAAGATGAGGGATCCTTTCCCTGCTTTCAACGGGAAAGAATTCCCGGCGTTCCCGTCGCATCTCAAGAGGAGGCACTCTCAACAGGAAAGGCGAGAGGAACTCCATGGTCGTACCACCATTCCAAGAGTCCCCCAGATGTCTCAGTCCATTCCAGAGGAACCTCTTTGCCCTGCACTGGCTCATCTTTCACGCCGAGGATCGACTCACACCACGGTGGCACGTGGGACAGCCCTGTGGGAAAGCCTCGAGGGAAAACCACAGATCCTTTGATCCACGCCACGGGAAGCGTGACATTGCTGCTACAGCCTGTAAGGAAAGCACACGTGCATGCCCCCACTCGAGACGAGGCCTGACTCCCCTGGGGAGACTCCAGAAGTACCCAAAGATCCATGTCAGCCCCTGAGAGGAATCCTCGGTTCCGGCCCTGACTCCACACAAGGTTTTTGGCCCCGGTATCGACGGGAGAGGAATCCCGAGAGGCCCCCTAGCACCTCGCATGGGTACTGGCCTCTCCTGAGGCCACCAGGGCGGGTCCCTGAGGTCCCCGTCGTAACTCGAGAACACCTGCCGCAACTCGAGAAAATCCAGGAAGTTCTCCCTTCCAGGCGAGATGAGGCCTATTTCCGATGAGGCGTCTGGAGACTAATGACACCTAACCTCTGGAAATTCGAAAGGGTCTTTCACACCCTTGCTGCAACTCAAGAAGTTCACCGCCATACCCGTCTCCACTCGAGAGGAAGCACGATGGTCCCGCCCACATCCAGAGGAGCCCCGTTTCCCCCTCGTAGCTCGAGATGAGGGATCCTTTCCCTGCTTTCAACGGGAAAGAATTCCCGGCGTTCCCGTCGCATCTCAAGAGGAGGCACTCTCAACAGGAAAGGCGAGAGGAACTCCATGGTCGTACCACCATTCCAAGAGTCCCCCAGATGTCTCAGTCCATTCCAGAGGAACCTCTTTGCCCTGCACTGGCTCATCTTTCACGCCGAGGATCGACTCACACCACGGTGGCACGTGGGACAGCCCTGTGGGAAAGCCTCGAGGGAAAACCACAGATCCTTTGATCCACGCCACGGGAAGCGTGACATTGCTGCTACAGCCTGGAAGTAAAGCGCACGTGCATGCCCCGACTCGAGACGAGGCCTGACTCCCCTGGGGAGACTCCAGAAGTACCCAAAGATCCATGTCAGCCCCTGAGAGGAATCCTCGGTTCCGGCCCTGACTCCACACAAGGTTTTTGACCCCGGTATCGACGGGAGAGGAATCCCGAGAGGCCCCCTAGCAACTCGCATGGGGACTGGCCTCTCCTGAGGCCACCAGGGCGGGTCCCTGAGGTCCCCGTTGTAACTCGAGAACACCTGCCGCAACTCGAGAAAATCCAGGAAGTTCTCCCTTCCAGGCGAGATGAGGCCTATTTCCGATGAGGCGTCTGGAGACTAATGACACCTAACCTCTGGGACTTCGAAAGGGTCTTTCACACCCTTGCTGCAACTCAAGAAGTTCACCGCCATACCCGTCTCCACTCGAGAGGAAGCACGATGTTCCCTCCCACATCCAGAGGAGCCCCGTTTCCCCCTCGTGGCTCGAAATGAGGGATCCTTTCCCTGCTTTCAACGGGAAAGAATTCCCGGCGTTCCCGTCGCATCTCAAGAGGTGGCACTCTCAACAGGAGAGGCGAGAGTAACTCCATGGTCGTACCACCATTCCACGAGACCCCCAGATGTCTCAGTCCATTCCAGAGGAACCTCTTTGCATTGCACTGGCTCATGTTTCACGCCGAGGATCGACTCATACCACGGTGGCACGTGGGACAGCCCTGTGGGAAAGCCTCGAGGGAAAACCACAGATCCTTTGATCCACGCCACGGGAAGCGTGACATTGCTGCTACAGCCTGGAAGGAAAGCGCACGTGCATGCCCCCACTCGAGACGAGGCCTGACTCCCCTGGGGAGACTCCAGAAGTACCCAAAGATCCATGTCAGCCCCTGAGAGGAATCCTCGGTTCCGGCCCTGACTCCACACAAGGTTTTTGACCCCGGTATCGACGGGAGAGGAATCCCGAGAGGCCCCCTAGCAACTCGCATGGGGACTGGCCTCTCCTGAGGCCACCAGGGCGGGTCCCTGAGGTCCCCGTCGTAACTCGAGAACACCGGCCGCACCTCGAGAAAATCCGGGAAGTTCTCCCTTCCAGGCGAGATGAGGCCTATTTCCGATGAGGCGTCTGGAGACTAATGACACCTAACCTCTGGAACTTCGAAAGGGTCTTTCACACCCTTGCTGCAACTCAAGAAGTTTACCGCCATACCCGTCTCCACACGAGAGAAAGCACGATGGTCCCGCCCACATCCAGAGGAGCCCCGTTTCCCCCTCGGAGCTCGAGATGAGGGATCCTTTCCCTGCTTTCAACGGGAAAGAATTCCCGGCATTCCCGTCGCACCTCAAGAGGAGGCACTCTCAACAGGAAAGGCGAGAGGAACTCCATGGTCGTACCACAATTCCAAGAGTCCCCCAGATGTCTCAGTCCATTCCAGAGGAACCTCTTTGCCCTGCACTGGCTCATCTTTCACTCCGAGGATCGACTCACACCACGGTGGCACATGGGACAGCCCTGTGGGAAAGCCTCGAGGGAAAGCCTCGAGGGAAAACCACAGATCATTTGATCCACGCGACGGGAAGCGTGACATTGCTGCTACAACCTGGAAGGAAAGCGCACGTGCATGCCCCCACTCGAGACGAGGCCTGACTCCCCTGGGTAGACTCCAGAAGTACCCAAAGATCCATGTCAGCCCCTGAGAGGAATCCTCGGTTCCGGCCCTGACTCCTCACAAGGTTTTTGGCCCCAGTATCGACGGGAGAGGAATCCCGAGAGGCCCCCTAGCAACACGCATGGGGACTGGCCTCTCCTGAGGCCATCAGGGCGGGTCCCTGTGGTACCCGTCGTAACTCGAGAACACCTGCCGCACCTCGAGAAAATCCAGGAAGTTCTCCCTTCCAGGCTAGATGAGGCCTATTTCCGATGAGGCGTCTGGAGACTAATGACACCTAACCTCTCGAACTTCGAAAGGGTCTTTCACACCCTTGCTGCAACTCAAGAAGTTCACCGACATACCCGTGTCCACTCGAGAGGAAGCATGATGGTCCCGCCCACATCCCGAGGAGCCCCGTTTCCCCCTCGTAGCTCGAGATGAGGGATCCTTTCCCTGCTTTCAACGGAAAAGAATTCCCGGCGTTCCCGTCACAACTCAAGAGGAGGCACTCTCAACAGGAAAGGCGAGAGGAACTCCATGGTCGTACCACCATTCCAAGAGTCCCCCAGATGTCTCAGTCCATTCCAGAGGAACCTCTTTGCCCTGCACTGGCTCATCTTTGACGCCGAGGATCGACTCACAACACGGTGGCACGTGGGACAGCCCTGTGGGAAAGCCTCGAGGGAAAGCCTCGAGGGAAAACCACAGATCCTTTGATCCAAGCGACGGGAAGCGTGACATTGCTGCTACAGCCTGGAAGGAAAGCACACGTGCATGCCCCCACTCGAGACGAGGCCTGACTCCCCTGGGGAGACTCCAGAAGTACCCAAAGATCCATGTCAGCCCCTGAGAGGAATCCTCGGTTCCGGCCGTGACTCCACACAAGGTTTTTGGCCCCGGTATCGACGGGAGAGGAATCCCGAGAGGCCCCCTAGCAACTCGCATGGGGACTGGCCTCTCCTAAGGCCACCAGGGCGGGTCCCTGAGGTCCCCGTCGTAACTCGAGAACACCTGCCGCAACTCGAGAAAATCCAGGAAGTTCTCCCTTCCAGGCGAGAAGAGGCCTATTTCTGATGAGGCGTCTGGAGACTAATGACACCTAACCTCTGGAACTTCGAAAGGGTCTTTCACACCCTTGCTGCAACTCAAGAAGTTTACCGCCATACCCGTCTCCACACGAGAGAAAGCACGATGGTCCCGCCCACATACAGAGGAGCCACGTTTCCCCCTCGTAGCTTGAGATGAGGGATCCTTTCCCTGCTTTCAACGGGAAAGAATTCCCGGCATTCCCGTCGCATCTCAAGAGGAGGCACTCTCAACAGGAAAGGCGAGAGGAACTCCATGGTCGTACCACCATTCCAAGAGTCCCCCAGATGTCTCAGTCCATTCCAGAGGAACCTCTTTGCCCTGCACTGGCTCATCTTTCACGCCGAGGATCGACTCACAACACGGTGGCACGTGGGACAGCACTGTGGGAAAGCCTCGAGGGAAAGCCTCGAGGGAAAACCACAGATCCTTTAATCCTCGCGATGCGAAGCGTGACATTGCTGCTACAGCCTGGAAGGAAAGCGCACGTGCATGCCCCCACTCGAGACGAGGCCTGACTCCCCTGGGGAGACTCCAGAAGTACCCAAAGATCCATGTAACCCCTGAGAGGAATGCTCGGTTCCGGCCCTGACTCCACACAAGGCTTTTGGCCCCGGTATCGACGGGAGAGGAATCCCGAGAGGCCCCCTAGCAACTCGCATGGGGACTGGCCTTTCCTGAGGCCACCAGGGCGGGTCCCTGAGGTCCCCGTCGTAACTCGAGAACACCTGCCGCAACTCGAGAAAATCCAGGAAGTTCTCCCTTCCAGGCGAGATGAGGCCTATTTCCGATCAGGCGTCTGGAGACTAATGACACCTAACCTCTGGAACTTCGAAAGGGTCTTTCACACCCTTGCAGCAACTCAAGAAGTTTACCGCCATACCCGTCTCCACACGAGAGGAAGCACGATGGTCCCGCCCACATCCAGAGGAGCCCCGTTTCCCCCTCGTAGCTTGAGATGAGGGATCCTTTCCCTGCTTTCAACGGGAAAGAATTCCCGGCATTCCCGTCGCAACTCAAGAGGAGGCACTCTCAACAGGAAAGGCGAGAGGAACTCCATGGTCGTACCACCATTCCAAAGTCCCCCAGATATCTCAGTCCATTCCAGAGGAACCTCTTTGCCCTGCACTGGCTCATCTTTCACGCCGAGGATCGACTCTCACCACGGTGGCACGTGGGACAGCCCTGTGGGAAAGCCTCGAGGGAAAGCCTCGAGGGAAAACCACAGATCCTTTGATCCACGCGACGGGAAGCGTGACATTGCTGCTACAGCCTGGAAGGAAAGCACACGTGCATGCCCCCACTCGAGACGAGGCCTGACTCCCCTGGGGAGACTCCAGAAGTACCCAAAGATCCATGTCAGCCCCTGAGAGGAATCCTCGCTTCCGGCCCTGACTCCACACAAGGTTTTTGGCCCCGGTATCGACGGGAGAGGAATCCCGAGAGGCCCCCTAGCAACTGGCATGGGGACTGGCCTCTCCTGAGGCCACCAGGGCGGGTCCCTGAGGTCCCCGTCGTAACTCGAGAACACCTGCCGCAACTCGAGAAAATCCAGGAAGTTCTCCCTTCCAGGCGAGATGAGGCCTATTTCCGATGAGGCGTCTGGAGACTAATGACACCCAACCTCTGGAACTTTGAAAGGGTTTTTCACACCCTTGCTGCAACTGAAGAAGTTCACCGACATACCCGTCTCCACTCGAGAGGATGCACGATAGTCCCGCCCACATCCAGAGGAGCCCCGCTTCCCCCTCGTAGCTCGAGATGAGGGATCCTTTCCCTGCTTTCAACGGGAAAGTATTCCCAGCGATCCCGTCGCATCTCAAGAGGAGGCACTCTCAACAGGAAAGGCGAGAGGAACTCCATGGTCGTACCACCATTCCAAGAGTCCCTCAGATGTCTCAGTCCATTACAGAGGAACCTCTTTGCCCTACACTGGCTCATCTTTCACTCCGAGGATCGACTAACACCACGGTGGCACGTGGGACAGCCCTGTGGGAAAGCCTCGAGAGAAAACCACAGATCATTTGATCCACGCGACGGGAAGCGTGACATTGCTGCTACAGCCTGGAAGGAAAGCGCACGTCCATGCCCCCACTCGAGACCAGGCCCGACTCCCCTGGGGAGACTCTAGAAGTACCCAAAGATCCATGTCAGCCCCTGAGAGGAATCCTCGGTTCTGGCCCTGACTCCACACAAGGTTTTTGGCCCCGGTATCGACGGGAGAGGAATCCCGAGAGGCCCCCTAGCAACTCGCATGGGGACTGGCCTCTCCTGAGGCCATCAGGGCGGGTCCCTGTGGTACCCGTCGTAACTCGAGAACACCTGCCGCACCTCGAGAAAATCCAGGAAGTTCTCCCTTCCAGGCTAGATGAGGCCTATTTCCGATGAGGCGTCTGGAGACTAATGACACCTAACCTCTGGAACTTCGAAAGGGTCTTTCACACCCTTGCTGCAACTCAAGAAGTTCACCGCCATACCCGTCTCCACTCGAGAGGAAGCACGATGGTCCCGCCCACATCCAGAGGAGCCCCGTTTCCCCCTCGGAGTTCGAGATGAGGGATCCTTTCCCTGCTTTCAACGGGAAAGAATTCCCGGCGTTCCCGTCGCATCTCAAGAGGAGGCACTCTCAACAGGAAAGGCGAGAGGAACTCCATGGTCGTACCACCATTCCAAGAGTCCCCCAGATGTCTCAGTCCATTCCAGAGGAACCTCTTTGCCCTGCACTGGCTCATCTTTGACGCAGAGGATCGACTCACACCACGGTGGCACGTGGGACAGCCCTGCGGGAAAGCCTCGAGGGAAAGCCTCGAGGGAAAACCACAGATCCTTTGATGCACGCGTCGGGAAGCGTGACATTGCTGCTACAGCCTGGAAGGAAAGCGCACGTGCATGCCCCCACTCGAGACGAGGCCTGACTCCCCTGGGGAGACTCCAGAAGTACCCAAAGATCCATGTCACCCCTGTGAGGAATCCTCGGTTCCGGCCCTGACTCCACACAAGGTTTTTGGCCCTAGTATCGACGGGAGAGGAATCCCGAGAGGCCCCCTAGCAACTCGCATGGGGACTGGCCTCTCCTAAGGCCACCAGGGCGGGTCCCTGAGGTCCCCGTCGTAACTCGAGAACACCTGCCGCAACTCGAGAAAATCCAGGAAGTTCTCCCTTCCAGGCGAGAAGAGGCCTATTTCTGATGAGGCGTCTGGAGACTAATGACACCTAACCTCTGGAACTTCGAAAGGGTCTTTCACACCCTTGCTGCAACTCAAGAAGTTTACCGCCATACCCGTCTCCACACGAGAGAAAGCACGATGGTCCCGCCCACATACAGAGGAGCCACGTTTCCCCCTCGTAGCTTGAGATGAGGGATCCTTTCCCTGCTTTCAACGGGAAAGAATTCCCGGCATTCCCGTCGCATCTCAAGAGGAGGCACTCTCAACAGGAAAGGCGAGAGGAACTCCATGGTCGTACCACCATTCCAAGAGTCCCCCAGATGTCTCAGTCCATTCCAGAGGAACCTCTTTGCCCTGCACTGGCTCATCTTTCACGCCGAGGATCGACTCACAACACGGTGGCACGTGGGACAGCACTGTGGGAAAGCCTCGAGGGAAAGCCTCGAGGGAAAACCACAGATCCTTTAATCCTCGCGATGCGAAGCGTGACATTGCTGCTACAGCCTGGAAGGAAAGCGCACGTGCATGCCCCCACTCGAGACGAGGCCTGACTCCCCTGGGGAGACTCCAGAAGTACCCAAAGATCCATGTAACCCCTGAGAGGAATGCTCGGTTCCGGCCCTGACTCCACACAAGGCTTTTGGCCCCGGTATCGACGGGAGAGGAATCCCGAGAGGCCCCCTAGCAACTCGCATGGGGACTGGCCTCTCCTGAGGCCACCAGGGCGGGTCCCTGAGGTCCCCGTCGTAACTCGAGAACACCTGCCGCAACTCGAGAAAATCCAGGAAGTTCTCCCTTCCAGGCGAGATGAGGCCTATTTCCGATGAGGCGTCTGGAGACTAATGACACCTAACCTCTGGAACTTCGAAAGGGTCTTTCACACCCTTGCAGCAACTCAAGAAGTTTACCGCCATACCCGTCTCCACACGAGAGGAAGCACGATGGTCCCGCCCACATCCAGAGGAGCCCCGTTTCCCCCTCGTAGCTTGAGATGAGGGATCCTTTCCCTGCTTTCAACGGGAAAGAATTCCCGGCATTCCCGTCGCAACTCAAGAGGAGGCACTCTCAACAGGAAAGGCGAGAGGAACTCCATGGTCGTACCACCATTCCAAAGTCCCCCAGATATCTCAGTCCATTCCAGAGGAACCTCTTTGCCCTGCACTGGCTCATCTTTCACGCCGAGGATCGACTCACACCACGGTGGCACGTGGGACAGCCCTGTGGGAAAGCCTCGAGGGAAAGCCTCGAGGGAAAACCACAGATCCTTTGATCCACGCGACGGGAAGCGTGACATTGCTGCTACAGCCTGGAAGGAAAGCACACGTGCATGCCCCCACTCGAGACGAGGCCTGACTCCCCTGGGGAGACTCCAGAAGTACCCAAAGATCCATGTCAGCCCCTGAGAGGAATCCTCGCTTCCGGCCCTGACTCCACACAAGGTTTTTGGCCCCGGTATCGACGGGAGAGGAATCCCGAGAGGCCCCCTAGCACCTGGCATGGGGACTGGCCTCTCCTGAGGCCACCAGGGCGGGTCCCTGAGGTCCCCGTCGTAACTCGAGAACACCTGCCGCAACTCGAGAAAATCCAGGAAGTTCTCCCTTCCAGGCGAGATGAGGCCAATTTCCGATGAGGCGTCTGGAGACTAATGACACCCAACCTCTGGAACTTTGAAAGGGTCTTTCACACACTTGCTGCAACTCAAGAAGTTCACCGACATACCCGTCTCCACTCGAGAGGATGCACGATAGTCCCGCCCACATCCAGAGGAGCCCCGTTTCCCCCTCGTAGCTCGAGATGAGGGATCCTTTCCCTGCTTTCAACGGGAAAGTATTCCCAGCGATCCCGTCGCATCTCAAGAGGAGGCACTCTCAACAGGAAAGGCGAGAGGAACTCCATGGTCGTACCACCATTCCAAGAGTCCCTCAGATGTCTCAGTCCATTACAGAGGAACCTCTTTGCCCTACACTGGCTCATCTTTCACTCCGAGGATCGACTCACACCACGGTGGCACGTGGGACAGCCCTGTGGGAAAGCCTCGAGAGAAAACCACAGATCATTTGATCCACGCGACGGGAAGCGTGACATTGCTGCTACAGCCTGGAAGGAAAGCGCACGTCCATGCCCCCACTCGAGACCAGGCCTGACTCCCCTGGGGAGACTCTAGAAGTACCCAAAGATCCATGTCAGCCCCTGAGAGGAATCCTCGGTTCTGGCCCTGACTCCACACAAGGTTTTTGGCCCCGGTATCGACGGGAGAGGAATCCCGAGAGGCCCCCTAGCAACTCGCATGGGGACTGGCCTCTCCTGAGGCCATCAGGGCGGGTCCCTGTGGTACCCGTCGTAACTCGAGAACACCTGCCGCACCTCGAGAAAATCCAGGAAGTTCTCCCTTCCAGGCTAGATGAGGCCTATTTCCGATGAGGCGTCTGGAGACTAATGACACCTAACCTCTGGAACTTCGAAAGGGTCTTTCACACCCTTGCTGCAACTCAAGAAGTTCACCACCATACCCGTCTCCACTCGAGAGGAAGCACGATGGTCCCGCCCACATCCAGAGGAGCCCCGTTTCCCCCTCGTAGCTCGAGATGAGGGATCCTTTCCCTGCTTTCAACGGGAAAGAATTCCCGGCGTTCCCGTCGCATCTCAAGAGGAGGCACTCTCAACAGGAAAGGCGAGAGGAACTCCATGGTCGTACCACCATTCCAAGAGTCCCCCAGATGTCTCAGTCCATTCCAGAGGAACCTCTTTGCCCTGCACTGGCTCATCTTTGACGCAGAGGATCGACTCACACCACGGTGGCACGTGGGACAGCCCTGCGGGAAAGCCTCGAGGGAAAGCCTCGAGGGAAAACCACAGATCCTTTGATGCACGCGACTGGAAGCGTGACATTGCTGCTACAGCCTGGAAGGAAAGCGCACGTGCATGCCCCCACTCGAGACGAGGCCTGACTCCCCTGGGGAGACTCCAGAAGTACCCAAAGATCCATGTCACCCCTGTGAGGAATCCTCGGTTCCGGCCCTGACTCCACACAAGGTTTTTGGCCCTAGTATCGACGGGAGAGGAATCCCGAGAGGCCCCCTAGCAACTCGCATGGGGACTGGCCTCTCCTGAGGCCATCAGGGCGGGTCCCTGTGGTACCCGTCGTAACTCGAGAACACCTGCCGCACCTCGAGAAAATCCAGGAAGTTCTCCCTTCCAGGCGAGATAAGGTCTATTTCCGATGAGGCATCTGGAGACTGACACGTAACCTCTGGAACTTCGAAAGGGTCTTTCACACCCTTGCTGCAACTCAAGAAGTTCACCGCCATACCCGTCTCCAATCGAGAGGAAGCACGATGGTCCCACCCACATCCAGAGGAGCCCCGTTTCCCCCTCGTAGCTCGAGATGAGGGATCCTTTCCCTGCTTTCAACGGGAAAGAATTCCCGGCGTTCCCGTCGCATCTCAAGAGGAGGCACTCTCAACAGGAAAGGCGAGAGGAACTCCATGGTCGTACCACCATTCCAAGAGTCCCCCAGATGTCTCAGTCCATTCCAGAGGAACCTCTTTGCCCTGCACTGGCTCATCTTTCACGCCGAGGATCGACTCACACCACGGTGGCACGTGGGAGAGCCCTGTGGGAAAGCCTCGAGGGAAAGCCTCGAGGGAAAACCACAGATCCTTTGATCCACGCGACGGGAAGCGTGACATTGCTGCTACAGCCTGGAAGGAAAGCACACGTGCATGCCCCCACTCGAGACGAGGCCTGACTCCCCTGGGGAGACTCCAGAAGTACCCAAAGATCCATGTCAGCCCCTGAGAGGAATCCTCGGTTCCGGCCCTGACTCCACACAAGGTTTTTGGCGCCGGTATCGACGGGAGAGGAATCCCGAGAGGCCCCCTAGCAACTCGCATGGGGACTGGCCTCTCCTGAGGCCACCAGGGCGGGTCCCTGAGGTCCCCGTCGTAACTCGGGAACACCTGCCGCAACTCGAGAAAATCCAGGAAGTTCTCCCTTCCAGGCGAGATGAGGTCTATTTCCGATGAGGCGTCTGGAGACTGACACGTAACCTCTGGAACTTCGAAAGGGTCTTTCACACCCTTGCTGCAACTCAAGAAGTTCACCGCCATACCCGTCTCCACTCGAGAGGAAGCACGATGGTCCCGCCCACATCCAGAGGAGCCCCGTTTCCCCCTCGGAGCTCGAGATGAGGGATCCTTTCCCTGCTTTCAACGGGAAAGAATTCCCGGCGTTCCCGTCGCATCTCAAGAGGAGGCACTCTCAACAGGAAAGGCGAGAGGAACTCCATGGTCGTACCACCATTCCAAGAGTCCCCCAGATATCTCAGTCCATTCCAGAGGAACCTCTTTGCCCTGCACTGGCTCATCTTTGACGCAGAGGATCGACTCACACCACGGTGGCACGTGGGACAACCCTGCGGGAAAGCCTCGAGGGAAAGCCTCGAGGGAAAACCACAGATCCTTTGATGCACGCGTCGGGAAGCGTGACATTGCTGCTACAGCCTGGAAGGAAAGCGCACGTGCATGCCCCCACTCGAGACGAGGCCTGACTCCCCTGGGGAGACTCCAGAAGTACCCAAAGATCCATGTCACCCCTGTGAGGAATCCTCGGTTCCGGCCCTGACTCCACACAAGGTTTTTGGCCCTAGTATCGACGGGAGAGGAATCCCGAGAGGCCCCCTAGCAACTCGCATGGGGACTGGCCTCTCCTGAGGCCATCAGGGCGGGTCCCTGTGGTACCCGTCGTAACTCGAGAACACCTGCCGCACCTCGAGAAAATCCAGGAAGTTCTCCCTTCCAGGCGAGATGAGGTCTATTTCCGATGAGGCATCTGGAGACTGACACGTAACCTCTGGAACTTCGAAAGGGTCTTTCACACCCTTGCTGCAACTCAAGAAGTTCACCGCCATACCCGTCTCCAATCGAGAGGAAGCACGATGGTCCCACCCACATCCAGAGGAGCCCCGTTTCCCCCTCGTAGCTCGAGATGAGGGATCCTTTCCCTGCTTTCAACGGGAAAGAATTCCCGGCGTTCCCGTCGCATCTCAAGAGGAGGCACTCTCAACAGGAAAGGCGAGAGGAACTCCATGGTCGTACCACCATTTCAAGAGTCCCCCAGATGTCTCAGTCCATTCCAGAGGAACCTCTTTGCCCTGCACTGGCTCATCTTTCACGCCGAGGATCGACTCACACCACGGTGGAACGTGGGACAGCCCTGCGGGAAAGCCTCGAGGGAAAGCCTCGAGGGAAAACCACAGATCCTTTGATGCACGCGACGGGAAGCGTGACATTGCTGCTACAGCCTGGAAGGAAAGCGCACGTGCATGCCCCCACTCGAGACGAGGCCTGACTCCCCTGGGGAGACTCCAGAAGTATCCAAAGATCCATATCACCCCTGAGAGGAATCCTCGGTTCCGGCCCTGACTCCACACAAGGTTTTTGGCCCCGGTATCGACGGGAGAGGAATCCCGAGAGGCCCCCTAGCAACTCGCATGGGGACTGGCCTCTCCTGAGGCCACCAGGGCGTGTCCCTGAGGTCCCCGTCATAACTCGAGAACACCTGCCGCAACTCGAGAAAATCCAGGAAGTTCTCCCTTCCAGGCGAGATGAGGCGTATTTCCGATGAGGCGTCTGGAGACTAATGACACCTAACCTCTGGAACTTCGAAAGGGTCTTTCACACCCTTGCTGCAACTCAAGTAGTTCACTGCCATACCCGTCTCCACTCGAGAGGAAGCACGATGGTCCCGCCCACATCCAGAGGAGCCCCGTTTCCCCCTCGGAGCTCGAGATGTGGGATCCTTTCCCTGCTTTCAACGGGAAAGAATTCCCGGCGTTCCCGTCGCATCTCAAGAGGAGGCACTCTCAACAGGAAAGGCGAGAGGAACTCCAGGGTCGTACCACCATTCAAAGAGTCCCCCAGATGTCTCAGTCCATTCCAGAGGAACCTCTTTGCCCTGCACTGGCTCATCTTTCACGCCGAGGATCGACTCACACCACGGTGGCACGTGGGACAGCCCTGTGGGAAAGCCTCGAGGGAAAGCCTCGAGGGAAAACCACAGATCCTTTGATGCACGCGACGGGAAGCGTGACATTGCTGCTACAGCCTGGAAGGAAAGCGCACGTGCATGCCCCCACTCGAGACGAGGCCTGACTCCCCTGGGGAGACTCCGGAAGTACCCAAAGATCCATGTCACCCCTGAGAGGAATGCTCGGTTCCGGCCCTGACTCCACACAAGGCTTTTGGCCCCGGTATCGACGGGAGAGGAATCCCGAGAGGCCCCCTAGCAACTCGCATGGGGACTGGCCTCTCCTGAGGCCACCAGGGCGGGTCCCTGAGGTCCCCGTCGTAACTCGAGAACACCTGCCGCAACTCGAGAAAATCCAGGAAGTTCTCCCTTCCAGGCGAGATGAGGCCTATTTCCGATGAGGCGTCTGCAGACTAATGACACCTAAACTCTGGAACTTCGAAAGGGTCTTTCACACCCTTGCTGCAACTCAAGAAGTTCACCGCCATACCCTTGTCCACTCGGGAGGAAGCACGATGGTCCCGCCCACATCCAGAGGAGCCCCATTTCCCCCTCGGAGCTCGAGATGAGGGATCCTTTCCCTGCTTTCAACGGGAAAGAATTCCCGGCGTTCCCGTCGCATCTCAAGAGGAGGCACTCTCAAGAGGAAAGGCGAGAGGAACTCCATGGTCGTACCACCATTCCAAGAGTCCCCCAGATGTCTCAGTCCATTCCAGAGGAACCTCTTTGCCCTGCACTGGCTCACCTTTCACACCGAGGATCTACTCACACCACGGTGGCACGTGGGACAGCCCTGTGGGAAAGCCTCGAGGGAAAACCACAGATCCTTTGATCCACGCGACGGGAAGCGTGACATTGCTGCTACAGCCTGGAAGGAAAGCACACGTGCATGCCCCCAATCGAGAAGAGGCCTGACTCCCCTGGTGGTACTCCAGAAGTACCCAAAGATCCATGTCAGCTCCTGAGAGGAATCCTCGGTTCCAGCCCTGACTCCACACAAGGTTTTTGGCCCCGGTATCGACGGGAGAGGAATCCCGAGAGGCCCCCTAGCAACTCGCATGGGGACTGGCCTCTCCTGAGGCCACCAGGGCGGGTCCCTGAGGTCCCCGTCGTAACTCGAGAACACCGGCCGCACCTCGAGAAAATCCGGGAAGTTCTCCCTTCCAGGCGAGATGAGGCCTATTTCCGATGAGGCGTCTGGAGACTAATGACACCTAACCTCTGGAACTTCGAAAGGGTCTTTCACACCCTTGCTGCAACTCAAGAAGTTTACCGCCATACCCGTCTCCACACGAGAGAAAGCACGATGGTCCCGCCCACATCCAGAGGAGCCCCGTTTCCCCCTCAGAGCTCGAGATGAGGGATCCTTTCCCTGCTTTCAACGGAAAAGAATTCCTGGCGTTCCCGTCACAACTCAAGAGGAGGCACTCTCAACAGGAAAGGCGAGAGGAACTCCATGGTCGTACCACCATTCCAAGAGTCCCCCAGATGTCTCAGTCCATTCCAGAGGAACCTCTTTGCCCTGCACTGGCTCATCTTTGACGCCGAGGATCGACTCACACCACGGTGGCACGTGGGACAGCCCTGTGGGAAAGCCTCGAGGGAAAGCCTCGAGGGAAAACCACAGATCCTTTGATCCAAGCGACGGGAAGCGTGACATTGCTGCTACAGCCTGGAAGGAAAGCACACGTGCATGCCCCCACTCGAGACGAGGCCTGACTCCCGTGGGGAGACTCCAGAAGTACCCAAAGATCCATGTCAGCCCCTGAGAGGAATCCTCGGTTCCGGCCGTGACTCCACACAAGGTTTTTGGCCCCGGTGTCGACGGGAGAGGAATCCCGAGAGGCCCCCTAGCAACTCGCATGGGGACTGGCCTCTCCTAAGGCCACCAGGGCGGGTCCCTGAGGTCCCCGTCGTAACTCGAGAACACCTGCCGCAACTCGAGAAAATCCAGGAAGTTCTCCCTTCCAGGCGAGATGAGGCCTATTTCTGATGAGGCGTCTGGAGACTAATGACACCTAACCTCTGGAACTTCGAAAGGGTCTTTCACACCCTTGCTGCAACTCAAGAAGTTTACCGCCATACCCGTCTCCACACGAGAGAAAGCACGATGGTCCCGCCCACATACAGAGGAGCCACGTTTCCCCCTCGTAGCTTGAGATAAGGGATCCTTTCCCTGCTTTCAACGGGAAAGAATTCCCGGCATTCCCGTCGCATCTCAAGAGGAGGCACTCTCAACAGGAAAGGCGAGAGGAACTCCATGGTCGTACCACCATTCCAAGAGTCCCCCAGATGTCTCAGTCCATTCCAGAGGAACCTCTTTGCCCTGCACTGGCTCATCTTTCACGCCGAGGATCGACTCACAACACGGTGGCACGTGGGACAGCACTGTGGGAAAGCCTCGAGGGAAAGCCTCGAGGGAAAACCACAGATCCTTTAATCCTCGCGATGGGAAGCGTGACATTGCTGCTACAGCCTGGAAGGAAAGCGCACGTGCATGCCCCCACTCGAGACGAGGCCTGTCTCCCCTGGGGAGACTCCAGAAGTACCCAAAGATCCATGTAACCCCTGAGAGGAATGCTCGGTTCCGGCCCTGACTCCACACAAGGCTTTTGGCCCCGGTATCGACGGGAGAGGAATCCCGAGAGGCCCCCTAGCAACTGGCATGGGGACTGGCCTCTCCTGAGGCCACCAGGGCGGGTCCCTGAGGTCCCCGTCGTAACTCGAGAACACCTGCCGCAACTCGAGAAAATCCAGGAAGTTCTCCCTTCCAGGCGAGATGAGGCCTATTTCCGATGAGGCGTCTGGAGACTAATGACACCTAACCTCTGGAACTTCGAAAGGGTCTTTCACACCCTTGCAGCAACTCAAGAAGTTTACCGCCATACCCGTCTCCACACGAGAGGAAGCACGATGGTCCCGCCCACATCCAGAGGAGCCCCGTTTCCCCCTCGTAGCTTGAGATGAGGGATCCTTTCCCTGCTTTCAACGGGAAAGAATTCCCGGCATTCCCTTCGCATCTCAAGAGGAGGCACTCTCAACAGGAAAGGCGAGAGGAACTCCATGGTCGTACCACCATTCCAAGAGTCCCCCAGATGTCTCAGTCCATTCCAGAGGAACCTCTTTGCCCTGCACTGGCTCATCTTTCACGCCGAGGATCGACTCACACCACGGTGGCACGTGGGACAGCCCTGTGGGAAAGCCTCGAGGGAAAGCCTCGAGGGAAAACCACAGATCCTTTGATCCAAGCGACGGGAAGCGTGACATTGCTGCTACAGCCTGGAAGGAAAGCACACGTGCATGCCCCCACTCGAGACGAGGCCTGACTCCCCTGGGGAGACTCCAGAAGTACCCAAAGATCCATGTCAGCCCCTGAGAGGAATCCTCGCTTCCGGCCCTGACTCCACACAAGGTTTTTGGCCCCGGTATCGACGGGAGAGGAATCCCGAGAGGCCCCCTAGCAACTGGCATGGGGACTGGCCTCTCCTGAGGCCACCAGGGCGGGTCCCTGAGGTCCCCGTCGTAACTCGAGAACACCTGCCGCAACTCGAGAAAATCCAGGAAGTTCTCCCTTCCAGGCGAGATGAGGCCTATTTCCGATGAGGCGTCTGGAGACTAATGACACCCAACCTCTGGAACTTCGAAAGGGTCTTTCACACCCTTGCTGCAACTCAAGAAGTTCACCGACATACCCGTGTCCACTCGAGAGGAAGCACGATGGTCCCGCCCACATCCCGAGGAGCCCCGTTTCCCCCTCGTAGCTCGAGATGAGGGATCCTTTCCCTGCTTTCAACGGGAAAGAATTCCCGGAGTTCCCGTCACAACTCAAGAGGAGGCACTCTCAACAGGAAAGGCGAGAGGAACTCCATGGTCGTACCACCATTCCAAGAGTCCCCCAGATGTCTCAGTCCATTCCAGAGGAACCTCTTTGCCCTGCCCTGGCTCATCTTTCACGCCGAGGATCGACTCACACCACGGTGGCACGTGGGAGAGCCCTGTGGGAAAGCCTCGAGGGAAAGCCTCGAGGGAAAACCACAGATCCTTTGATCCTCGCGACGGGAAGCGTGACATTGCTGCTACAGCCTGGAAGGAAAGCACACGTGCATGCCCCCACTCGAGACGAGGCCTGACTCCCCTGGGGAGACTCCAGAAGTACCCAAAGATCCATGTCAGCCCCTGAGAGGAATCCTCGGTTCCGGCCCTGACTCCACACAAGGTTTTTGGCGCCGGTATCGACGGGAGAGGAATCCCGAGAGGCCCCCTAGCAACTCGCATGGGGACTGGCCTCTCCTGAGGCCACCAGGGCGGGTCCCTGAGGTCCCCGTCGTAACTCGGGAACACCTGCCGCAACTCGAGAAAATCCAGGAAGTTCTCCCTTCCAGGCGAGATGAGGTCTATTTCCGATGAGGCGTCTGGAGACTGACACGTAACCTCTGGAACTTCGAAAGGGTCTTTCACACCCTTGCTGCAACTCAAGAAGTTCACCGCCATACCCGTCTCCACTCGAGAGGAAGCACGATAGTCCCGCCCACATCCAGAGGAGCCCCGTTTCCCCCTCGTAGCTCGAGATGAGGGATCCTTTCCCTGCTTTCAACGGGAAAGTATTCCCAGCGATCCCGTCGCATCTCAAGAGGAGGCACTCTCAACAGGAAAGGCGAGAGGAACTCCATGGTCGTACCACCATTCCAAGAGTCCCCCAGATGTCTCAGTCCATTACAGAGGAACCTCTTTGCCCTGCACTGGCTCATCTTTCACTCCGAGGATCGACTCACACCACGGTGGCACGTGGGACAGCCCTGTGGGAAAGCCTCGAGAGAAAACCACAGATCATTTGATCCACGCGACGGGAAGCGTGACATTGCTGCTACAGCCTGGAAGGAAAGCGCACGTCCATGCCCCCACTCGAGACCAGGCCTGACTCCCCTGGGGAGACTCTAGAAGTACCCAAAGATCCATGTCAGCCCCTGAGAGGAATCCTCGGTTCTGGCCCTGACTCCACACAAGGTTTTTGGCCCCGGTATCGACGGGAGAGGAATCCCGAGAGGCCCCCTAGCAACTCGCATGGGGACTGGCCTCTCCTGAGGCCATCAGGGCGGGTCCCTGTGGTACCCGTCGTAACTCGAGAACACCTGCCGCACCTCGAGAAAATCCAGGAAGTTCTCCCTTCCAGGCGAGATGAGGCCTATTTCCGATGAGGCGTCTGGAGACTAATGACACCTAACCTCTGGAACTTCGAAAGGGTCTTTCACACCCTTGCTGCAACTCAAGAAGTTCACCGACATACCCGTGTCCACTCGAGAGGAAGCACGATGGTCCTGCCCACATCACGAGGAGCCCCGTTTCCCCCTCGTAGCTCGAGATGAGGGATCCTTTCCCTGCTTTCAACGGGAAAGAATTCCCGGCGTTCCCGTCGCATCTCAAGAGGAGGCACTCTCAAGAGGAAAGGCGAGAGGAACTCCATGGTCGTACCACCATTCCAAGAGTCCCCCAGATGTCTCAGTCCATTCCAGAGGAACCTCTGTGCCCTGCACTGGCTCACCTTTCACACCGAGGATCTACTCACACCACGGTGGCACGTGGGACAGCCCTGTGGGAAAGCCTCGAGGGAAAACCACAGATCCTTTGATCCACGCGACGGGAAGCGTGACATTGCTGCTACAGCCTGGAAGGAAAGCACACGTGCATGCCCCCAATCGAGAAGAGGCCTGACTCCCCTGGTGGTACTCCAGAAGTACCCAAAGATCCATGTCAGCTCCTGAGAGGAATCCTCGGTTCCAGCCCTGACTCCACACAAGGTTTTTGGCCCCGGTATCGACGGGAGAGGAATCCCGAGAGGCCCCCTAGCAACTCGCATGGGGACTGGCCTCTCCTGAGGCCACCAGGGCGGGTCCCTGAGGTCCCCGTCGTAACTCGAGAACACCGGCCGCACCTCGAGAAAATCCGGGAAGTTCTCCCTTCCAGGCGAGATGAGGCCTATTTCCGATGAGGCGTCTGGAGACTAATGACACCTAACCTCTGGAACTTCGAAAGGGTCTTTCACACCCTTGCTGCAACTCAAGAAGTTTACCGCCATACCCGTCTCCACACGAGAGAAAGCACGATGGTCCCGCCCACATCCAGAGGAGCCCCGTTTCCCCCTCGGAGCTCGAGATGAGGGATCCTTTCCCTGCTTTCAACGGAAAAGAATTCCTGGCGTTCCCGTCACAACTCAAGAGGAGGCACTCTCAACAGGAAAGGCGAGAGGAACTCCATGGTCGTACCACCATTCCACGAGTCCCCCAGATGTCTCAGTCCATTCCAGAGGAACCTCTTTGCCCTGCACTGGCTCATCTTTCACGCCGAGGATCGACTCACACCACGGTGGCACGTGGGACAGCCCTGTGGGAAAGCCTCGAGGGAAAGCCTCGAGGGAAAACCACAGATCCTTTGATCCACGCGACGGGAAGCGTGACATTGCTGCTACAGCCTGGAAGGAAAGCGCACGTGCATGCCCCCACTCGAGACGAGGCCTGACTCCCCTGGGGAGACTCCAGAAGTACCCAAAGATCCATGTCAGCCCCTGAGAGGAATCCTCGGTTCTGGCCATGACTCCACACAAGGTTTTTGGCGCCGGTATCGACGGGAGAGGAATCCCGAGAGGCCCCCTAGCAACTCGCATGGGGACTGGCCTCTCCTGAGGCCATCAGGGCGGGTCCCTGTGGTACCCGTCGTAACTCGAAAACACCTGCCGCACCTCGAGAAAATCCAGGAAGTTCTCCCTTCCAGGCGAGATGAGGCCTATTTCCGATGAGGCGTCTGGAGACTAATGACACCTAACCTCTGGAACTTCGAAAGGGTCTTTCACACCCTTGCTGCAACTCAAGAAGTTCACCGACATACCCGTGTCCACTCGAGAGGAAGCACGATGGTCCCGCCCACATCCCGAGGAGCCCCGTTTCCCCCTCGTAGCTTGAGATGAGGGATCCTTTCCCTGCTTTCAACGGGAAAGAATTCCCGGCGTTCCCGTCGCATCTCAAGAGGAGGCACTCTCAACAGGAAAGGCGAGAGGAACTCCATGGTCGTACCACCATTCCAAGAGTCCCCCAGATGTCTCAGTCCATTCCAGAGGAACCTCTTTGCCCTGCACTGGCTCATCTTTGACGCCGAGGATCGACTCACACCACGGTGGCACGTGGGACAGCCCTGTGGGAAAGCCTCGAGGGAAAGCCTCGAGGGAAAACCACAGATCCTTTGATCCAAGCGACGGGAAGCGTGACATTGCTGCTACAGCCTGGAAGGAAAGCACACGTGCATGCCCCCACTCGAGACGAGGCCTGACTCCCCTGGGGAGACTCCAGAAGTACCCAAAGATCCATGTCAGCCCCTGAGAGGAATCCTCGGTTCCGGCCGTGACTCCACACAAGGTTTTTGGCCCCGGTATCGACGGGAGAGGAATCCCGAGAGGCCCCCTAGCAACTCGCATGGGGACTGGCCTCTCCTAAGGCCACCAGGGCGGGTCCCTGAGGTCCCCGTCGTAACTCGAGAACACCTGCCGCAACTCGAGAAAATCCAGGAAGTTCTCCCTTCCAGGCGAGATGAGGCCTATTACTGATGAGGCGTCTGGAGACTAATGACACCTAACCTCTGGAACTTCGAAAGGGTCTTTCACACCCTTGCTGCAACTCAAGAAGTTTACCGCCATACCCGTCTCCACACGAGAGAAAGCACGATGGTCCCGCCCACATACAGAGGAGCCACGTTTCCCCCTCGTAGCTTGAGATGAGGGATCCTTTCCCTGCTTTCAACGGGAAAGAATTCCCGGCATTCCCGTCGCATCTCAAGAGGAGGCACTCTCAACAGGAAAGGCGAGAGGAACTCCATGGTCGTACCACCATTCCAAGAGTCCCCCAGATGTCTCAGTCCATTCCAGAGGAACCTCTTTGCCCTGCACTGGCTCATCTTTCACGCCGAGGATCGACTCACAACACGGTGGCACGTGGGACAGCACTGTGGGAAAGCCTCGAGGGAAAGCCTCGAGGGAAAACCACAGATCCTTTAATCCTCGCGATGGGAAGCGTGACATTGCTGCTACAGCCTGGAAGGAAAGCGCACGTGCATGCCCCCACTCGAGACGAGGCCTGACTCCCCTGGGGAGACTCCAGAAGTACCCAAAGATCCATGTAACCCCTGAGAGGAATGCTCGGTTCCGGCCCTGACTCCACACAAGGCTTTTGGCCCCGGTATCGACGGGAGAGGAATCCCGAGAGGCCCCCTAGCAACTCGCATGGGGACTGGCCTCTCCTGAGGCCACCAGGGCGGGTCCCTGAGGTCCCCGTCGTAACTCGAGAACACCTGCCGCAACTCGAGAAAATCCAGGAAGTTCTCCCTTCCAGGCGAGATGAGGCCTATTTCCGATGAGGCGTCTGGAGACTAATGACACCTAACCTCTGGAACTTCGAAAGGGTCTTTCACACCCTTGCAGCAACTCAAGAAGTTTACCGCCATACCCGTCTCCACACGAGAGGAAGCACGATGGTCCCGCCCACATCCAGAGGAGCCCCGTTTCCCCCTCGTAGCTTGAGATGAGGGATCCTTTCCCTGCTTTCAACGGGAAAGAATTCCCGGCATTCCCTTCGCATCTCAAGAGGAGGCACTCTCAACAGGAAAGGCGAGAGGAACTCCATGGTCGTACCACCATTCCAAGAGTCCCCCAGATGTCTCAGTCCATTCCAGAGGAACCTCTTTGCCCTGCACTGGCTCATCTTTCACGCCGAGGATCGACTCACACCACGGTGGCACGTGGGACAGCCCTGTGGGAAAGCCTCGAGGGAAAGCCTCGAGGGAAAACCACAGATCCTTTGATCCAAGCGACGGGAAGCGTGACATTGCTGCTACAGCCTGGAAGGAAAGCACACGTGCATGCCCCCACTCGAGACGAGGCCTGACTCCCCTGGGGAGACTCCAGAAGTACCCAAAGATCCATGTCAGCCCCTGAGAGGAATCCTCGCTTCCGGCCCTGACTCCACACAAGGTTTTTGGCCCCGGTATCGACGGGAGAGGAATCCCGAGAGGCCCCCTAGCAACTGGCATGGGGACTGGCCTCTCCTGAGGCCACCAGGGCGGGTCCCTGAGGTCCCCGTCGTAACTCGAGAACACCTGCCGCAACTCGAGAAAATCCAGGAAGTTCTCCCTTCCAGGCGAGATGAGGCCTATTTCCGATGAGGCGTCTGGAGACTAATGACACCCAACCTCTGGAACTTCGAAAGGGTCTTTCACACCCTTGCTGCAACTCAAGAAGTTCACCGACATACCCGTGTCCACTCGAGAGGAAGCACGATGGTCCCGCCCACATCCCGAGGAGCCCCGTTTCCCCCTCGTAGCTCGAGATGAGGGATCCTTTCCCTGCTTTCAACGGGAAAGAATTCCCGGAGTTCCCGTCACAACTCAAGAGGAGGCACTCTCAACAGGAAAGGCGAGAGGAACTCCATGGTCGTACCACCATTCCAAGAGTCCCCCAGATGTCTCAGTCCATTCCAGAGGAACCTCTTTGCCCTGCACTGGCTCATCTTTCACGCCGAGGATCGACTCACACCACGGTGGCACGTGGGACAGCCCTGTGGGAAAGCCTCGAGGGAAAGCCTCGAGGGAAAACCACAGATCCTTTGATCCACGCGACGGGAAGCGTGAAATTGCTGCTACAGCCTGGAAGGAAAGCACACGTGCATGCCCCCACTCGAGACGAGGCCTGACTCCCCTGGGGAGACTCCAGAAGTACCCAAAGATCCATGTCAGCCCCTGAGAGGAATCCTCGGTTCCGGCCCTGACTCCACACAAGGTTTTTGGCGCCGGTATCGACGGGAGAGGAATCCCGAGAGGCCCCCTAGCAACTCGCATGGGGACTGGCCTCTCCTGAGGCCACCAGGGCGGGTCCCTGAGGTCCCCGTCGTAACTCGGGAACACCTGCCGCAACTCGAGAAAATCCAGGAAGTTCTCCCTTCCAGGCGAGATGAGGTCTATTTCCGATGAGGCGTCTGGAGACTGACACGTAACCTCTGGAACTTCGAAAGGGTCTTTCACACCCTTGCTGCAACTCAAGAAGTTCACCGCCATACCCGTCTCCACTCGAGAGGAAGCACGATGGTCCCGCCCACATCCAGAGGAGCCCCATTTCCCCCTCGTAGCTCGAGATGAGGGATCCTTTCCCTGCTTTCAACGGGAAAGAATTCCCGGCGTTCCCGTCGCATCTAAAGAGGAGGCACTCTCAACAGGAAAGGCGAGAGGAACTCCATGGTCGTACCACCATTCCAAGAGTCCCCCAGATGTCTCAGTCCATTACAGAGGAACCTGTTTGCCCTGCACTGGCTCATCTTTCACGCCGAGGATCGACTCATACCACGGTGGCACGTGGGACAGCCCTGTGGGAAAACCTCGAGGGAAAGCCTCGAGGGAAAACCACATATCCTTTGATCCAGGCCACGGGAAGCGGGACATTGCTGCTACAGCCTGGAAGGAAAGCGCACGTGCATGCCCCCACTCGAGACGAGGCCTGACTCCCCTGGGGAGACTCCAGAAGTATCCAAAGATCCATGTCAGCCCCTGAGAGGAATCCTCGGTTCCGGCCCTGACTCCACACAAGGTTTTTGGCCCCGGTATCGACGGGAGGGGAATCCCGAGAGGCCCCCTAGCAACTCGCATGGGGACTGGCCTCTCCTGAGGCCACCAGGGCGGGTCCCTGAGGTCCCCGTCGTAACTCGAGAACACCTGCCGCAACTCGAGAAAATCCATGAAGTTCTCCCTTCCAGGCGAGATGAGGCCTATTTCCGATGAGGCGTCTGGAGACTAATGACACCTAACCTCTGGAACTTCGAAAGGGTCTTTCACACCCTTGCTGCAACTCAAGAAGTTCACCGCCATACCCGTCTCCACTCGAGAGGAAGCACGATGGTCCCGCCCACATCCAGAGGAGCCCCGTTTCCCCCTCGTAGCTCGAGATGAGGCATCCTTTCCCTGCTTTCAACGGGAAAGAATTCCCGGCGTTCCCGTCGCATCTCAAGAGGAGGCACTCTCAACAGGAAAGGCGAGAGGAACTCCATGGTCATACCACCATTCCAAGAGTCCCCCAGATGTCTCAGTCCATTCCAGAGGAACCTCTTTGCCCTGCACTGGCTCATCTTTCACACCGAGGATCGACTCACACCACGGTGGCACGTGGGACAGCCCTGTGGGAAATCCTAGAGGGAAAGCCTCGAGGAAAAACCACAGATCCTTTGATCCACGAGACGGGAAGCGTGACATTCCTGCTACAGCCTGGAAGGAAAGCGCACGTGCATTCCCCCACTCGAGACGAGGCCTGACTCCCCTGGGGAGACTCCAGAAGTACCCAAAGATCCATGTCAGCACCTGAGAGGAATCCTCGGTTCCGGCCCTGACTCCACACAAGGTTTTTGGCCCCGGTATCGACGGGAGAGGAATCCCGAGAGGCCCCCTAGCAACTCGCATGGGGACTGGCCTCTCCTGAGGCCACCAGGGCGGGTCCCTGAGGTCCCCGTCGTAACTCGAGAACACCTGCCGCAACTCGAGAAAATCCAGGAAGTTCTCCCTTCCAGGCGAGATGAGGCCTATTTCCGATGAGGCGTCTGGAGACTAATGACACCTAACCTCTGGAACTTCGAAAGGGTCTTTCACACCCTTGCTGCAACTCAAGAAGTTCACCGCCATACCCATCTCCACTCGAGAGGAAGCACGATGGTCCCGCCCACATCCAGAGGAGCCCCGTTTCCCCCTCGTAGCTCGAGATGAGGGATCCTTTCCCTGCTTTCAACGGGAAAGAATTCCCGGCGTTCCCGTCGCATCTCAAGAGGAGGCACTCTCAACAGGAAAGGCGAGAGGAACTCCATGGTCATACCACCTTTCCAAGAGTCCCCCAGATGTCTCAGTCCATTCCAGAGGAACCTCTTTGCCCTGCACTGGCTCATCTTTCACGCCGAGGATCGACTCACACCACGGTGGCACGTGGGACAGCCCTGTGGGAAAACCTCGAGGGAAAGCCTCGAGGGAAAACCACAGATCCTTTGATCCAGGCCACTTGAAGCGTGACATTGCTGCTACAGCCTGGAAGGAAAGCGCACGTGCATGCCCCCACTCGAGACGAGGCCTGACTCCCCTGGGGAGACTCCAGAAGTACCCAAAGATCCATGTCAGCCCCTGAGAGGAATCCTCGGTTCCGGCCCTGAATCCACACAAGGTTTTTGGCCCCGGTATCGACGGGAGAGGAATCCCCAGAGGCCCCCTAGCATCTCGCAGGGGGACTGGCCTCTCCTGAGGCCACCAGGGCGGGTCCCTGAGGTCCCCGTCGTAACTCGAGAACACCTGCCGCAACTCGAGAAAATCCAGGAAGTTCTCCCTTCCAGGCGAGATGAGGCCTATTTCCGATGAGGCGTCTGGAGACTAATGACACCTAACCTCTGGAACTTCGAAAGGGTCTTTCACACCCTTGCTGCAACTCAAGAAGTTCACCGCCATACCCGTCTCCACTCGAGAGGAAGCACGATGGTCCCGCCCACATCCAGAGGAGCCCCGTTTCCCCCTCGTAGCTCGAGATGAGGGATCCTTTCCCTGCTTTCAACGGGAAAGAATTCCCGGCGTTCCCGTCGCATCTCAAGAGGAGGCACTCTCAACAGGAAAGGCGAGAGGAACTCCATGGTCGTACCACCATTCTAAGAGTCCCCCAGATGTCTCAGTCCATTCCAGAGCAACCTCTTTGCCCTGCACTGGCTCATCTTTCACGCCGAGGATCGACTCACACCACGGTGGCACGTGGGACAGCCCTGTGGGAAAGCCTCGAGGGAAAGCCTCGAGGGAAAACCACAGATCATTTGATCCACGCCATGGGAAGCGTGACATTGCTGCTACAGCCTGGAAGGAAAGCGCACGTGCATGCCCCCACTCGAGACGAGGCCTGACTCCCCTGGGGAGACTCCAGAAGTACCCAAAGATCCATGTCAGCCCCTGAGAGGAATCCTCGGTTCCGGCCCTGACTCCACACAAGGTTTTTGGCCCCGGTATCGACGGGAGGGGAATCCCGAGAGGACCCCTAGAAACTCGCATGGGGACTGGCCTCTCCTGAGGCCACCAGGGCGGGTCCCTGAGGTCCCCGTCGTAATTCGAGAACACCTGCCGCAACTCGAGAAAATCCAGGAAGTTCTCCCTTCCAGGCGAGATGAGGCCTATTTCCGATGAGGCGTCTGGAGACTAATGACACCTAACCTCTGGAACTTCGAAAGGGTCTTTCACACCCTTGCTGCAACTCAAGAAGTTCACCACCATACCCGTCTCCACTCGAGAGGAAGCACGATGGTCCCGCCCACATCCAGAGGAGCCCCGTTTCCCCCTCGTAGCTCGAAATGAGGGATCCTTTCCCTGCTTTCAACGGGAAAGAATTCCCGGCGTTCCCGTCGCATCTCAAGAGGAGGCACTCTCAACAGGAAAGGCGAGAGGAACTCCATGGTCGTACCACCATTCCAAGAGTCCCCCAGATGTCTCAGTCCATTCCTGAGGAACCTCTTTGCCCTGCACTGGCTCATCTTTCACGCCGAGGATCGACTCACACCAGGGTGGCACGTGGGACAGCCCTGTGGGAAAGCCTCGAGGGAAAGCCTCGAGGGAAAACCACAGATCCTTTGATCCAGGCCACGGGAAGCGTGACATTGCTGCTACAGCCTGGAAGGAAAGCGCACGTGCATGCCCCCACTCGAGACGAGGCCTGACTCCCCTGGGGAGACTCCAGAAGTACCCAAAGATCCATGTCAGCCCCTGAGAGGAATCCTCGGTTCCGGCCCTGACTCCACACAAGGTTTTTGGCCCCGGTATCGACGGGAGAGGAATCCCGAGAGGCCCCCTAGCAACTCGCATGGGAACTGGCCTCTCCTGAGGCCACCAGGGCGGGTCCCTGAGGTCCCCGTCGTAACTCCAGAACACCTGCCGCAACTCGAGAAAATCCAGGAAGCTCTCCCTTCCAGGCGAGATGAGGCCTATTTCCGATGAGGCGTCTGGAGACTAATGACACCTAACCTCTGGAACTTCAAAAGGGTCTTTCACACCCTTGCTGCAACTCAAGAAGTTCACCGCCATACCCGTCTCCACTTGAGAGGAAGCACGATGGTCCCGCCCACATCCAGAGGAGCCCCATTTCCCCCTCGTAGCTCGAGATGAGGGATCCTTTCCCTGCTTTCAACGGGAAAGAATTCCCGGCGTTCCCGTCGCATCTCAAGAATAGGCACTCTCAACAGGAAAGGCGAGAGGAACTCCATGGTCGTACCACCATTCCAAGAGTCCCCCAGATGTCTCAGTCCATTCCAGAGGAACCTCTTTGCCCTGCACTGGCTCATCTTTCACGCCGAGGATCGACTCACACCACGGTGGCACGTGGGACAGCCCTGTGGGAAAGCCTCGAGGGAAAGCCTCGAGGGAAAACCACAGATCCTTTGATCCACGCCATGGGAAGCGTGACATTGCTGCTACAGCCTGGAAGGAAAGCGCACGTGCATGCCCCCACTCGAGACGAGGCCTGACTCCCCTGGGGAGACTCCAGAAGTACCCAAAGATCCATGTCAGCCCCTGAGAGGAATCCTCGGTTCCGGCCCTGACTCCACACAAGGTTTTTGGACCCGGTATCGACGGGAGAGGAATCCCGAGAGGCCCCCTAGCAACTCGCATCGGGACTGGCCTCTCCTGAGGCCACCAGGGCGGGTCCCTGAGGTCCACGGCGTAACTCGAGAACACCTGCCGCAACTCGAGAAAATCCAGGAAGTTCTCCCTTCCAGGCGAGATGAGGTCTATTTCCGATGAGGCGTCTGGAGACTAATGACACCTAACCTCTGGAACTTGGAAAGGGTCTTTCACACCCTTGCTGCTACTCAAGAAGTTCACCTCCATACCCGTCTCCACTCGAGAGGTAGCACGATGGTCCCGCCCACATCCAGAGGAGCCCCGTTTCCCCCTCGTAGCTCGAGATGAGGGATCCTTTCCCTGCTTTCAACGGGAAAGAATTCCCGGCGTTCCCGTCGCATCTCAAGAGGAGGCACTCTCAACAGGAAAGGCGAGAGGAACTCCATGGTCGTACCACCATTCCAAGAGTCCCCCAGATGTCTCAGTCCATTCCAGAGGAACCTCTTTGCCCTGCACTGGCTCATCTTTCACGCCGAGGATCGACTCACACCACGGTGGCACGTGGGACAGCCCTGTGGGAAAGCCTCGAGGGAAAACCACAGATCCTTTGATCCACGCGATGGGAAGCGTGACATTGCTGCTACAGCCTGGAAGGAAAGCGCACGTGCATGCCCCCACTCGAGACGAGGCCTGACTCCCCTGGGGAGACACCAGAAATACCCAAAGTTCCATGTCTCCCCTGAGAGGAAACCTCGTTTCCGGCCCTGACTCCACACAAGGTTTTTGGCCCCGGTATCTACGGGAGAGGAATCCTGAGAGGCCCCCTAGCAACTCGCATGGGGACTGGCCTTTCCTAAGGCCACCATGGCGGGTCCCTGAGGTCCCCGTCGTAACTCCAGAACACCTGCCGCAACTCGAGAAAATCCAGGAAGTTCTCCCTTCCAGCCGAGATGAGGCCTATTTCCGATGAGGCGTCTGGAGACTAATGACACCTAACCTCTGGAACTTCGAAAGGGTCTTTCACACCCTTGCTGCTACTCAAGAAGTTCACCGCCATACCCGTCTCCACTCGGGAGGAAGCACGATGGTCCTGCCCACATCCAGAGGAGCCCCGTTTCCCCCTCGTAGCTCGAGATTAGGGATCCTTACCCTGCTTTCAACGGGAAAGAATTCCCGGCGTTCCCGTCGCATCTCAAGAGGAGGCACTCTCAACAGGAAAGGCGAGAGGAACTCCATGGTCGTACCACCATTCCAAGAGTCCCCCAGATCTCTCAGTTCATTCCAGAGGAACCTCTTTGCCCTGCACTGGCTCATCTTTCACGCCGAGGATCGACTCACACCACTGTGGCACGTGGGACAGCCCTGTGGCAAAGCCTCGAGGGAAAGCCTCGAGGGAAAACCACAGATCCTTTGATCCACGCGACGGGAAGCGTGACATTGCTGCTACAGCCTGGAAGGAAAGCGCACGTGCATGCCCCCACTCGAGACGAGGCCTGACTCCCCTGGGGAGACTCCAGAAATACCCAAAGTTCCATGTCACCCCTGAGAGGAAACCTCGGTTCCGGCCCTGACTCCACACAAGGTTTTTGGCCCCGGTATCGACGGGAGAGGAATCCTGAGAGGCCCCCTAGCAACTCGCATGGGGACTGGCCTTTCCTGAGGCCACCATGGCCGGTCCCTGTGGTCCCCGTCGTAACTCGAGAACACCTGCCGCAACTCGAGAAAATCCAGGAAGTTCTCCCTTCCAGGCGAGATGAGGCCTATTTCCAATGAGGCGTCTGGAGACTAATGACACCTAACCTCTGGAACTTCGAAAGGGTCTTTCACACCCTTGCTGCAACTCAAGAAGTTCACCGCCATACCCGTCTCCACTCGAGAGGAAGCACGATGGTCCCGCCCACATCCAGAGGAGCCCCGTTTCCCCCTCGTAGCTCGAGATGAGGGATCCTTTCCCTGCTTTCTACGGGAAAGAATTCCCGGCGTTCCCGTCGAATATCAAGAGGAGGCACTCTCAACAGAAAAGGCGAGAGGAACTCCATGGTCGTACCACCATTCCAAGAGTCCCCCAGATGTCTCAGTCCATTCCAGAGGAACCTCTTTGCCTGCACTGGCTCATCTTTCACGCCGAGGATCGACTCACACCACTGTGGCACGTGGGACAGCCCTGTGGCAAAGCCTCGAGGGAAAGCCTCGAGGGAAAACCACAGATCCTTTGATCCACGCGACGGGAAGCGTGACATTGCTGCTACAGCCTGGAAGGAAAGCGCACGTGCATGCCCCCACTCGAGACGAGGCCTGACTCCCCAGGGGAGACTCCAGAAATACACAAAGTTCCATGTCACCCCTAGAGGAAACCTCGGTTCCGGCCCTGACTCCACACAAGGTTTTTGGCCCCGGTATCGACGGGAGAGGAATCCTGAGAGGCCCCCTAGCAACTCGCATGGGGACTGGCCTTTCCTGAGGCCACCATGGCGGGTCCCTGAGGTCCCCGTCGTAACTCGAGAACACCTGCCGCAACTCGAGAAAATCCAGGAAGTTCTCCCTTCCAGGCGAGATGAGACCTATTTCCAATGAGGCGTCTGGAAACTAATGACACCTAACCTCTGGAACTTCGAAAGGGTCTTTCACACCCTTGCTGCAACTCAAGAAGTTCACCGCCATACCCGTCTCCACTCGAGAGGAAGCTCGATGGTCCCGCCCACATCCAGAGGAGCCCCGTTTCCCTCTCGTAGCTCGAGATGAGGGATCCTTTCCCTGCTTTCAACGGGAAAGAATTCCCGGCCTTCCCGTCGCATCTCAAGAGGAGGCACTCTCAACAGAAAAGGCGATAGGAACTCCATGGTCGTACCACCATTCCAAGAGTCCCCCAGATGTCTCAGTCCATTCCAGAGGAACCTCTTTGCCTGCACTGGCTCATCTTTCACGCCGAGGATCGACTCACACCACGGTGGCACGTGGGACAGCCCTGTGGGAAAGCCTCGAGGGAAAGCCTCGAGGGAAAACCACAGATCCTTTGATCCACGCGACGGGAAGTGTGACATTGCTGCTACAGCCTGGAAGGAAAGCGCACGTGCATGCCTCCACTCGAAACGAGGCCTGACTCCCCTGGGGAGACTCCAGAAGTACCCAAAGATCCATGTCAGCCCCTGTGAGGAATCCCCTGTTCCGGCCCTGACTTCACACAAGGTTTTTGGCCCCGGTATCGACGGGAGAGGAATCCTGAGAGGCCCCCTAGCAACTCGCATGGGGACTGGCCTTTCCTGAGGCCACCATGGCGGGTCCCTGAGGTCCCCGTCGTAACTCGAGAACACCTGCCGCAACTCGAGAAAATCCAGGAAGTTCTCCCTTCCAGGCGAGATGAGGCCTATTTCCAATGAGGCGTCTGGAGACTAATGACACCTAACCTCTGGAACTTCGAAAGGGTCTTTCACACCCTTGCTGCAACTCAAGAAGTTCACCGCCATACCCGTCTCCACTCGAGAGGAAGCACGATGGTCCCGCCCATATCCAGAGGAGCCCCGTTTCCCCCTCGTAGCTCGAGATGAGGGATCCTTTCCCTGCTTTCAACGGGAAAGAATTCCCGGCATTCCCGTCGCATCTCAAGAGGAGGCACTCTCAACAGGAAAGGCGAGAGGAACTCTATGGTCGTACCACCATTCCAAGAATCCCCCAGATGTCTCAGTCCATTCCAGAGGAACCTCTTTGCCCTGCACTGGCTCATCTTTCACGCCGAGGATCGACTCACACCACGGTGGCAAGTGGGACAGCCCTGTGGGAAAGCCTCGAGGGAAAGCCTCAAGGGAAAACCACAGATCCTTTGATCCACGCGGAGGTAAGCGTGACATTGCTGCTACAGCCTGGAAGAAAAGCGCTCGTGCATGCCCCCACTCGAAACGAGGCCTGACTCCAGTGGGGAGACTCCAGAAGTACCCAAAGATCCATGTCAGCCCCTGAGAGGAATCCTCGGTTCCGGCCCTGACTCCAAACAAGGTTTTTGGCCCCGGTATCGACAGGAGTGGAATACTGAGAGGCCCCCTAGCAACTCGCATGGGGAATGGCCTCTCCTGAGGCCACCAGGGCGGGTCCCTGAGGTCCCCGTCGTAACTCGAGAACACCTGCCGCAACTCGAGAAAATCCAGGAAGTTCTCCCTTCCAGGCGAAATGAGGCCTATTTACGATGAGGCGTCTGGAGACTAATGACACCTAACCTCTGGAACTTCGAAAGGGTCTTTCACACCCTTGCTGCTACTCAAGAAGTTCACCGCCATACCCGTCTCCACTCGAGAGGAAGCACGATGGTCCCGCCCACATCCAGAGGAGCCCTGTTTCCCCCTTGTAGCTCGAGATGAGGTATCCTTTCCCTGCTTTCAACGGGAAAGAATTCCCGGCGTTCCCGTCGCATCTCAAGAGGAGGCACTCTCAACAGGAAAGGCGAGAGGAAATCCATGGTCGTACCACAATTCCAAGAGTCCCCCAGATGTCTCAGTCCATTGGAGAGGAAGCTCTTTGCCCTGAACTGGCTCATCTTTCACGCCGAGGATCGACTCACACCACGGTGGCACGTGGGACAGCCCTGTGGGAAAGCCTCGACGGAAAACCTCGAGGGAAAACCACAGATCCTTTGATCCACGCGACGGGAAGCGTGACATTGCTTTTACAGCCTGGAAGTAAAGCGCACGTGCATGCCCCCACTCGAGACGAGTCCTGACTCCCCTAGGGAAACTCCAGAAGTACCCAAAGATCCATGTCACCCCTGAGAGGAAACCTCGTTTCCGGCCCTGACTCCACACAAGGTTTTTGGCCCCGGTATCGACGGGAGAGGAATCCTGAGAGGCCCCCTAGCAACTCGCATGGGGACTGGCCTTTCCTGAGGCCACCATGGCGGGTCCCTGAGGTCCCCGTCGTAACTCCAGAACACCTGCCGCAACTCGAGAATATCCAGGAAGTTCTCCCTTCCAGCCGAGATGAGGCCTATTTCCGATGAGGCGTCTGAAGACTAATGACACCTAACCTCTGGAACTTCGAAAGGGTCTTTCACACCCTTGCTGCTACTCAAGAAGTTCACCGCCATACCCGTCTCCACTCGAGAGGAAGCACGATAGTCCCGCCCACATCCAGAGGAGCCCCGTTTCCCCCTCGTAGCTCGAGATGAGGGATCCTTTCCCTGCTTTCAACGGGAAAGAATTCCCGGCGTTCCCGTCGCATCTCAAGAGGAGGCACTCTCAACAGGAAAGGCGAGAGGAACTCCATGGTCGTACCAACATTCCAAGAGTCCCCCAGATGTCTCAGTCCATTCCAGAGGAAACTCTTTGCCCTGCACTGGCTCATCATTCACGCCGAGGATCGACTCTCACCACGGTGGCACGTGGGACAGCCCTGTGGCAAAGCCTCGAGGGAAAGCCTCGAGGGAAAACCACAGATCCTTTGATCCACGCGATGGGAAGCGTGACATTGCTGCTACAGCCTGGAAGGAAAGCGCACGTGCATGCCCCCACTCGAGACGAGGCCTGACTCCCCTGGGGAGACACCAGAAATACCCAAAGTTCCATGTCACCCCTGAGAGGAAACCTCGTTTCCGGCCCTGACTCCACCCAAGGTTTTTGGCCCCGGTATCTACGGGAGAGGAATCCTGAGAGGCCCCCTAGCAACTCGCATGGGGACTGGCCTTTCCTGAGGCCACCATGGCGGGTCCCTGAGGTCCCCGTCGTAACTCGAGAACACCTGCCGCAACTCGAGAAAATCCAGGAAGTTCTCCCTTCCAGGCGAGATGAGGCCTATTTCCAATGAGGCGTCTGGAGACTAATGACACCTAACCTCTGGAACTTCGAAAGGGTCTTTCACACCCTTGCTGCAACTCAAGAAGTTCACCGCCATACCCGTCTCCACTCGAGAGGAAGCACGATGGTCCCGCCCATATCCAGAGGAGCCCCGTTTCCCCCTCGTAGCTCGAGATGAGGGATCCTTTCCCTGCTTTCAACGGGAAAGAATTCCCGGCATTCCCGTCGCATCTCAAGAGGAGGCACTCTCAACAGGAAAGGCGAGAGGAACTCTATGGTCGTACCACCATTCCAAGAATCCCCCAGATGTCTCAGTCCATTCCAGAGGAACCTCTTTGCCCTGCACTGGCTCATCTTTCACGCCGAGGATCGACTCACACCACGGTGGCAAGTGGGACAGCCCTGTGGGAAAGCCTCGAGGGAAAGCCTCAAGGGAAAACCACAGATCCTTTGATCCACGCGGAGGTAAGCGTGACATTGCTGCTACAGCCTGGAAGAAAAGCGCTCGTGCATGCCCCCACTCGAAACGAGGCCTGACTCCAGTGGGGAGACTCCAGAAGTACCCAAAGATCCATGTCAGCCCCTGAGAGGAATCCTCGGTTCCGGCCCTGACTCCAAACAAGGTTTTTGGCCCCGGTATCGACAGGAGTGGAATACTGAGAGGCCCCCTAGCAACTCGCATGGGGAATGGCCTCTCCTGAGGCCACCAGGGCGGGTCCCTGAGGTCCCCGTCGTAACTCGAGAACACCTGCCGCAACTCGAGAAAATCCAGGAAGTTCTCCCTTCCAGGCGAAATGAGGCCTATTTACGATGAGGCGTCTGGAGACTAATGACACCTAACCTCTGGAACTTCGAAAGGGTCTTTCACACCCTTGCTGCTACTCAAGAAGTTCACCGCCATACCCGTCTCCACTCGAGAGGAAGCACGATGGTCCCGCCCACATCCAGAGGAGCCCTGTTTCCCCCTTGTAGCTCGAGATGAGGGATCCTTTCCCTGCTTTCAACGGGAAAGAATTCCCGGCGTTCCCGTCGCATCTCAAGAGGAGGCACTCTCAACAGGAAAGGCGAGAGGAAATCCATGGTCGTACCACAATTCCAAGAGTCCCCCAGATGTCTCAGTCCATTGGAGAGGAAGCTCTTTGCCCTGAACTGGCTCATCTTTCACGCCGAGGATCGACTCACACCACGGTGGCACGTGGGACAGCCCTGTGGGAAAGCCTCGACGGAAAACCTCGAGGGAAAACCACAGATCCTTTGATCCACGCGACGGGAAGCGTGACATTGCTTTTACAGCCTGGAAGTAAAGCGCACGTGCATGCCCCCACTCGAGACGAGTCCTGACTCCCCTAGGGAAACTCCAGAAGTACCCAAAGATCCATGTCACCCCTGAGAGGAAACCTCGTTTCCGGCCCTGACTCCACACAAGGTTTTTGGCCCCGGTATCGACGGGAGAGGAATCCTGAGAGGCCCCCTAGCAACTCGCATGGGGACTGGCCTTTCCTGAGGCCACCATGGCGGGTCCCTGAGGTCCCCGTCGTAACTCCAGAACACCTGCCGCAACTCGAGAATATCCAGGAAGTTCTCCCTTCCAGCCGAGATGAGGCCTATTTCCGATGAGGCGTCTGAAGACTAATGACACCTAACCTCTGGAACTTCGAAAGGGTCTTTCACACCCTTGCTGCTACTCAAGAAGTTCACCGCCATACCCGTCTCCACTCGAGAGGAAGCACGATAGTCCCGCCCACATCCAGAGGAGCCCCGTTTCCCCCTCGTAGCTCGAGATGAGGGATCCTTTCCCTGCTTTCAACGGGAAAGAATTCCCGGCGTTCCCGTCGCATCTCAAGAGGAGGCACTCTCAACAGGAAAGGCGAGAGGAACTCCATGGTCGTACCAACATTCCAAGAGTCCCCCAGATGTCTCAGTCCATTCCAGAGGAAACTCTTTGCCCTGCACTGGCTCATCATTCACGCCGAGGATCGACTCTCACCACGGTGGCACGTGGGACAGCCCTGTGGCAAAGCCTCGAGGGAAAGCCTCGAGGGAAAACCACAGATCCTTTGATCCACGCGATGGGAAGCGTGACATTGCTGCTACAGCCTGGAAGGAAAGCGCACGTGCATGCCCCCACTCGAGACGAGGCCTGACTCCCCTGGGGAGACACCAGAAATACCCAAAGTTCCATGTCACCCCTGAGAGGAAACCTCGTTTCCGGCCCTGACTCCACACAAGGTTTTTGGCCCCGGTATCTACGGGAGAGGAATCCTGAGAGGCCCCCTAGCAACTCGCATGGGGACTGGCCTTTCCTAAGGCCACCATGGCGGGTCCCTGAGGTCCCCGTCGTAACTCCAGAACACCTGCCGCAACTCGAGAAAATCCAGGAAGTTCTCCCTTCCAGCCGAGATGAGGCCTATTTCCGATGAGGCGTCTGGAGACTAATGACACCTAACCTCTGGAACTTCGAAAGGGTCTTTCACACCCTTGCTGCTACTCAAGAAGTTCACCGCCATACCCGTCTCCACTCGGGAGGAAGCACGATGGTCCTGCCCACATCCAGAGGAGCCCCGTTTCCCCCTCGTAGCTCGAGATTAGGGATCCTTACCCTGCTTTCAACGGGAAAGAATTCCCGGCGTTCCCGTCGCATCTCAAGAGGAGGCACTCTCAACAGGAAAGGCGAGAGGAACTCCATGGTCGTACCACCATTCCAAGAGTCCCCCAGATCTCTCAGTTCATTCCAGAGGAACCTCTTTGCCCTGCACTGGCTCATCTTTCACGCCGAGGATCGACTCACACCACTGTGGCACGTGGGACAGCCCTGTGGCAAAGCCTCGAGGGAAAGCCTCGAGGGAAAACCACAGATCCTTTGATCCACGCGACGGGAAGCGTGACATTGCTGCTACAGCCTGGAAGGAAAGCGCACGTGCATGCCCCCACTCGAGACGAGGCCTGACTCCCCTGGGGAGACTCCAGAAATACCCAAAGTTCCATGTCACCCCTGAGAGGAAACCTCGGTTCCGGCCCTGACTCCACACAAGGTTTTTGGCCCCGGTATCGACGGGAGAGGAATCCTGAGAGGCCCCCTAGCAACTCGCATGGGGACTGGCCTTTCCTGAGGCCACCATGGCCGGTCCCTGTGGTCCCCGTCGTAACTCGAGAACACCTGCCGCAACTCGAGAAAATCCAGGAAGTTCTCCCTTCCAGGCGAGATGAGGCCTATTTCCAATGAGGCGTCTGGAGACTAATGACACCTAACCTCTGGAACTTCGAAAGGGTCTTTCACACCCTTGCTGCAACTCAAGAAGTTCACCGCCATACCCGTCTCCACTCGAGAGGAAGCACGATGGTCCCGCCCACATCCAGAGGAGCCCCGTTTCCCCCTCGTAGCTCGAGATGAGGGATCCTTTCCCTGCTTTCTACGGGAAAGAATTCCCGGCGTTCCCGTCGAATATCAAGAGGAGGCACTCTCAACAGAAAAGGCGAGAGGAACTCCATGGTCGTACCACCATTCCAAGAGTCCCCCAGATGTCTCAGTCCATTCCAGAGGAACCTCTTTGCCTGCACTGGCTCATCTTTCACGCCGAGGATCGACTCACACCACTGTGGCACGTGGGACAGCCCTGTGGCAAAGCCTCGAGGGAAAGCCTCGAGGGAAAACCACAGATCCTTTGATCCACGCGACGGGAAGCGTGACATTGCTGCTACAGCCTGGAAGGAAAGCGCACGTGCATGCCCCCACTCGAGACGAGGCCTGACTCCCCAGGGGAGACTCCAGAAATACACAAAGTTCCATGTCACCCCTAGAGGAAACCTCGGTTCCGGCCCTGACTCCACACAAGGTTTTTGGCCCCGGTATCGACGGGAGAGGAATCCTGAGAGGCCCCCTAGCAACTCGCATGGGGACTGGCCTTTCCTGAGGCCACCATGGCGGGTCCCTGAGGTCCCCGTCGTAACTCGAGAACACCTGCCGCAACTCGAGAAAATCCAGGAAGTTCTCCCTTCCAGGCGAGATGAGACCTATTTCCAATGAGGCGTCTGGAAACTAATGACACCTAACCTCTGGAACTTCGAAAGGGTCTTTCACACCCTTGCTGCAACTCAAGAAGTTCACCGCCATACCCGTCTCCACTCGAGAGGAAGCTCGATGGTCCCGCCCACATCCAGAGGAGCCCCGTTTCCCTCTCGTAGCTCGAGATGAGGGATCCTTTCCCTGCTTTCAACGGGAAAGAATTCCCGGCCTTCCCGTCGCATCTCAAGAGGAGGCACTCTCAACAGAAAAGGCGATAGGAACTCCATGGTCGTACCACCATTCCAAGAGTCCCCCAGATGTCTCAGTCCATTCCAGAGGAACCTCTTTGCCTGCACTGGCTCATCTTTCACGCCGAGGATCGACTCACACCACGGTGGCACGTGGGACAGCCCTGTGGGAAAGCCTCGAGGGAAAGCCTCGAGGGAAAACCACAGATCCTTTGATCCACGCGACGGGAAGTGTGACATTGCTGCTACAGCCTGGAAGGAAAGCGCACGTGCATGCCTCCACTCGAAACGAGGCCTGACTCCCCTGGGGAGACTCCAGAAGTACCCAAAGATCCATGTCAGCCCCTGTGAGGAATCCCCTGTTCCGGCCCTGACTTCACACAAGGTTTTTGGCCCCGGTATCGACGGGAGAGGAATCCTGAGAGGCCCCCTAGCAACTCGCATGGGGACTGGCCTTTCCTGAGGCCACCATGGCGGGTCCCTGAGGTCCCCGTCGTAACTCGAGAACACCTGCCGCAACTCGAGAAAATCCAGGAAGTTCTCCCTTCCAGGCGAGATGAGGCCTATTTCCAATGAGGCGTCTGGAGACTAATGACACCTAACCTCTGGAACTTCGAAAGGGTCTTTCACACCCTTGCTGCAACTCAAGAAGTTCACCGCCATACCCGTCTCCACTCGAGAGGAAGCACGATGGTCCCGCCCATATCCAGAGGAGCCCCGTTTCCCCCTCGTAGCTCGAGATGAGGGATCCTTTCCCTGCTTTCAACGGGAAAGAATTCCCGGCATTCCCGTCGCATCTCAAGAGGAGGCACTCTCAACAGGAAAGGCGAGAGGAACTCTATGGTCGTACCACCATTCCAAGAATCCCCCAGAT
Organism: Capricornis sumatraensis; assembly: GCF_032405125.1. Taxonomy (NCBI): domain Eukaryota; kingdom Metazoa; phylum Chordata; class Mammalia; order Artiodactyla; family Bovidae; genus Capricornis; species Capricornis sumatraensis. The sequence goes on along the minus strand of NW_027184616.1, from coordinate 3,628,693 downwards.
GTCTCAGTCCATTCCAGAGGAACCTCTTTGCCCTGCACTGGCTCATCTTTCACGCCGAGGATCGACTCACACCACGGTGGCAAGTGGGACAGCCCTGTGGGAAAGCCTCGAGGGAAAGCCTCAAGGGAAAACCACAGATCCTTTGATCCACGCGGAGGTAAGCGTGACATTGCTGCTACAGCCTGGAAGAAAAGCGCTCGTGCATGCCCCCACTCGAAACGAGGCCTGACTCCAGTGGGGAGACTCCAGAAGTACCCAAAGATCCATGTCAGCCCCTGAGAGGAATCCTCGGTTCCGGCCCTGACTCCAAACAAGGTTTTTGGCCCCGGTATCGACAGGAGTGGAATACTGAGAGGCCCCCTAGCAACTCGCATGGGGAATGGCCTCTCCTGAGGCCACCAGGGCGGGTCCCTGAGGTCCCCGTCGTAACTCGAGAACACCTGCCGCAACTCGAGAAAATCCAGGAAGTTCTCCCTTCCAGGCGAAATGAGGCCTATTTACGATGAGGCGTCTGGAGACTAATGACACCTAACCTCTGGAACTTCGAAAGGGTCTTTCACACCCTTGCTGCTACTCAAGAAGTTCACCGCCATACCCGTCTCCACTCGAGAGGAAGCACGATGGTCCCGCCCACATCCAGAGGAGCCCTGTTTCCCCCTTGTAGCTCGAGATGAGGGATCCTTTCCCTGCTTTCAACGGGAAAGAATTCCCGGCGTTCCCGTCGCATCTCAAGAGGAGGCACTCTCAACAGGAAAGGCGAGAGGAAATCCATGGTCGTACCACAATTCCAAGAGTCCCCCAGATGTCTCAGTCCATTGGAGAGGAAGCTCTTTGCCCTGAACTGGCTCATCTTTCACGCCGAGGATCGACTCACACCACGGTGGCACGTGGGACAGCCCTGTGGGAAAGCCTCGACGGAAAACCTCGAGGGAAAACCACAGATCCTTTGATCCACGCGACGGGAAGCGTGACATTGCTGCTACAGCCTGGAAGTAAAGCGCACGTGCATGCCCCCACTCGAGACGAGTCCTGACTCCCCTAGGGAAACTCCAGAAGTACCCAAAGATCCATGTCACCCCTGAGAGGAAACCTCGTTTCCGGCCCTGACTCCACACAAGGTTTTTGGCCCCGGTATCGACGGGAGAGGAATCCTGAGAGGCCCCCTAGCAACTCGCATGGGGACTGGCCTTTCCTGAGGCCACCATGGCGGGTCCCTGAGGTCCCCGTCGTAACTCCAGAACACCTGCCGCAACTCGAGAATATCCAGGAAGTTCTCCCTTCCAGCCGAGATGAGGCCTATTTCCGATGAGGCGTCTGAAGACTAATGACACCTAACCTCTGGAACTTCGAAAGGGTCTTTCACACCCTTGCTGCTACTCAAGAAGTTCACCGCCATACCCGTCTCCACTCGAGAGGAAGCACGATAGTCCCGCCCACATCCAGAGGAGCCCCGTTTCCCCCTCGTAGCTCGAGATGAGGGATCCTTTCCCTGCTTTCAACGGGAAAGAATTCCCGGCGTTCCCGTCGCATCTCAAGAGGAGGCACTCTCAACAGGAAAGGCGAGAGGAACTCCATGGTCGTACCAACATTCCAAGAGTCCCCCAGATGTCTCAGTCCATTCCAGAGGAAACTCTTTGCCCTGCACTGGCTCATCATTCACGCCGAGGATCGACTCTCACCACGGTGGCACGTGGGACAGCCCTGTGGCAAAGCCTCGAGGGAAAGCCTCGAGGGAAAACCACAGATCCTTTGATCCACGCAACGGGAAGCGTGACATTGCTGCTACAGCCTGGAAGAAAAGCGCTCGTGCATGCCCCCACTCGAAACGAGGCCTGACTCCAGTGGGGAGACTCCAGAAGTACCCAAAGATCCATGTCAGCCCCTGAGAGGAATCCTCGGTTCGGGCCCTGACTCCACACAAGGTTCTTGGCCCCGGTATCGACGGGAGAGGAATCCCGAGAGGCCCCCTAGCAACTCGCATGGGGACTGGCCTCTCCTGAGGCCACCAGGGCGGGTCCCTGAGGTCCCCGTCGTAACTCGAGAACACCTGCCGCAACTCGAGAAAATCCAGGAAGTTCTCCCTTCCAGGCGAGATGAGGCCTATTTCCTATGAGGCGTCTGGAGACTAATGACACCTAACCTCTGGAACTTCGAAAGGGTCTTTCACACCCTTGCTGCTACTCAAGAAGTTCACCGCCATACCCGTCTCCACTCGAGAGGAAGCACGATGGTCCCGCCCACATCCAGAGGAGCCCCGTTTCCCCCTCGTAGCTCGAGATGAGGGATCCTTTCCCTGCTTTCAACGGGAAAGAATTCCCGGCGTTCCCGTCGCATCTCAAGAGGAGGCACTCTCAACAGGAAAGGCGAGAGGAACTCCATGGTCGTACCACCATTCCAAGAGTCCCCCAGATGTCTCAGTCCATTCCAGAGGAACCTCTTTGCCCTGCACTGGCTCATCTTTCACTCCGAGGATCGACTCACACCACGGTGGCAAGTCGACAGCCCTGTGGGAAAGCCTCGAGGGAAAGCCTCGAGGGTAAACCACAGATCTTTTGATCCACGCGAAGGTAAGTGTGACATTGCTGCTACAGCCTGGAAGAAAAGCGCTCGTGTATGCCCCCACTTGAAACGAGGCCTGACTCCAGTGGGGAGACTCCAGAAGTACCCAAAGATCCATGTCAGCCCCTGAGAGGAATCCTCGGTTCCGGCCCTGACTCCAAACAAGGTTTTTGGCCCCGGTATCGACAGGAGAGGAATCCTGAGAGGCCCCCTAGCAACTCGCATGGGGACTGGCTTTTCCTGAGGCCACCAGGGCGGTTCCCTGAGGTCCCCGTCGTAACTCGAGAACACCTGCCGCAACTCGAGAAAATCCAGGATGTTCTCCCTTCCAGGCGAGATGAGGCCTATTTCCAATGAGGCGTCTGGAGACTAATGACACCTAACCTCTGGAACTTCGAAAGGGTCTTTCACACCCTTGCTGCAACTCAAGAAGTTCACCGCCATACCCGTCTCCACTCGAGAGGAAGCACGATGGTCCCGCCCACATCCAGAGGAGCCCCGTTTCCCCCTCGTAGCTCGAGATGAGGGATCCTTTCCCTGCTTTCAACGGGAAAGAATTCCCGGCGTTCCCGTCGCATCTCAAGAGGAGGCACTCTCAACAGGAAAGGCGAGAGGAACTCCATGGTCGTACCACCATTCCAAGACTCCCCCAGATGTCTCAGTCCATTCCAGAGGAACCTCTTTGACCTGCACTGGCTCATCTTTCACGCCGAGGATCGATTCACACCACGCTGGCACGTGGGACAGCCCTGTGGGAAAGCCTCGAGGGAAAGACTCGAGGGAAAGCCACAGACCCTTTGATAAATGCGACGGGAATCGTGACATTGCTGCTACAGCCTGGAAGGAAAGCGCACGTGCATGCCCCCACTGGAGACGGGGCCTGACTCCCCTGGGGAAACTCAAGAAGTACCCAAAGATACATGTCACCCCTGAGAGGAATCCTCGGTTCCGGCCCTGACTCCACACAAGGTTTTTGGCCCCGGTATCGACGGGAGAGGAATCCCGAGAGGCCGCCTAGCAACTCGCACGGGGAGTGGCCTCTCCTGAGGCCAGAAGGGCGGGTCCCTGACGTCCCCGTCGTAACTCGAGAACACCTGCCGCAACTCGAGAAAATCCAGGAAGTTCTCCCTTCCAGGCGAGATGAGGCCTATTTCCGATGAGGCGTCTGGAGTCTAATGACACCTAACCTCTGGAACTTCGAAAGGGTCTTTCACACCCTTGCTGCAACTCAAGAAGTTCACCGCCATACCCGTCTCCACTCGAGAGGAAGCACGATGGTCCCGCCCACATCCAGAGGAGCCCCGTTTCCCCCTCGTAGCTCGAGATGAGGGATCCTTTCCGTGCTTTCAACGGGAAAGAATTCCCGGCGTTCGCGTCGCATCTCAAGAGGAGGCACTCTCAACAGGAAAGGCGAGAGGAACTCCATGGTCGTACCACCATTCCAAGACTCCCCCAGATGTCTCCGTCCATTCCAGAGGAAACTCTTTGCCCTGCACTGGCTCATCTTTCACGCCGAGGATCGACTCACAACACGGTGGCACGTGGGACAGCCCTGTGGGAAAGCCTCGAGGGAAAGCCTCGAGGGAAAACCACAGATCCTTTGATCCACGCGACGGGAAGTGTGACATTGCTGCTACAGCCTGGAAGGAAAGCGCACGTGCATGCCTCCACTCGAAACGAGGCCTGACTCCCCTGGGGAGACTCCAGAAGTACCCAAAGATCCATGTCAGCCCCTGTGAGGAATCCCCTGTTCCGGCCCTGACTTCACACAAGGTTTTTGGCCCCGGTATCGACGGGAGAGGAATCCTGAGAGGCCCCCTAGCAACTCGCATGGGGACTGGCCTTTCCTGAGGCCACCATGGCGGGTCCCTGAGGTCCCCGTCGTAACTCGAGAACACCTGCCGCAACTCGAGAAAATCCAGGAAGTTCTCCCTTCCAGGCGAGATGAGGCCTATTTCCAATGAGGCGTCTGGAGACTAATGACACCTAACCTCTGGAACTTCGAAAGGGTCTTTCACACCCTTGCTGCAACTCAAGAAGTTCACCGCCATACCCGTCTCCACTCGAGAGGAAGCACGATGGTCCCGCCCATATCCAGAGGAGCCCCGTTTCCCCCTCGTAGCTCGAGATGAGGGATCCTTTCCCTGCTTTCAACGGGAAAGAATTCCCGGCATTCCCGTCGCATCTCAAGAGGAGGCACTCTCAACAGGAAAGGCGAGAGGAACTCTATGGTCGTACCACCATTCCAAGAATCCCCCAGATGTCTCAGTCCATTCCAGAGGAACCTCTTTGCCCTGCACTGGCTCATCTTTCACGCCGAGGATCGACTCACACCACGGTGGCAAGTGGGACAGCCCTGTGGGAAAGCCTCGAGGGAAAGCCTCAAGGGAAAACCACAGATCCTTTGATCCACGCGGAGGTAAGCGTGACATTGCTGCTACAGCCTGGAAGAAAAGCGCTCGTGCATGCCCCCACTCGAAACGAGGCCTGACTCCAGTGGGGAGACTCCAGAAGTACCCAAAGATCCATGTCAGCCCCTGAGAGGAATCCTCGGTTCCGGCCCTGACTCCAAACAAGGTTTTTGGCCCCGGTATCGACAGGAGTGGAATACTGAGAGGCCCCCTAGCAACTCGCATGGGGAATGGCCTCTCCTGAGGCCACCAGGGCGGGTCCCTGAGGTCCCCGTCGTAACTCGAGAACACCTGCCGCAACTCGAGAAAATCCAGGAAGTTCTCCCTTCCAGGCGAAATGAGGCCTATTTACGATGAGGCGTCTGGAGACTAATGACACCTAACCTCTGGAACTTCGAAAGGGTCTTTCACACCCTTGCTGCTACTCAAGAAGTTCACCGCCATACCCGTCTCCACTCGAGAGGAAGCACGATGGTCCCGCCCACATCCAGAGGAGCCCTGTTTCCCCCTTGTAGCTCGAGATGAGGGATCCTTTCCCTGCTTTCAACGGGAAAGAATTCCCGGCGTTCCCGTCGCATCTCAAGAGGAGGCACTCTCAACAGGAAAGGCGAGAGGAAATCCATGGTCGTACCACAATTCCAAGAGTCCCCCAGATGTCTCAGTCCATTGGAGAGGAAGCTCTTTGCCCTGAACTGGCTCATCTTTCACGCCGAGGATCGACTCACACCACGGTGGCACGTGGGACAGCCCTGTGGGAAAGCCTCGACGGAAAACCTCGAGGGAAAACCACAGATCCTTTGATCCACGCGACGGGAAGCGTGACATTGCTGCTACAGCCTGGAAGTAAAGCGCACGTGCATGCCCCCACTCGAGACGAGTCCTGACTCCCCTAGGGAAACTCCAGAAGTACCCAAAGATCCATGTCACCCCTGAGAGGAAACCTCGTTTCCGGCCCTGACTCCACACAAGGTTTTTGGCCCCGGTATCGACGGGAGAGGAATCCTGAGAGGCCCCCTAGCAACTCGCATGGGGACTGGCCTCTCCTGAGGCCACCATGGCGGGTCCCTGAGGTCCCCGTCGTAACTCCAGAACACCTGCCGCAACTCGAGAATATCCAGGAAGTTCTCCCTTCCAGCCGAGATGAGGCCTATTTCCGATGAGGCGTCTGAAGACTAATGACACCTAACCTCTGGAACTTCGAAAGGGTCTTTCACACCCTTGCTGCTACTCAAGAAGTTCACCGCCATACCCGTCTCCACTCGAGAGGAAGCACGATAGTCCCGCCCACATCCAGAGGAGCCCCGTTTCCCCCTCGTAGCTCGAGATGAGGGATCCTTTCCCTGCTTTCAACGGGAAAGAATTCCCGGCGTTCCCGTCGCATCTCAAGAGGAGGCACTCTCAACAGGAAAGGCGAGAGGAACTCCATGGTCGTACCACCATTCCAAGAGTCCCCCAGATGTCTCAGTCCATTCCAGAGGAACCTCTTTGCCCTGCACTGGCTCATCTTTCACTCCGAGGATCGACTCACACCACGGTGGCAAGTCGACAGCCCTGTGGGAAAGCCTCGAGGGAAAGCCTCGAGGGTAAACCACAGATCTTTTGATCCACGCGAAGGTAAGTGTGACATTGCTGCTACAGCCTGGAAGAAAAGCGCTCGTGTATGCCCCCACTTGAAACGAGGCCTGACTCCAGTGGGGAGACTCCAGAAGTACCCAAAGATCCATGTCAGCCCCTGAGAGGAATCCTCGGTTCCGGCCCTGACTCCAAACAAGGTTTTTGGCCCCGGTATCGACAGGAGAGGAATCCTGAGAGGCCCCCTAGCAACTCGCATGGGGACTGGCTTTTCCTGAGGCCACCAGGGCGGTTCCCTGAGGTCCCCGTCGTAACTCGAGAACACCTGCCGCAACTCGAGAAAATCCAGGATGTTCTCCCTTCCAGGCGAGATGAGGCCTATTTCCAATGAGGCGTCTGGAGACTAATGACACCTAACCTCTGGAACTTCGAAAGGGTCTTTCACACCCTTGCTGCAACTCAAGAAGTTCACCGCCATACCCGTCTCCACTCGAGAGGAAGCACGATGGTCCCGCCCACATCCAGAGGAGCCCCGTTTCCCCCTCGTAGCTCGAGATGAGGGATCCTTTCCCTGCTTTCAACGGGAAAGAATTCCCGGCGTTCCCGTCGCATCTCAAGAGGAGGCACTCTCAACAGGAAAGGCGAGAGGAACTCCATGGTCGTACCACCATTCCAAGACTCCCCCAGATGTCTCAGTCCATTCCAGAGGAACCTCTTTGACCTGCACTGGCTCATCTTTCACGCCGAGGATCGATTCACACCACGCTGGCACGTGGGACAGCCCTGTGGGAAAGCCTCGAGGGAAAGACTCGAGGGAAAGCCACAGACCCTTTGATAAATGCGACGGGAATCGTGACATTGCTGCTACAGCCTGGAAGGAAAGCGCACGTGCATGCCCCCACTGGAGACGGGGCCTGACTCCCCTGGGGAAACTCAAGAAGTACCCAAAGATACATGTCACCCCTGAGAGGAATCCTCGGTTCCGGCCCTGACTCCACACAAGGTTTTTGGCCCCGGTATCGATGGGAGAGGAATCCCGAGAGGCCGCCTAGCAACTCGCACGGGGAGTGGCCTCTCCTGAGGCCAGAAGGGCGGGTCCCTGACGTCCCCGTCGTAACTCGAGAACACCTGCCGCAACTCGAGAAAATCCAGGAAGTTCTCCCTTCCAGGCGAGATGAGGCCTATTTCCGATGAGGCGTCTGGAGTCTAATGACACCTAACCTCTGGAACTTCGAAAGGGTCTTTCACACCCTTGCTGCAACTCAAGAAGTTCACCGCCATACCCGTCTCCACTCGAGAGGAAGCACGATGGTCCCGCCCACATCCAGAGGAGCCCCGTTTCCCCCTCGTAGCTCGAGATGAGGGATCCTTTCCGTGCTTTCAACGGGAAAGAATTCCCGGCGTTCGCGTCGCATCTCAAGAGGAGGCACTCTCAACAGGAAAGGCGAGAGGAACTCCATGGTCGTACCACCATTCCAAGACTCCCCCAGATGTCTCCGTCCATTCCAGAGGAAACTCTTTGCCCTGCACTGGCTCATCTTTCACGCCGAGGATCGACTCACAACACGGTGGCACGTGGGACAGCCCTGTGGGAAAGCCTCGAGGGAAAGCCTCGAGGGAAAGCCACAGATCCTTTGATAAATGCGACGGGAATCGTGACATTGCTGCTTCAGCCTGGAAGGAAAGCGCACGTGCATGCCCCCACTCGAGACGAGGCCTGACTCCCGTGGGGAGACTCCAGAAGTACCCAAAGATCCATGTCAGCCCCTGAGAGGAATCCTCGGTCCCGGCCCTGACTCCACACAAGGTTTTTGGCCCCGGTATCGACGGGAGAGGAATCCCGAGAGGCCCCCTAGCAACTCGCATGGGGACTGGCCTCTCCTGAGGCCACCAGGGTGGGTCCCTGAGGTCCCCGTCGTAACTCGAGAACACCTGCCGCAACTCGAGAAAATCCAGGAAGTTCTCCCTTCCAGGCGAGATGAGGCCTATTTCCGATGAGGCGTCTGGAGACTAATGACACCTAACCTCTGGAACTTCGAAAGGGTCTTTCACACCCTTGCTGCAACTCAAGAAGTTCACCGCCATACCCGTCTCCACTCGAGAGGAAGCACGATGGTCCCGCCCACATCCAGAGGAGCCCCGTTTCCCCCTCGTAGCTCGAGATGAGGGATCCTTTCCCTGCTTTCAACGGGAAAGAATTCCCGGCGTTCCCGTCGCATCTCAAGAGGAGGCACTCTCAACAGGAAAGGCGAGAGGAACTCCATGGTCGTACCACCATTCCAAGACTCCCCCAGATGTCTCAGTCCATTCCAGAGGAACCTCTTTGACCTGCACTGGCTCATCTTTCACGCCGAGGATCGATTCACACCACGCTGGCACGTGGGACAGCCCTGTGGGAAAGCCTCGAGGGAAAGACTCGAGGGAAAGCCACAGACCCTTTGATAAATGCGACGGGAATCGTGACATTGCTGCTACAGCCTGGAAGGAAAGCGCACGTGCATGCCCCCACTCGAGACGGGGCCTGACTCCCCTGGGGAAACTCAAGAAGTACCCAAAGATACATGTCACCCCTGAGAGGAATCCTCGGTTCCGGCCCTGACTCCACACAAGGTTTTTGGCCCCGGTATCGACGGGAGAGGAATCCCGAGAGGCCGCCTAGCAACTCGCACGGGGAGTGGCCTCTCCTGAGGCCAGAAGGGCGGGTCCCTGACGTCCCCGTCGTAACTCGAGAACACCTGCCGCAACTCGAGAAAATCCAGGAAGTTCTCCCTTCCAGGCGAGATGAGGCCTATTTCCGATGAGGCGTCTGGAGTCTAATGACACCTAACCTCTGGAACTTCGAAAGGGTCTTTCACACCCTTGCTGCAACTCAAGAAGTTCACCGCCATACCCGTCTCCACTCGAGAGGAAGCACGATGGTCCCGCCCACATCCAGAGGAGCCCCGTTTCCCCCTCGTAGCTCGAGATGAGGGATCCTTTCCCTGCTTTCAACGGGAAAGAATTCCCGGCGTTCCCGTCGCATCTCAAGAGGAGGCACTCTCAACAGGAAAGGCGAGAGGAACTCCATGGTCGTACCACCATTCCAAGACTCCCCCAGATGTCTCAGTCCATTCCAGAGGAAACTCTTTGCCCTGCACTGGCTCATCTTTCACGCCGAGGATCGACTCACAACACGGTGGCACGTGGGACAGCCCTGTGGGAAAGCCTCGAGGGAAAGCCTCGAGGGAAAGCCACAGATCCTTTGATAAATGCGACGGGAATCGTGACATTGCTGCTACAGCCTGGAAGGAAAGCGCACGTGCATGCCCCCACTCGAGACGAGGCCTGACTCCCGTGGGGAGACTCCAGAAGTACCCAAAGATCCATGTCAGCCCCTGAGAGGAATCCTCGGTCCCGGCCCTGACTCCACACAAGGTTTTTGTCCCCGGTATCGACGGGAGAGGAATCCCGAGAGGCCCCCTAGCAACTCGCATGGGGACTGGCCTCTCCTGAGGCCACCAGGACGGGTCCCTGAGGTCCCCGTCGTAACTCGAGAACACCTGCCGCAACTCGAGAAAATCCAGGAAGTTCTCCCTTGCAGGCGAGATGAGGCCTATTTCCGATGAGGCGTCTGGAGACTAATGACACCTAACCTCTGGAACTTCGAAAGGGTCTTTCACACCCTTGCTGCAACTCAAGAAGTTCACCGCCATACCCGTCTCCACTCGAGAGGAAGCACGATGGTCCCGCCCACATCCAGAGGAGCCCCGTTTCCCCCTCGTAGATCGAGATGAGGGATCCCTTCCCTGCTTTCAACGGGAAAGAATTCCCGGCGTTCCCGTCGCATCTCAAGAGGAGGCACTCTCAACAGGAAAGGCGAGAGGAACTCCATGGTCGTACCACCATTCCAAGAGTCCCCCAGATGTCTCAGTCCATTCCAGAGGAACCTATTTGCCCTGCACTGGCTCATCTTTCACGCCGAGGATAGACTCACACCACGGTGGCACGTGGGCCAGCCCTGTGGGAAAGCCTCGAGGGAAAGCCTCGAGGGAAAACCACAGATCCTTTGATCCACCCGACGGGAAGCGTGACATTGCTGCTACAGCCTGGAAGGAAAGCTCAAGTTCATGCCACCACTCGAGACGAGGCCTGACTCCCCTGGGGAGACTCCAGAAGTATCCAAAGATCCATGTCAGCCCCTGAGAGGAATCCTCGGTTCCGGCCCTGACTCCACACAAGGTTTTTGGCCCCGGTATCGACGGGAGAGGAATCCCGAGAGGCCGCCTAGCAACTCGCACGGGGAGTGGCCTCTCCTGAGGCCACCAGGGCGGGTCCCTGACGTCCCCGTCGTAACTCGAGAACACCTGCCGCAACTCGAGAAAATCCAGGAAGTTCTCCCTTCCAGGCGAGATGAGGCCTATTTCCGATGAGGCGTCTGGTGTCTAATGACACCTAACCTCTGGAACTTCGAAAGGGTCTTTCACACCCTTGCTGCAACTCAAGAAGTTCACCGCCATACTCGTCTCCACTCGAGAGGAAGCACGATGGTCCCGCCCACATCCAGAGGAGCCCCGTTTCCCCCTCGTAGCTCGAGATGAGGGATCCTTTCCCTGCTTTCAACGGGAAAGAATTCCCGGCGTTCCCGTCGCATCTCAAGAGGAGGCACTCTCAACAGGAAAGGCGAGAGGAACTCCATGGTCGTACCACCATTCCAAGACTCCCCCAGATGTCTCAGTCCATTCCAGAGGAAACTCTTTGCCCTGCACTGGCTCATCTTTCACGCCGAGGATCGACTCACAACACGGTGGCACGTGGGACAGCCCTGTGGGAAATCCTCGAGTGAAAGCCTCGAGGGAAAGCCACAGATCCTTTGATAAATGCGCCGGGAATCGTGACATTGCTGCTACAGCCTGGAAGGAAAGCGCACGTGCATGCCCCCACTCGAGACGAGGCCTGACTCCCGTGGGGAGACTCCAGAAGTACCCAAAGATCCATGTCAGCCCCTGAGAGGAATCCTCGGTCCCGGCCCTGAATCCACACAAGGTTTTTGGCCCCGGTATCGACGGGAGAGGAATCCCGAGAGGCCCCCTAGCAACTCGCATGGGGACTGGCCTCTCCTGAGGCCACCAGGGCGGGTCCCTGAGGTCCCCGTCGTAACTCGAGAACACCTGCCGCAACTCGAGAAAATCCAGGAAGTTCTCCCTTGCAGGCGAGATGAGGCCTATTTCCGATGAGGCGTCTGGAGACTAATGACACCTAACCTCTGGAACTTCGAAAGGGTCTTTCACACCCTTGCTGCAACTCAAGAAGTTCACCGCCATACCCGTCTCCACTCGAGAGGAAGCACGATGGTCCCGCCCACATCCAGAGGAGCCCCGTTTCCCCCTCGTAGCTCGAGATGAGGGATCCCTTCCCTGCTTTCAACGGGAAAGAATTCCCGGCGTTCCCGTCGCATCTCAAGAGGAGGAACTCTCAACAGGAAAGGCGAGAGGAACTCCATGGTCGTACCACCATTCCAAGAGTCCCCCAGATGTCTCAGTCCATTCCAGAGGAACCTATTTGCCCTGCACTGGCTCATCTTTCACGCCGAGGATCGACTCACACCACGGTGGCACGTGGGCCAGCCCTGAGGGAAAGCCTCGAGGGAAAGCCTCGAGGGAAAACCACAGATCCTTTGATCCACCCGACGGGAAGCGTGACATTGCTGCTACAGCCTGGAAGGAAAGCTCAAGTTCATGCCACCACTCGAGACGAGGCCTGACTCCCCTGGGGAGACTCCAGAAGTACCCAAAGATCCATGTCAGCCCCTGAGAGGAATCCTCGGTTCCGGCCCTGACTCCACACAAGGTTTTTGGCCCCGGTATCGACGGGAGAGGAATCCCGAGAGGCCGCCTAGCAACTCGCACGGGGAGTGGCCTCTCCTGAGGCCACCAGGGCGGGTCCCTGACGTCCCCGTCGTAACTCGAGAACACCTGCCGCAACTCGAGAAAATCCAGGAAGTTCTCCCTTCCAGGCGAGATGAGGCCTATTTCCGATGAGGCGTCTGGTGTCTAATGACACCTAACCTCTGGAACTTCGAAAGGGTCTTTCACACCCTTGCTGCAACTCAAGAAGTTCACCGCCATACTCGTCTCCACTCGAGAGGAAGCACGATGGTCCCGCCCACATCCAGAGGAGCCCCGTTTCCCCCTCGTAGCTCGAGATGAGGGATCCTTTCCCTGCTTTCAACGGGAAAGAATTCCCGGCGTTCCCGTCGCATCTCAAGAGGAGGCACTCTCAACAGGAAAGGCGAGAGGAACTCCATGGTCGTACCACCATTCCAAGACTCCCCCAGATGTCTCAGTCCATTCCAGAGGAAACTCTTTGCCCTGCACTGGCTCATCATTCACGCCGAGGATCGACTCTCACCACGGTGGCACGTGGGACAGCCCTGTGGCAAAGCCTCGAGGGAAAGCCTCGAGGGAAAACCACAGATCCTTTGATCCACGCAACGGGAAGCGTGACATTGCTGCTACAGCCTGGAAGAAAAGCGCTCGTGCATGCCCCCACTCGAAACGAGGCCTGACTCCAGTGGGGAGACTCCAGAAGTACCCAAAGATCCATGTCAGCCCCTGAGAGGAATCCTCGGTTCGGGCCCTGACTCCACACAAGGTTCTTGGCCCCGGTATCGACGGGAGAGGAATCCCGAGAGGCCCCCTAGCAACTCGCATGGGGACTGGCCTCTCCTGAGGCCACCAGGGCGGGTCCCTGAGGTCCCCGTCGTAACTCGAGAACACCTGCCGCAACTCGAGAAAATCCAGGAAGTTCTCCCTTCCAGGCGAGATGAGGCCTATTTCCTATGAGGCGTCTGGAGACTAATGACACCTAACCTCTGGAACTTCGAAAGGGTCTTTCACACCCTTGCTGCTACTCAAGAAGTTCACCGCCATACCCGTCTCCACTCGAGAGGAAGCACGATGGTCCCGCCCACATCCAGAGGAGCCCCGTTTCCCCCTCGTAGCTCGAGATGAGGGATCCTTTCCCTGCTTTCAACGGGAAAGAATTCCCGGCGTTCCCGTCGCATCTCAAGAGGAGGCACTCTCAACAGGAAAGGCGAGAGGAACTCCATGGTCGTACCACCATTCCAAGAGTCCCCCAGATGTCTCAGTCCATTCCAGAGGAACCTCTTTGCCCTGCACTGGCTCATCTTTCACTCCGAGGATCGACTCACACCACGGTGGCAAGTCGACAGCCCTGTGGGAAAGCCTCGAGGGAAAGCCTCGAGGGTAAACCACAGATCTTTTGATCCACGCGAAGGTAAGTGTGACATTGCTGCTACAGCCTGGAAGAAAAGCGCTCGTGTATGCCCCCACTTGAAACGAGGCCTGACTCCAGTGGGGAGACTCCAGAAGTACCCAAAGATCCATGTCAGCCCCTGAGAGGAATCCTCGGTTCCGGCCCTGACTCCAAACAAGGTTTTTGGCCCCGGTATCGACAGGAGAGGAATCCTGAGAGGCCCCCTAGCAACTCGCATGGGGACTGGCTTTTCCTGAGGCCACCAGGGCGGTTCCCTGAGGTCCCCGTCGTAACTCGAGAACACCTGCCGCAACTCGAGAAAATCCAGGATGTTCTCCCTTCCAGGCGAGATGAGGCCTATTTCCAATGAGGCGTCTGGAGACTAATGACACCTAACCTCTGGAACTTCGAAAGGGTCTTTCACACCCTTGCTGCAACTCAAGAAGTTCACCGCCATACCCGTCTCCACTCGAGAGGAAGCACGATGGTCCCGCCCACATCCAGAGGAGCCCCGTTTCCCCCTCGTAGCTCGAGATGAGGGATCCTTTCCCTGCTTTCAACGGGAAAGAATTCCCGGCGTTCCCGTCGCATCTCAAGAGGAGGCACTCTCAACAGGAAAGGCGAGAGGAACTCCATGGTCGTACCACCATTCCAAGACTCCCCCAGATGTCTCAGTCCATTCCAGAGGAACCTCTTTGACCTGCACTGGCTCATCTTTCACGCCGAGGATCGATTCACACCACGCTGGCACGTGGGACAGCCCTGTGGGAAAGCCTCGAGGGAAAGACTCGAGGGAAAGCCACAGACCCTTTGATAAATGCGACGGGAATCGTGACATTGCTGCTACAGCCTGGAAGGAAAGCGCACGTGCATGCCCCCACTGGAGACGGGGCCTGACTCCCCTGGGGAAACTCAAGAAGTACCCAAAGATACATGTCACCCCTGAGAGGAATCCTCGGTTCCGGCCCTGACTCCACACAAGGTTTTTGGCCCCGGTATCGATGGGAGAGGAATCCCGAGAGGCCGCCTAGCAACTCGCACGGGGAGTGGCCTCTCCTGAGGCCAGAAGGGCGGGTCCCTGACGTCCCCGTCGTAACTCGAGAACACCTGCCGCAACTCGAGAAAATCCAGGAAGTTCTCCCTTCCAGGCGAGATGAGGCCTATTTCCGATGAGGCGTCTGGAGTCTAATGACACCTAACCTCTGGAACTTCGAAAGGGTCTTTCACACCCTTGCTGCAACTCAAGAAGTTCACCGCCATACCCGTCTCCACTCGAGAGGAAGCACGATGGTCCCGCCCACATCCAGAGGAGCCCCGTTTCCCCCTCGTAGCTCGAGATGAGGGATCCTTTCCGTGCTTTCAACGGGAAAGAATTCCCGGCGTTCGCGTCGCATCTCAAGAGGAGGCACTCTCAACAGGAAAGGCGAGAGGAACTCCATGGTCGTACCACCATTCCAAGACTCCCCCAGATGTCTCCGTCCATTCCAGAGGAAACTCTTTGCCCTGCACTGGCTCATCTTTCACGCCGAGGATCGACTCACAACACGGTGGCACGTGGGACAGCCCTGTGGGAAAGCCTCGAGGGAAAGCCTCGAGGGAAAGCCACAGATCCTTTGATAAATGCGACGGGAATCGTGACATTGCTGCTTCAGCCTGGAAGGAAAGCGCACGTGCATGCCCCCACTCGAGACGAGGCCTGACTCCCGTGGGGAGACTCCAGAAGTACCCAAAGATCCATGTCAGCCCCTGAGAGGAATCCTCGGTCCCGGCCCTGACTCCACACAAGGTTTTTGGCCCCGGTATCGACGGGAGAGGAATCCCGAGAGGCCCCCTAGCAACTCGCATGGGGACTGGCCTCTCCTGAGGCCACCAGGGTGGGTCCCTGAGGTCCCCGTCGTAACTCGAGAACACCTGCCGCAACTCGAGAAAATCCAGGAAGTTCTCCCTTCCAGGCGAGATGAGGCCTATTTCCGATGAGGCGTCTGGAGACTAATGACACCTAACCTCTGGAACTTCGAAAGGGTCTTTCACACCCTTGCTGCAACTCAAGAAGTTCACCGCCATACCCGTCTCCACTCGAGAGGAAGCACGATGGTCCCGCCCACATCCAGAGGAGCCCCGTTTCCCCCTCGTAGCTCGAGATGAGGGATCCTTTCCCTGCTTTCAACGGGAAAGAATTCCCGGCGTTCCCGTCGCATCTCAAGAGGAGGCACTCTCAACAGGAAAGGCGAGAGGAACTCCATGGTCGTACCACCATTCCAAGACTCCCCCAGATGTCTCAGTCCATTCCAGAGGAACCTCTTTGACCTGCACTGGCTCATCTTTCACGCCGAGGATCGATTCACACCACGCTGGCACGTGGGACAGCCCTGTGGGAAAGCCTCGAGGGAAAGACTCGAGGGAAAGCCACAGACCCTTTGATAAATGCGACGGGAATCGTGACATTGCTGCTACAGCCTGGAAGGAAAGCGCACGTGCATGCCCCCACTCGAGACGGGGCCTGACTCCCCTGGGGAAACTCAAGAAGTACCCAAAGATACATGTCACCCCTGAGAGGAATCCTCGGTTCCGGCCCTGACTCCACACAAGGTTTTTGGCCCCGGTATCGACGGGAGAGGAATCCCGAGAGGCCGCCTAGCAACTCGCACGGGGAGTGGCCTCTCCTGAGGCCAGAAGGGCGGGTCCCTGACGTCCCCGTCGTAACTCGAGAACACCTGCCGCAACTCGAGAAAATCCAGGAAGTTCTCCCTTCCAGGCGAGATGAGGCCTATTTCCGATGAGGCGTCTGGAGTCTAATGACACCTAACCTCTGGAACTTCGAAAGGGTCTTTCACACCCTTGCTGCAACTCAAGAAGTTCACCGCCATACCCGTCTCCACTCGAGAGGAAGCACGATGGTCCCGCCCACATCCAGAGGAGCCCCGTTTCCCCCTCGTAGCTCGAGATGAGGGATCCTTTCCCTGCTTTCAACGGGAAAGAATTCCCGGCGTTCCCGTCGCATCTCAAGAGGAGGCACTCTCAACAGGAAAGGCGAGAGGAACTCCATGGTCGTACCACCATTCCAAGACTCCCCCAGATGTCTCAGTCCATTCCAGAGGAAACTCTTTGCCCTGCACTGGCTCATCTTTCACGCCGAGGATCGACTCACAACACGGTGGCACGTGGGACAGCCCTGTGGGAAAGCCTCGAGGGAAAGCCTCGAGGGAAAGCCACAGATCCTTTGATAAATGCGACGGGAATCGTGACATTGCTGCTACAGCCTGGAAGGAAAGCGCACGTGCATGCCCCCACTCGAGACGAGGCCTGACTCCCGTGGGGAGACTCCAGAAGTACCCAAAGATCCATGTCAGCCCCTGAGAGGAATCCTCGGTCCCGGCCCTGACTCCACACAAGGTTTTTGTCCCCGGTATCGACGGGAGAGGAATCCCGAGAGGCCCCCTAGCAACTCGCATGGGGACTGGCCTCTCCTGAGGCCACCAGGACGGGTCCCTGAGGTCCCCGTCGTAACTCGAGAACACCTGCCGCAACTCGAGAAAATCCAGGAAGTTCTCCCTTGCAGGCGAGATGAGGCCTATTTCCGATGAGGCGTCTGGAGACTAATGACACCTAACCTCTGGAACTTCGAAAGGGTCTTTCACACCCTTGCTGCAACTCAAGAAGTTCACCGCCATACCCGTCTCCACTCGAGAGGAAGCACGATGGTCCCGCCCACATCCAGAGGAGCCCCGTTTCCCCCTCGTAGATCGAGATGAGGGATCCCTTCCCTGCTTTCAACGGGAAAGAATTCCCGGCGTTCCCGTCGCATCTCAAGAGGAGGCACTCTCAACAGGAAAGGCGAGAGGAACTCCATGGTCGTACCACCATTCCAAGAGTCCCCCAGATGTCTCAGTCCATTCCAGAGGAACCTATTTGCCCTGCACTGGCTCATCTTTCACGCCGAGGATAGACTCACACCACGGTGGCACGTGGGCCAGCCCTGTGGGAAAGCCTCGAGGGAAAGCCTCGAGGGAAAACCACAGATCCTTTGATCCACCCGACGGGAAGCGTGACATTGCTGCTACAGCCTGGAAGGAAAGCTCAAGTTCATGCCACCACTCGAGACGAGGCCTGACTCCCCTGGGGAGACTCCAGAAGTATCCAAAGATCCATGTCAGCCCCTGAGAGGAATCCTCGGTTCCGGCCCTGACTCCACACAAGGTTTTTGGCCCCGGTATCGACGGGAGAGGAATCCCGAGAGGCCGCCTAGCAACTCGCACGGGGAGTGGCCTCTCCTGAGGCCACCAGGGCGGGTCCCTGACGTCCCCGTCGTAACTCGAGAACACCTGCCGCAACTCGAGAAAATCCAGGAAGTTCTCCCTTCCAGGCGAGATGAGGCCTATTTCCGATGAGGCGTCTGGTGTCTAATGACACCTAACCTCTGGAACTTCGAAAGGGTCTTTCACACCCTTGCTGCAACTCAAGAAGTTCACCGCCATACTCGTCTCCACTCGAGAGGAAGCACGATGGTCCCGCCCACATCCAGAGGAGCCCCGTTTCCCCCTCGTAGCTCGAGATGAGGGATCCTTTCCCTGCTTTCAACGGGAAAGAATTCCCGGCGTTCCCGTCGCATCTCAAGAGGAGGCACTCTCAACAGGAAAGGCGAGAGGAACTCCATGGTCGTACCACCATTCCAAGACTCCCCCAGATGTCTCAGTCCATTCCAGAGGAAACTCTTTGCCCTGCACTGGCTCATCTTTCACGCCGAGGATCGACTCACAACACGGTGGCACGTGGGACAGCCCTGTGGGAAATCCTCGAGTGAAAGCCTCGAGGGAAAGCCACAGATCCTTTGATAAATGCGCCGGGAATCGTGACATTGCTGCTACAGCCTGGAAGGAAAGCGCACGTGCATGCCCCCACTCGAGACGAGGCCTGACTCCCGTGGGGAGACTCCAGAAGTACCCAAAGATCCATGTCAGCCCCTGAGAGGAATCCTCGGTCCCGGCCCTGAATCCACACAAGGTTTTTGGCCCCGGTATCGACGGGAGAGGAATCCCGAGAGGCCCCCTAGCAACTCGCATGGGGACTGGCCTCTCCTGAGGCCACCAGGGCGGGTCCCTGAGGTCCCCGTCGTAACTCGAGAACACCTGCCGCAACTCGAGAAAATCCAGGAAGTTCTCCCTTGCAGGCGAGATGAGGCCTATTTCCGATGAGGCGTCTGGAGACTAATGACACCTAACCTCTGGAACTTCGAAAGGGTCTTTCACACCCTTGCTGCAACTCAAGAAGTTCACCGCCATACCCGTCTCCACTCGAGAGGAAGCACGATGGTCCCGCCCACATCCAGAGGAGCCCCGTTTCCCCCTCGTAGCTCGAGATGAGGGATCCCTTCCCTGCTTTCAACGGGAAAGAATTCCCGGCGTTCCCGTCGCATCTCAAGAGGAGGAACTCTCAACAGGAAAGGCGAGAGGAACTCCATGGTCGTACCACCATTCCAAGAGTCCCCCAGATGTCTCAGTCCATTCCAGAGGAACCTATTTGCCCTGCACTGGCTCATCTTTCACGCCGAGGATCGACTCACACCACGGTGGCACGTGGGCCAGCCCTGAGGGAAAGCCTCGAGGGAAAGCCTCGAGGGAAAACCACAGATCCTTTGATCCACCCGACGGGAAGCGTGACATTGCTGCTACAGCCTGGAAGGAAAGCTCAAGTTCATGCCACCACTCGAGACGAGGCCTGACTCCCCTGGGGAGACTCCAGAAGTACCCAAAGATCCATGTCAGCCCCTGAGAGGAATCCTCGGTTCCGGCCCTGACTCCACACAAGGTTTTTGGCCCCGGTATCGACGGGAGAGGAATCCCGAGAGGCCGCCTAGCAACTCGCACGGGGAGTGGCCTCTCCTGAGGCCACCAGGGCGGGTCCCTGACGTCCCCGTCGTAACTCGAGAACACCTGCCGCAACTCGAGAAAATCCAGGAAGTTCTCCCTTCCAGGCGAGATGAGGCCTATTTCCGATGAGGCGTCTGGTGTCTAATGACACCTAACCTCTGGAACTTCGAAAGGGTCTTTCACACCCTTGCTGCAACTCAAGAAGTTCACCGCCATACTCGTCTCCACTCGAGAGGAAGCACGATGGTCCCGCCCACATCCAGAGGAGCCCCGTTTCCCCCTCGTAGCTCGAGATGAGGGATCCTTTCCCTGCTTTCAACGGGAAAGAATTCCCGGCGTTCCCGTCGCATCTCAAGAGGAGGCACTCTCAACAGGAAAGGCGAGAGGAACTCCATGGTCGTACCACCATTCCAAGACTCCCCCAGATGTCTCAGTCCATTCCAGAGGAAACTCTTTGCCCTGCACTGGCTCATCTTTCACGCCGAGGATCGACTCACAACACGGTGGCACGTGGGACAGCCCTGTGGGAAATCCTCGAGTGAAAGCCTCGAGGGAAAGCCACAGATCCTTTGATAAATGCGCCGGGAATCGTGACATTGCTGCTACAGCCTGGAAGGAAAGCGCACGTGCATGCCCCCACTCGAGACGAGGCCTGACTCCCGTGGGGAGACTCCAGAAGTACCCAAAGATCCATGTCAGCCCCTGAGCGGAATCCTCGGTCCCGGCCCTGAATCCACACAAGGTTTTTGGCCCCGGTATCGACGGGAGAGGAATCCCGAGAGGCCCCCTAGCAACTCGCATGGGGACTGGCCGTTCCTGAGGCCACCAGGGCGGGTCCCTGAGGTCCCCGTCGTAACTCGAGAACACCTGCCGCAACTCGAGAAAATCCAGGAAGTTCTCCCTTGCAGGCGAGATGAGGCCTATTTCCGATGAGGCGTCTGGAGACTAATGACACCTAACCTCTGGAACTTCGAAAGGGTCTTTCACACCCTTGCTGCAACTCAAGAAGTTCACCGCCATACCCGTCTCCACTCGAGAGGAAGCACGATGGTCCCGCCCACATCCAGAGGAGCCCCGTTTCCCCCTCGTAGCTCGAGATGAGGGATCCCTTCCCTGCTTTCAACGGGAAAGAATTCCCGGCGTTCCCGTCGCATCTCAAGAGGAGGCACTCTCAACAGGAAAGGCGAGAGGAACTCCATGGTCGTACCACCATTCCAAGAGTCCCCCAGATGTCTCAGTCCATTCCAGAGGAACCTCTTTGCCCTGCACTGGCTCATCTTTCAAGCCGAGGATCGACTCACACCACGGTGGCACGTGGGCCAGCCCTGTGGGAAAGCCTCGAGGGAAAGCCTCGAGGGAAAACCACAGATACTTTGATCCACCCGACGGGAAGCGTGACATTGCTGCTACAGTCTGGAAGGAAAGCGCAAGTTCATGCCACCACTCGAGACGAGGCCTGACTCCCCTGGGGAGACTCCAGAAGTACCCAAAGATCCATGTCAGCCCCTGAGAGGAATCCTCGGTTCCGGCCCTGACTCCACACAAGGTTTTTGGCCCCGGTATCGACGGGAGAGGAATCCCGAGAGGCCGCCTAGCAACTCGCACGGGGAGTGGCCTCTCCTGAGGCCACCAGGGCGGGTCCCTGAAGTCCCCGTCGCAACTCGAGAACACCTGCCGCAACTCGAGAAAATCCAGGAAGTTCTCCATTCCAGGCGAGATGAGGCCTATTTCCGATGAGGCGTCTGGAGTCTAATGACACCTAACCTCTGGAACTTCGAAAGGGTCTTTCACACCCTTGCTGCAACTCAAGAAGTTCACCGCCATACCCGTCTCCACTCGAGAGGAAGCACGATGGTCCCGCCCACATCCAGAGGAGCCCCGTTTCCCCCTCGTAGCTCGAGATGAGGGATCCTTTCCCTGCTTTCAACGGGAAAGAATTCCCGGCGTTCCCGTCGCATCTCAAGAGGAGGCACTCTCAACAGGAAAGGCGAGAGGAACTCCATGGTCGTACCACCATTCCAAGACTCCCCCAGATGTCTCAGTCCATTCCAGAGGAAACTCTTTGCCCTGCACTGGCTCATCTTTCACGCCGAGGATCGACTCACAACACGGTGGCACGTGGGACAGCCCTGTGGGAAAGCCTCGAGGGAAAGCCTCGAGGGAAAGCCACAGATCCTTTGATAAATGCGACGGGAATCGTGACATTGCTGCTACAGCCTGGAAGGAAAGCGCACGTGCATGCCCCCACTCGAGACGAGGCCTGACTCCCGTGGGGAGACTCCAGAAGTACCCAAAGATCCATGTCAGCCCCTGAGAGGAATCCTCGGTCCCGGCCCTGACTCCACACAAGGTTTTTGGCCCCGGTATCGATGGGAGAGGAATCCCGAGAGGCCCCCTAGCAACTCGCATGGGGACTGGCCTCTCTTGAGGCCACCAGGGCGGGTCCCTGAGGTCCCCGTCGTAACTCGAGAACACCTGCCGCAACTCGAGAAAATCCAGGAAGTTCTCCCTTCCAGGCGAGATGAGGCCTATTTCCGATGAGGCGTCTGGAGACTAATGACACCTAAACTCTGGAACTTCGAAAGGGTCTTTCACACCCTTGCTGCAACTCAAGAAGTTCACCGCCATACCCGTCTCCACTCGAGAGGAAGCACGATGGTCCCGCCCACATCCAGAGGAGCCCCGTTTCCCCCTCGTAGCTCGAGATGAGGGATCCTTTCCCTGCTTTCAACGGGAAAGAATTCCCAGCGTTCCCGTCGCATCTCAAGAGGAGGCACTCTCAACAGGAAAGGCGAGAGGAACTCCATGGTCGTACCACCATTCCAAGAGTCCCCTAGATGTCTCAGTCCATTCCAGAGGAACCTCTTTGACCTGCACTGGCTCATTTTTCACGCCGAGGATCGACTCTCTCCACGGTGGCACGTGGGACAGCCCTGTGGGAAAGCCTCGAGGGAAAGCCTCGAGGGAAAGCCACAGATCCTTTGATAAATGCGACGGGAAGCGTGACATTGCTGCTACAGCCTGGAAGGAAAGCGCACGTGCATGCCCCCACTCGAGACGAGGCCTGACTCCCCTAGGGAGACTCCAGAAGTACCCAAAGATCCATGTCACCCTTGAGAGGAATCTTCGGTTCCGGCCCTGACTCCACACAAGGTTTTTGGCCCCGGTATCGACAGGAGAGGAATCCCGAGAGGCCCCCTAGCAACTGGCATGGGGAATGGCCTCTCCTGAGGCCACCAGGGCGGGTCCCTGAGGTCCCCGTCGTAACTCGAGAACACCTGCCGCAACTCGAGAAAATCCAGGAAGTTCTCCCTTCCAGGCGAGATGAGGCCTATTTCCGATGAGGCGTCTGGAGACTAATGACACCTAACCTCTGGAACTTCGAAAGGGTCTTTCACACCCTAGCTGCAACTCAAGAAGTTCACCGCCATACCCGTCTTAACTCCAGAGGAAGCACGATGGTCCCGCCCACATCCAGAGGAGCCCCGTTTCCCCCTCTTAGCTCGAGATGAGGGATCCCTTCCCTACTTTCAACGGGAAAGAGTTCCCGGCGTTCCCGTCGCATCTCAAGAGGAGGCACTCTCAACAGGAAAGGCGAGAGGAACTCCATGGTCGTACCACCATTCCAAGAGTCCCCCAGATGTCTCAGTCCATTCCAGAGGAACCTCTTTGCCCTGCACTGGCTCATCTTTCACGCCGAGGATCGACTCACACCACGGTGGCACGTGGGACAGCCCTGTGGGAAAGCCTCATGGGAAAGCCTCGAGGAAAAACCACAGATTCTTTGATCCACGCGACGGGAAGCGTGACATTGCTTCTAGAGCCTGGAAGGAAAGCGCACGTGCATGCCCCCACTCGAGACGAGGCCTGACTCCCCTGGGGAGACTCCAGAAGTACCCAAAGATCCATGTCAGCCCCTGAGAGGAATCCTCGGTTCCGGCCCTGACTCCACACAAGGTTTTTGGCCCCGGTATCGTCGGGAGAGGAATCCCGAGGGGCCCCCTAGCAACTAGCATGGGGACTGGCCTCTCCTGAGGCCACCAGGGCGGGTCCCTGTGGTCCCCGTCGTAACTCGAGAACACCTGCCGCAACTCGAGAAAATCCAGGAAGTTCTCCCTTCCAGGCGAGATGAGGCCTATTTCCGATGAGGCGTCTGGAGACTAATGACACCTAACCTCTGGAACTTCGAAAGGGTCTTTCACACCCTTGCTGCAACTCAAGAAGTTCACCGCCATACCCGTCTCCACTCGGGAGGAAGCACGATGGTCCCGCCCACATCCAGAGGAGCCCCGTTTCCCCCTCGGAGCTCGAGATGAGGGATCCTTTCCCTGCTTTCAACGGAAAAGAATTCCTGGCGTTCCCGTCGCATGTCAAGAGGAGGCACTCTCAACAGGAAAGGCGAGAGGAACACCATGGTCGTACCACCATTCCAAGAGTCCCCCAGATGTCTCAGTCCATTCCAGAGGAACCTCTTTGCCCTGCACTGGCTCATCTTTCACGCCGAGGATCGACTCACACCACAGTGGCACGTGGGACAGCCCTGTGGGAAAGCCTCGAGGGAAAGCCTCGAGGGAAAACCACAGATCCTTTGATCCACGCCACGGAAAGCGTGACATTGCTGCTACAGCCTGGAAGGAAAGCGCACGTGCATGCCCCCACTCGAGACGAGGCCTGACTCCCCTGGGGAGACTCCAGAAGTACCCAAAGATCCATGTCAGCCCCTGAGAGGAATCCTCGGTTCCGGCCCTGACTCCACACAATGTTTTTGGCCCCAGTATTGATGGGAGAGGAATCCCGAGAGGCCCCCTAGCAACTCGCATGGGGACTGGCCGTTCCTGAGGCCACCAGGGCGGGTCCCTGAGGTCCCTGTCGTAACTCGAGAACTCCTGCCGCAACTCGAGAAAATCCAGGAAGTTCTCCCTTGCAGGCGAGATGAGGCCTATTTCCGATGAGGCGTCTGGAGACTAATGACACCTAACCTCTGGAACTTCGAAAGGGTCTTTCACACCCTTGCTGCAACTCAAGAAGTTCACCGCCATACCCGTCTCCACTCGAGAGGAAGCACGATGGTCCCGCCCACATCCAGAGGAGCCCCGTTTCCCCCTCGTAGCTCGAGATTAGCGATCCTTTCCCTGCTTTCAACGGGAAAGAATTCCCAGCATTCCCGTCGCATCTCAAGAGGAGGCACTCTCAACAGGAAAGGCGAGAGGAACTCAATGGTCGTACCACCATTCCTAGAGTCCCCTAGATGTCTCAGTCCATTCCAGAGGAATCTCTTTGACCTGCACTGGCTCATCTTTCACGCCGAGGATCGACTCACACCACGGTGGCACGTGGGACAGCCCTGTGGGAAAGCCTCGAGGGAAAGCCTCGAGGGAAAGCCACAGATCCTTTGATAAATGCGACGGGAAGAATGACATTGCTGCTACAGCCTGGAAGGAAAGCGCACGTGCATGCCCCCACTCGAAACGAGGCCTGACTCCCCTGGGGAGACTCCAGAAGTACCCAAAGATCCATGTCAGCCCCTGAGAGGAATCCTCGGTTCCGGCCCTGACTCCACACAAGATTTTTCGCCCCGGTATCGACGGGAGAGGAATCCCGAGGGGCCCCCTAGCAAATAGCATGGGGACTGGCCTCTCCTGAGGCCACCAGGGCGGGTCCCTGAGGTCCCCGTCGTAACTCGAGAACACCTGCCGCAACTCGAGCAAATCCAGGATGTTCTCCCTTCCAGGCGAGATGAGGCCTATTTCCGATGAGGCGTCTGGAGACTAATGACACCTAACGTCAGGAACTTCGAAAGGGTCATTCACACCCTTGCTGCAACTCAAGAAGTTCACCGAAATACCCGTCTCCACTCGGGAGGAAGCACGATGGTCCCGCCCACATCCAGAGGAGCCCCTTTTCCCCCTCGGAGCTTGAGATGAGGGATCCTTTCCCTGCTTTCAACGGGAAAGATTTCCCGGCGTTCCCGTCGCATCTCAAGAGGAGGCACTCTCAACAGGAAAGGCGAGAGGAACTCCATGGTCGTACCACCATTCCAAGCTTCCCCCAGATGTCTCAGTCAATTCCAGAGGAACCTCTTTGCCCTGCACTGGCTCATCTTTCACGCCGAGGATCGACTCACACCACGGTGGCACGTGGGATAGCCCTGTGGGAAAGCCTCGAGGGGAAGTCTCGAGGGAAAGCCACAGATCCTTTGATAAATGCGACGGGAAGAATGACATTGCTGCTACAGCCTGGAAGGAAAGCGCACGTGCATGCCCCCACTCGAGACGAGGCCTGACTCCCCTGGGGAGACTCCAGAAGTACCCAAAGATCCATGTCAGCCCCTGAGAGGAATCCTCGGTTCCGGCCCTGACTCCACACAAGGTTTTTGGCCCCGGTATCGAAGGGATAGGAATCCCGAGGGGCCCCCTAGCAACTAGCATGGGGACTGGCCTCTCCTGAGGCCACCAGGGCGGGTCCCTGAGGTCCCCGTCGTAACTCGAGAACACCTGCCGCAACTCGAGCAAATCCAGGAAGTTCTCCCTTCCAGGCCAGATGAGGCCTATTTCCGATGAGTCGTCTGGAGACTAATGACACCTAACCTCTGGAACTTCGAAAGGGTCTTTCACACAATTGCTGCAACTCAAGAAGTTCACCGCCATACCCGTCTCCACTCGAGAGGAAGCACGATGGTCCCGACCACATCCAGAGGAGCCCCGTTTCCCCCTCGTAGCTCGAGATGAGGGATCCTTTCCCTGCTTTCAACGGGAAAGAATTCCCAGCGTTCCCGTCGCATCTCAAGAGGAGGCACTCTCAACAGGAAAGGCGAGAGGAACTCCATGGTGGTACCACCATTCCAAGAGTCCCCCAGATGTCTCAGTCCATTCCAGAGGAACCTCTTTGCCCTGCACTGGCTCATCTTTCACGCCGAGGATCGACTCACACCACGGTGGCACGTGGGACAGCCCTGTGGGAAAGCTTCATGGGAAAGCCTCGAGGAAAAACCACAGATTCTTTGATCCACGCGACGGGAAGCGTGACATTGCTGCTAGAGCCTGGAAGGAAAGCGCACGTGCATGCCCCCACTCGAGACGAGGCCTGACTCCCCTGGGGAGACTCCAGAAGTACCCAAAGATCCATGTCAGCCCCTGAGAGGAATCCTCGGTTCCGGCCCTGACTCCACACAAGGTTTTTGGCCCCGGTATCGACGGGAGAGGAATCCCGAGGGGCCCCCTAGCAACTAGCATGGGGACTGGCCTCTCCTGAGGCCACCAGGGCGTGTCCCTGAGGTCCCCGTCGTAACTCGAGAACACCTGCCGCAACTCGAGAAAATCCAGGAAGTTCTCCCTTCCAGGCGAGATGAGGCCTATTTCTGATGAGGCGTCTGGAGACTAATGACACCTAACCTCTGGAACTTCGAAAGGGTCTTTCACACCCTTGCTGCAACTCAAGAAGTTCACCGCCATACCCGTCTCCACTCGGGAGGAAGCACGATGGTCCCGCCCACATCCAGAGGAGCCCCGTTTCCCCCTCGGAGCTCGAGATGAGGGATCCTTTCCCTGCTTTCAACGGAAAAGAATTCCTGGCGTTCCCGTCGCATCTCAAGAGGAGGCACTCTCAACAGGAAAGGCGAGAGGAACACCATGGTCGTACCACCATTCCAAGAGTCCCCCAGATGTCTCAGTCCATTCCAGAGGAACCTCTTTGCCCTGCACTGGCTCATCTTTCACGCCGAGGATCGACTCACACCACAGTGGCACGTGGGACAGCCCTGTGGGAAAGCCTCGAGGGAAAGCCTCGAGGGAAAACCACAGATCCTTTGATCCACGCGACGGGAAGCGTGACATTGCTGCTACAGTCTGGAAGGAAAGCGCACGTCCATGCCCCCACTCGAGACGAGGCCTGACTCCCCTGGGGAGACTCCAGAAGTACTCAAAGATTCATGTCAGCCCCTGAGAGGAATCCTCGGTTCCGGCCCTGACTCCACACAAGGTTTTTGGCCCCAATATCGACGGGAGAGGAATCCCTAGAGGCCCCCTAGCAACTCGCATGGGGACTGGCCTTTCCAGAGGCCACCAGAGCGGGTCCCTGATGTCCCCGTCGTATCTCGAGAACACCTGCCGCAGCTCGAGAAAATCCAGGAAGTTCTCCCTTACAGGCGAGATGAGGCCAATTTCCGATGAGGCGTCTGGAGAGTAATGACACCTAACCTCTGGAAATTCGAAAGGGTCTTTCACACCCTTGCGGCAACTCAAGAAGTTCACCGCCATACCCATCTCCAATCGAGAGGAAGCACGATGATCACGCGCACATCCAGAGGAGCCCCGTATCCTTCTCGTAGCTCGAGATGAGGGATCCTTTCCCTGCTTTCAACGGGAAAGAATTCCCGGCGTTCCCGTCGCATCTCAAGAGGAGGCACTCTCAACAGGAAAGGCGAGAGGAACTCCATGGTCGTATCACCATTCCAAGAGTCCCCCAGATGTCTCAGTCCATTCCAGAGGAACCTCTTTGCCCTTCACTGGCTCATCTTTCACGCTGAGGATCGACTCACACCACGGTGGCACGTGGGACAGCCCTGTGTTAAAGCCTCGATGGAAAACCACAGATCCTTTGATCCACGCCACGGGAAGCGTGACATTGCTGCTACAGCCTGTAAGGAAAGCGCACGTGCATGCCCCCACTCGAGACGAGGCCTGACTCCCCTGGGGAGACTCCAGAAGTACCCAAAGATCCATGTCAGCCCCTGAGAGGAATCCTCGGATCCGGCCCTGACTCCACACAAGGTTTTTGGCCCCGGTATCAACAGAAGAGGAATCCCGAGAGGCCCCCTAGCAACTCGCATGGGGAATGGCCTCTCCTGAGGCCACCAGGGCGGGTCCCTGAGGTCCCCGTCGTAACTCGAGAACACCTGCCGCAACTCGAGAAAATCCAGGAAGTTCTCCCTTCCAGGCGAGATGAGGCCTATTTCCGATGAGGCGTCTGGAGACTAATGACACCTAACCTCTGGAACTTCGAAAGGGTCTTTCACACCCTTGCTGCAACTCAAGAAGTTCACCGCCATACCCGTCTCCACTCGAGAGGAAGCACGATGGTCCCGCCCACATCCAGAGGAGCCCCGTTTTCCCCTCGGAGCTCGAGATGAGGGATCCTTTCCCTGCTTTCAACGGGAAAGAATTCCCGGCGTTCCCGTCGCATCTCAACAGGAGGCACTCTCAACAGGAAAGGCGAGAGGAACTCCATGGTCGTACCACCATTCCAAGAGTCCCCCAGATGTCTCAGTCCATTCCAGAGGAACCTCTTTGCCCTGCACTGGCTCATCTTTCACGCCGAGGATCGACTCACACCACGGTGGCACGTGGGACAGCCCTGTGGGAAAGCCTCGAGGGAAAGCCTCGAGGAAAAACCACAGATCCTTTGATCTACGCGACGGGAAGCGTGACATTGCTGCTACAGCCTGGAAGGAAAGCGCACGTGCATGCCCCCACTCGAGACGAGGCCTGACTCCCCTGGGGAGACTCCAGAAGTACCCAAAGATCCATGTCACCCCTGAGAGGAATCCTCGGTTCTGGCCCTGACTCCACACAAGGTTTTTGGCCCCGGTATCGACAGGAGAGGAATCCCGAGAGTCCCCCTAGCAATTCGCATGGGCCTGGCCTCTCCTGAGGCCATCAGGGCGGGTCCCTGAGGTCCCCGTCGTAACTCGAGAACACCTGCCGCAACTCGAGAAAATCCAGGAAGTTCTCCCTTCCAGGCGAGATGAGGCCTATTTCTGATCAGGCGTCTGGAGACTAATGACACCTAACCTCTGGAACTTCGAAAGGGTCTTTCACACCCTTGCTGCAACTCAAGAAGTTCACCGCCATACCTATCTCCACTCGAGAGGAAGCACGATGGTCCCGCCCACATCCAGAGGAGCCCCGTTTCACCCTCGTAGCTCGAGATGAGGGATCCTTTCCCTGCATTCAACGGGAAAGAATTCCCGGCGTTCCCATCGCATCTCAAGAGGAGGCACTCTCAACAGGAAAGGCGAGAGGAACTCCATGGTCGTACCACCATTCCAAGAGTCCCCCAGATGTCTCAGTCCATTCCAGAGAAACCTCTTTGCCCTGCACTGGCTCATCTTTCACGCCGAGGATCGACTCACACCACGGTGGCACGTGGGACAGCCCGGTGGGAAAGCCTAGAAAGAAAGTCTCCAGGGAAAACCACAGATCCTTTGATCCACACGACGGGAAGCTGGACATTGCTGCTACAGTCTGGAAGGAAAGCTCACGTGCATGCCCCCACTCGAGACGAGGCCGGACTCCCCAGGGGAGACTCCAGAAGTACCCAAATATCCATGTCAGCCCATGAGAGGAATCCTCGGTTCCGGCCCTGACTCCACACAAGGATTTTGGCCCCGGTATCGACGGGAGAGGAATCCCGAGAGGCCCCCTAGCAACTCGCATGGGGACTGGCCTATCCTGAGGCCACCAGGGCTGGTCCCTTAGGTCCCCGTCGTAACTCGAGAACACCTGCCGCAACTCGAGAAAATCCAGGAAGTTCTCCCTTCCAGGCGAGATGAGGCCTATTTCCGATGAGGCGACTGGAGACTAATGACACGGAACCTCTGGAACTTCGAAAGGTTCATTCACACCCTTGCTGCAACTCAAGAAGTTCACCGCCATACCCGTCTCCACTCGAGAGGAAGCACGATGGTCCCGCCCACATCCAGAGGAGCCCCGTTTCCCCCTCATAGCTCGAGATGAGGGATCCTTTCCCTACTTTCAACGGGAAAGAATTCCCGGCGTTCCCGTCGCATCTCAAGAGGAGGCACTCTCAACAGGAAAGGCGAGAGGAACTCCATGGTCGTCCCACCATTCCAAGAGTCCCCCAGATATCTCACTCCATTCCAGAGGAACCTCTTTGCCCTGCACTGGCTCATCTTTCACGCCGAGGATCGACTCACACCACGGTGGCACGTGGGACAGCCCTGTGGGAAAGCCTCGATGGAAAATCACAGATCCTTTGATCCACGCGACGGGAAGCGTGACATTGCTGCTACAGCCTGGAAGGAAAGCGCACGTGCATGCCCCCACTCGAGACGAGGCCTGACTCCCCTGGGGAGACTCCAGAAGTACCCAAAGATCCATGTCAGCCCCTGAGAGGAATCCTCGGTTCCGGCCCTGACTCTACACAAGGTTTTTGGCCCCGGTATCGACGGGAGAGTAATCCCGAGAGGCCCCCTAGCAACTCGCATGGGGACTGGCCTCTCCTGAGGCCACCAGGGCGGGTCCCTGAGGTCCCCGTCGTAACTCGAGAACACCTGCCGCAACTCGAGAAAATCCAGGAAGTTCTCCCTTCCAGGCGAGATGAGGCCTATTTCCGATGAGGCGTCTGGAGACTAATGACACCTAACCTCTGGAACTTCGAAAGGGTCTTTCACACCCTTGCTGCAACTCAAGAAGTTCACCGCCATACCCGTCTCCACTCGAGAGGATGCACGATGGTCCCGCCCACATCCAGAGGAGCCCCGTTTCCCCCTCGTAGCTCGAGATGAGGGATCCTTTCCCTGCTTTCAACGGGAAAGAATTCCCGGCGTTACCGTCGCATCTCAAGAGGAGGCACTCTCAACAGGAAAGGCGAGAGAAACTCCATGGTCGTACCACCATTCCAAAAGTCCCCCAGATGTCTCAGTCCATTCCAGAGGAACCTCTTTGCCCTGCACTGGCTCATCTTTCACGCCGAGGATCGAATCACACCACGGTGGCACGTGGGGCAGCCCTGTGGGAAAGCCTCGAGGGAAAGCCTCGAGGGAAAACCACAGATCCTTTGATCCACGCGATGGGAAGCGTGACATTGCTGCTACAGCTTGGAAGGAAAGTGCACGTGCATGCCCCCACTCGAGATGAGGCCTGTCTCCCCTGGCGAGACTCCAGAAGTAACCAAAGATCCATATCAGCCCGTGAGAGGAATCATCGGTTCCGGCCCAGACTCCACACTAGGTTTTTGGCCCGGGTATCGACGGGAGAGGAATCCCGAGAGGCCCCCTAGCAACTCGCATGGGGACTGGCCTCTCCTGAGGCCACCAGGGCGGGTCCCTGAGGTCCCCGTCGTAACTCGAGAACACCTGCCGCAACTCGAGAAAATCCAGGAAGTTCTCCCTTCCAGCGAGATGAGGCCTATTTCCGATGAGGCGTCTGGAGACTAATGACACCTAACCTCTGGAACTTCGAAAGGGTCTTTCACACCCTTGCTGCAACTCAAGAAGTTCACCGCCATACCCATCTCCACTCGAGAGGAAGAACGATGGTCCCGCCCCCATCCAGAGTAGCCCCGTTTCCCCCTCGGAGATCGAGATGTGGGATCCTTTCCCTGCTTTCAACGGGAAAGAATTCCCGGCGTTCCCGTCGCATCTCAAGCGGAGGCACTCTCAACAGGAAAGGCGAGAGGAACTCCATGGTCGTACCACCATTCCAAGAGTCCCCCAGATGTCTCAGTCCATTCCAGAGGAACCTCTTTGCCCTGCACTGGCTCATCTTTCACGCCGAGGATCGACTCACACCACGGTGGCACGTGGGACATCCCTGTGGGAAAGCCTCGAGGGAAAGCCTCGAGGGAAAACCACAGATCCTTTGATCCACGCGACGGGAAGCGTGACATTGCTGCTACAGCCTGGAAGGAAATCGCACGTGCATGCCCCCACTCGAGACGAGGCCTGACTCCCCTGGGGAGACTCCAGAAGTACCCAAAGATCCATGTCAGCCCCTGAGAGGAATCCTCGGTTCTGGCCCTGACTCCACACAAGGTTTTTGGCCCCGGTATCGACGGGAGAGGAATCTCGAGAGGCCCCCTAGCAACTCGCATGGGGACTGGCCTCTCCTGAGGCCACCAGGGCGGGTCCCTGAGGTCCCCGTCGTAACTCGAGAACACCTGCCGCAACTCGAGAAAATCCAGGAAGTTCTCCCTTCCAGCGAGATGAGGCCTATTTCCGATGAGGCGTCTGGAGACTAATGACACCTAACCTCTGGAACTTCGAAAGGGTCTTTCACACCCTTGCTGCAACTCAAGAAGTTCACCGCCATACCCGTCTCCACTCGAGAGGAAGAACGATGGTCCCGCCCCCATCCAGAGGAGCCCCGTTTCCCCCTCGGAGATCGAGATGAGGGATCCTTTCCCTGCTTTCAACGGGAAAGAATTGCTGCGTTCCCGTCGCATCTCAAGAGGAGGCACTCTCAACAGGAAAGGCGAGAGGAACTCCATGGCCGTACCACCATTCCAAGAGTCCCCCAGATGTCTCATTCCATTCCAGAGGAACCTCTTTGCCCTGCACTGGCTCATCTTTCACGGAGAAGTCGACTCACACCACAGTGGCACGTGGGACAGCCCTGTGGGAAAGCCTCGAGGGAAAACCACAGATCCTTTGATCCACGCCACGGGAAGCGTGACATTGCTGCTACAGCCTGGAAGGAAAGCACACGTGCATGCCCCCACTCGAGACGAGGCCTGACTCCCCTGGGGAGACTCCAGAAATACCCAAAGATCCATGTCAGCCCCTGAGAGGAATCCTCGTTTCCGGCCCTGACTCCACACAAGGATTTTGGCCCCGGTATCGACGGGAGAGGAATCCCGAGAGGCCCCCTAGCAACTCGCCTGGGGACTGGCCTCTCCTGAGGCCACCAGGGCGGGTCCCTGATGTCCCCGTCGTAACTCGAGAACACCTGCCGCAACTCGAGAAAATCCAGGAAGTTATCCCTTCCAGGCGAGATGAGTCCTATTTCCGATGAGGCGTCTGGAGACTAATGACACCTAAACTCTGGAACTTCGAAAGGGTCTTTCACACCCTTGCTGCAACTCAAGAAGTTAACCGCCATACCCGTCTCCACTCGAGAGGAAGCACGATCGTCCCGCCCACATCCAGAGGAGCCCCCTTTCCCCCTCCTAGCTCGAGATGAGCGATCCTTTCCCTGCTTTCAACAGGAAAGAATTCCCGGCGTTCCCGTCGCATCTCAAGAGGAGGCACTCTCAACAGGAAAGGCGAGAGGAACTCCATGGTCTTACCACCATTCCAAGAGTCCCCCAGATGTCTCAGTCCATTCCAGAGGAACCTCTTTGCCCTGCACTGGCTCATCTTTCACGCCGAGGATCGACTCACACCACGGTGGCACGTGGGACAGCCCAGTGGGAAAGCCTCGAGGGAAAGCCTCGAGGGAAAACCACAGATCCTTTGATCCACGCGAAGGGAAGCGTGACATTGCTGCTACAGCCTGGAAGGAAAGCGCACGTGCATGCCCCCACTCGAGCCGAGGCCTGACTCCCCTGGGGAGACTCCAGAAGTACCCAAAGATCCATTTCAGCCCCTGAGAGGAATCCTCGGTTCCGGCCCTGACTCCACACAAGGTTTTTGGCCCCGGTATCGCCGGGAGAGGAATCCTGAGAGGCCCCCTAGCAACTCGCATGGGGACTGGCCTCTCCTGAGGCCATCAGGGCGGGTCCCTGTGGTCCCCGTCGTAACTCGAGAACACCTGCCGCAACTCGAGAAAATCCAGGAATTTCTCCCTTCCAGGCGAGATGAGGCCTATTTCCGATCAGGCGTCTGGAGACTAATGACACCTAACCTCTGGAACTTCGAAAGGGTCTTTCACACCCTTGCTGCAACTCAAGAAGTTCACCGCCATACCCGTCTCCACTCGAGAGGAAGCACGATGGTCCCGCCCACATCCAGAGGAGCCCCGTTTCCCCCTCGTAGCTCGAGATGAGGGATCCTTTCCCTGCTTTCAACGGGAAAGAATTCCCGGCGTTCCCGTCGCATCTCAAGTGGAGGCACTCTCAACAAGAAAGGCGAGAGGAACTGCATGGTCGTACCACCATTTCAAGAGTCCCCCAGATGTCTCAGTCCATTCCAGAGGAACCTCTTTGCCCTGCACTGGCTCATCTTTCACGCCGAGGATCGACTCACACCACGGTGGCACGTGGGACAGCCCTGTGGGAAAGCCTCGAGGGAAAACCACAGATCCTTTGATCCACGCGATGGGAAGCGTGACATTGCTGCTACAGCCTGGAAGGAAAGCGCACGTGCATGCCCCCACTCGAGATGAGGTCTGTCTCCCCTGGCGAGACTCCAGAAGTACCCAAAGATCCATATCAGCCACTGAAAGGAATCCTCGGTTCCGGCCCTAACTCCACACAAGGTTTTTGGCCCCGGTATCGATGGGAGAGGAATACCGAGGGGCCCCCTAGCAACTCGCATGGGGACTGGCCTCTTCTGAGGCCACCAGGGCGGGTCCCTGAGGTCCCCGTCGTAACTCGAGAACACCTGCCGCAACTCGAGAAAATCCAGGAAGTTCTCCCTTCCAGGCGAGATGAGGCCTATTTCCGATGAGGCGTCTGGAGACTAATGACACCTAACCTCTGGAACTTCGAAAGGGTCTTTCACACCCTTGCTGCAACTCAAGAAGTTCACCGCCATACCCGTCTCCACTCGAGAGGAAGCACGATAGTCCCGCCCACATCGAGAGGAGCCCCGTTTCCCCTCGTAGCTCGAGATGAGGGATCCTTTCCCTGCTTTCAACGGGAAAGAATTCCCGGCGTTCCCGTCGCATCTCAAGAGGAGACACTCTCAACAGGAAAGGCGAGAGGAACTCCATGGTCGTACCACCATTCCAAGAGTCCCCCAGATGACTCAGTCCATTCCAGAGGAACCTCTTTGCCCTACACTGGCTCATCTTTCACGCCGAGGATCGACTCACACCACGGTGGCACGTGGGACAGCCCTGTGGGAAAGCCTCGAGGGAAAGCCTCGAGGGAAAACCACAGATCCTTTGATCCACGCGACGGGAAGCGTGACATTGCTGCTACAGCCTGGAAGGAAAGCGCACGTGCATGCCCCGACTCGAGACAAGGCCTGACTCCCCTGGGGAGACTCCAGAAGTACCCAAAGATCCATGTCAGCCCCTGAGAGAAATCCTCGGTTCTGGCCTTGACACCACACAAGGTTTTTGGCCCCAGTATCTTCGGGAGAGGAATCCCGAGAGGGCCCCTAGCAACTCGCATGGGGACTGGCCTCTCCTGAGGCCAACACGGCGGGTCCCTGAGGTCCCCGTCGTAACTCGAGAACACCTGCCGCAACTCGAGAAAATCCAGGAAGTTCTCCCTTCCAGGCGAGATGAGGCCTATTTCCGATGAGGCGTCTAGAGACTAATGACACCTAAACTCTGAAACTTCGAAAGGGTCTTTCACACCCTTGCTGCAACTCAAGAAGTTCACCGCCATACCCGTCTCCACTCTAGAGGAAGCACGATGGTCCCGCCCACATCCAGAGGAGCCCCGTTTCCCCCTCGTAGCTCGAGATGAGCGATCCTTTCCCTGCTTTCAACGGGAAAGAATTCGCGGCGTTCCCGTCGCATCTCAAGAGGAGGCACTCTCAACAGGAAAGGCGAGAGGAACTCCATGGTCGTACCACCATTCCAAGAGTCCCCCAGATGTCTCAGTCCATTCCAGAGGAACCTCTTTGCCCTGCACTGGCTCATCTTTCACGCCGAGGATCGACTCACACCACGGTGGCACGTGGGACAGCCCTGTGGGAAAGCCTCGAGGGAAAGCCTCGAGGGAAAACCACAGATCCTTTGATCCACGCGACGGGAAGCGTGACATTGCTGCTACAGCCTGGAAGGAAAGCGCACGTGCATGCCCCCACTCGAGACGAGGCCTGACTCCCCTGGGGAGACTCCAGAAGTACCCAAAGATCCATGTCAGCCCCTGAGAGGAATCCTCGGTTCTGGCCCTGACTCCACACAAGGTTTTTGGCCCCGGTATCGACGGGAGAGGAATCTCGAGAGGCCCCCTAGCAACTCGCATGGGGACTGGCCTCACCTGAGGCCACCAGGGCGGGTCCCTGAGGTCCCCGTCGTAACTCGAGAACACCTGCCCCAACTCGAGAAAATCCAGGAAGTTCTCCCTTCCAGCGAGATGAGGCCTATTTCCGATGAGGCGTCTGGAGACTAATGACACCTAACCTCTGGAACTTCGAAAGGGTCTTTCACACCCTTGCTGCAACTCAAGAAGTTCACCGCCATACCCGTCTCCACTCGAGAGGAAGAACGATGGTCCCGCCCCCATCCAGAGGAGCCCCGTTTCCCCCTCGGAGATCGAGATGAGGGATCCTTTCCCTGCTTTCAACGGGAAAGAATTCCTGCGTTCCCGTCGCATCTCAAGAGGAGGCACTCTCAACAGGAAAGGCGAGAGGAACTCCATGGCCGTACCACCATTCCAAGAGTTCCCCAGATGTCTCATTCCATTCCAGAGGAACCTCTTTGGCCTGCACTGGCTCATCTTTCACGGAGAAGTCCACTCACACCACAGTGGCACGTGGGACAGCCCTGTGGGAAAGCCTCGAGGGAAAACCACAGATCCTTTGATCCACGCCACGGGAAGCATGACATTGCTGCTACAGCCTGGAAGGAAAGCGCACGTGCATGGCCCCACTCGAGCCGAGGCCTGACTCCCCTGGGGAGACTCCAGAAGTACCCAAAGATCCATATCAGCCACTGAAAGGAATCCTCGGTTCCGGCCCTGACTCCACACAAGGATTTTGGCCCCGGTATCGACGGGAGAGGAATCCCGAGAGGCCCCCTAGCAACTCGCCTGGGGACTGGCCTCTCCTGAGACCACCAGGGCGGGTCCCTGATGTCCCCGTCGTAACTCGAGAACACCTGCCGCAACTCGAGAAAATCCAGGAAGTGCTCCCTTCCAGGCGAGATGAGGCCTATTTCCGATGAGGCGTCTGGAGACTAATGACACCTGAACTCTGGAACTTCGAAAGGGTCTTTCACACCCTTGCTGCAACTCAAGAAGTTCACCGCCATACCCGTCTCCACTCGAGAGGAAGCACGATCGTCCCGCCCACATCCAGAGGAGCCCCCTTTCCCCCTCCTAGCTCGAAATGAGCGATCCTTTCCCTGCTTTCAACGGGAAAGAATTCCCGGCGTTCCCGTCGCATCTCAAGAGGAGACACTCTCAACAGGAAAGGCGAGAGGAACTCCATGGTCGTACCACCATTCCAAGAGTCCCCCAGATGTCTCAGTCCATTCCAGAGGAACCTCTTTGCCCTACACTGGCTCATCTTTCACGCCGAGGATCGACTCACACCACGGTGGCACGTGGGACAGCCCAGTGGGAAAGCCTCGAGGGAAAGCCTCGAGGGAAAACCACAGATCCTTTCATCCACGCCACGGGAAGCGTGACATTGCTGCTACAGCCTGGAAGGAAAGCGCACGTGCATGGCCCCACTCGAGCCGAGGCCTGACTCCCCTGGGGAGACTCCAGAAGTACCCAAACATCCATGTCAGCCACTGAGAGGAATCCTCGGTTCCGGCCCTGACTCCACACAAGGTTTTTGGCCCCGGTATCGACGGGAGAGTAATCCCGAGAGGCCCCCTAGCAACTCGCATGGGGACTGGCCTCTCCTGAGGCCATCAGGGCGGGTCCCTGTGGTCCCCGTCGTAACTCGAGAACACCTGCCGCAACTCGAGAAAATACAGGAATTTCTCCCTTCCAGGCGAGATGAGGCCTATTTCCGATCAGGCATCTGGAGACTAATGACACCTAACCTCTGGAACATCGAAAGGGTCTTTCACACCCTTGCTGCAACTCAAGAAGTTCACCGCCATATCCGTCTCCACTCGAGAGGAAGCACGATGGTCCCGCCCACATCCAGAGGAGCCCCGTTTCCCCCTCCTAGCTCGAGATGAGCGATCCTTTCCCTGCTTTCAACGGGAAAGAATTCCCGGCGTTCCCGTCGCATCTCAAGAGGAGGCACTCTCAACAGGAAAGGCGAGAGGAACTCCATGGTCGTACCACCATTCCAAGAATCCCCCAGATGTCTCAGTCCATTCCAGAGGAACCTCTTTGCCCTGCACTGGCTCATCTTTCACGCCGAGGATCGATTCACACCACGGTGGCACGTGGGACAGCCCTGTGGGAAAGCCTCGAGGGAAAGCCTCGAGGGAAAACCACAGATCCTTTGATCCACGCGATGGGAAGCGTGACATTGCTGCTACAGCCTGGAAGGAAAGCGCACGAGCATGCCCCCACTCGAGATGAGGCCTGTCTCCCCTGGCGAGACTCCAGAAGTACCCAAAGATCCATATCAGCCCGTGAGAGAAATCCTCGGTTCCGGCCCTGACTTCACACAAGGTTTTTGGCCCGGGTATCGACGGGACAGGAATCCCGAGAGGCCCCCTAGCAACTCGCATGGGGACTGGCCTCTCCTGAGGCCACCACGGCGGGTCCCTGAGGTCCCCGTCGTAACTCGAGAACACCTGCCGCAACTCGAGAAATTCCAGGAAGTTCCCCCTTCCAGGCGAGATGAGGCCTATTTCCGATGAGGCGTCTGGAGACTAATGACACCTAACCTCTGGAACTTCGAAAGGGTCTTTCACACCCTTGCTGCAACTCAGGAAGTTCACCGCCATACCCGTCTCCACTCGAGAGGAAGCACGATCATCCCGCCCACATCTAGAGGATCCCCCTTTCCCCCTCGTAGCTCGAGATGAGGAATCCTTTCCCTGCTTTCAATGGGAAAGAATTCCCGGCGTTCCCGTCGCATCTCAAGAGGAGGCACTCTCAACAGGAAAGGCGAGAGGAACTCGATGGTCGTACCACCATTCCAAGAGTCCCCCAGATGTCTCAGTCCATTCCAGAGGAACCTCTTTGCCCTGCACTGGCTCATCTTTCACGCCGAGGATCGACTCACACCACGGTGGCACGTGGGACAGCCCTGTGGGAAAGCCTCGAGGGAAAGCCTCGAGGGAAAACCACAGATCCTTTGATCCACGCCACGGGAAGCGTGACATTGCTGCTACAGCCTGGAAGGAAAGTGCACCTGCATGCCCCGACACGAGACGGGGCCTGACTCCCCTGGGGAGACTCCAGAAGTACCCAAAGATCCATGTCAGCCCCTGAGAGGAATCCTCGTTTCCGGCCCTGACTCCACACAAGGTTTTTGGCCCCGGTATCGACGGGAGAGGAATCCCGAGAGGCCCCCTAGCAACTCGCATGGGGACTGGCCTCTCCTGAGGCCACCAGGGCGGGTCCCTGAGGTCCCCGTCGTAACTCGAGAACACCTGCCGCAACTCGAGAAAATCCAGGAAGTTATCCCTTCCAGGCGAGATGAGGCCTATTTCCGATCAGGCGTCTGGAGACTAATGACACCTAAACTCTGGAACTTCGAAAGGGTCTTTCACACCCTTGCTGCAACTCAAGAAGTTCACCGCCATACCCGTCTCCACTCCAGAGGAATCACGATGGTCCCGCCCACATCCAGAGGAGCCCCGTTTCCCCCTCGTAGCTCGAGATGAGCGATCCTTTCCCTGCTTTCAACGGGAAAGAATTCCCGGCGTTCCCGTCGCATCTCAAGAGGAGGCACTCTCAACAGGAAAGGCGAGAGGAACTCCATGGTCGTACCACCATTCCAAGAATCCCCCAGATGTCTCAGTCCATTCCAGAGGAACCTCTTTGCCCTGCACTGGCTCATCTTTCACGCCGAGGATCGATTCACACCACGGTGGCACGTGGGACAGCCCTGTGGGAAAGCCTCGAGGGAAAGCCTCGAGGGAAAACCACAGATCCTTTGATCCACGCGATGGGAAGCGTGACATTGCTGCTACAGCCTGGAAGGAAAGCGCACGAGCATGCCCCCACTCGAGATGAGGCCTGTCTCCCCTGGCGAGACTCCAGAAGTACCCAAAGATCCATATCAGCCCGTGAGAGAAATCCTCGGTTCCGGCCCTGACTTCACACAAGGTTTTTGGCCCGGGTATCGACGGGACAGGAATCCCGAGAGGCCCCCTAGCAACTCGCATGGGGACTGGCCTCTCCTGAGGCCACCACGGCGGGTCCCTGAGGTCCCCATCGTAACTCGAGAACACCTGCCGCAACTCGAGAAATTCCAGGAAGTTCCCCCTTCCAGGCGAGATGAGGCCTATTTCCGATCAGGCGTCTGGAGACTAATGACACCTAAACTCTGGAACTTCGAAAGGGTCTTTCACACCCTTGCTGCAACTCAAGAAGTTCACCGCCATACCCGTCTCCACTCCAGAGGAATCACGATGGTCCCGCCCACATCCAGAGGAGCCCCGTTTCCCCCTCGGAGCTCGAGATGAGCGATCCTTTCCCTGCTTTCAACGGGAAAGAATTCCCGGCGTTCCCGTCGCTTCTCAAGAGGAGGCACTCTCAACAGAAAAGGCGAGAGGAACTCCATGGTCGTACCACCATTCCAAGAGTCCCCCAGATGTCTCAGTCCATTCCAGAGGAACCTCTTTGCCCTGCACTGGCTCATCTTTCACGCCGAGGATCGACTCACACCACGGTGGCACGTGGGACAGCCCTGTGGGAAAGCCTCGAGGGAAAGCCTCGAGGGAAAACCACAGATCCTTTGATCCACGCGATGGGAAGCGTGTCATTGCTGCTACAGCCTGGAAGGAAAGCGCACGTGCATGGCCCCACTCGAGCCGAGGCCTGACTCCCCTGGGGAGACTCCAGAAGTACCCAAAGATCCATGTCAGCCCCTGAGAGGAATCCTCGTTTCCGGCCCTGACTCCACACAAGGATTTTGGCCCCGGTATCGACGGGAGAGGAATCCCGAGAGGCCCCCTAGCAACTCGCCTGGGGACTGGCCTCTCCTGAGACCACCAGGGCGGGTCCCTGATGTCCCCGTCGTAACTCGAGAACACCTGCCGCAACTCGAGAAAATCCAGGAAGTTCTCCCTTCCAGGCGAGATGAGTCCTATTTCCGATGAGGCGTCTGGAGACTAATGACACCTAAACTCTGGAACTTCGAAAGGGTCTTTCACACCCTTGCTGCAACTCAAGAAGTTCACCGCCATACCCGTCTCCACTCGAGAGGAAGCACGATCGTCCCGCCCACATCCAGAGGAGCCCCCTTTCCCCCTCCTAGCTCGAAATGAGCGATCCTTTCCCTGCTTTCAACGGGAAAGAATTCCCGGCGTTCCCGTCGCATCTCAAGAGGAGGCACTCTCAACAGGAAAGGCGAGAGGAACTCCATGGTCTTACCACCATTCCAAGAGTCCCCCAGATGTCTCAGTCCATTCCAGAGGAACCTCTTTGCCCTGCACTGGCTCATCTTTCACGCCGAGGATCGAATCACACCACGGTGGCACGTGGGACAGCCCAGTGGGAAAGCCTCGAGGGAAAGCCTCGAGGGAAAACCACAGATCCTTTGATCCACGCCACGGGAAGCGTGACATTGCTGCTACAGCCTGGAAGGAAAGCGCACGTGCATGCCCCCACTCGAGCCGAGGCCTGACTCCCCTGGGGAGACTCCAGAAGTACCCAAACATCCATGTCAGCCACTGAGAGGAATCCTCGGTTCCGGCCCTGACTCCACACAAGGTTTTTGGCCCCGGTATCGACGGGAGAGTAATCCCGAGAGGCCCCCTAGCAACTCGCATGGGGACTGGCCTCTCCTGAGGCCATCAGGGCGGGTCCCTGTGGTCCCCGTCGTAACTCGAGAACACCTGCCGCAACTCGAGAAAATCCAGGAATTTCTCCCTTCCAGGCGAGATGAGGCCTATTTCCGATCAGGCATCTGGAGACTAATGACACCTAACCTCTGGAACTTCGAAAGGGTCTTTCACACCCTTGCTGCAACTCAAGAAGTTCACCGCCATATCCGTCTCCACTCGAGAGGAAGCACGATGGTCCCGCCCACATCCAGAGGAGCCCCGTTTCCCCCTCCTAGCTCGAGATGAGCGATCCTTTCCCTGCTTTCAACGGGAAAGAATTCCCGGCGTTCCCGTCGCATCTCAAGAGGAGGCACTCTCAACAGGAAAGGAGAGAGGAACTCCATGGTCGTACCACCATTCCAAGAATCCCCCAGATGTCTCAGTCCATTCCAGAGGAACCTCTTTGCCCTGCACTGGCTCATCTTTCACGCCGAGGATCGATTCACACCACGGTGGCACGTGGGACAGCCCTGTGGGAAAGCCTCGAGGGAAAACCACAGATCCTTTGATCCACGCGATGGGAAGCGTGACATTGCTGCTACAGCCTGGAAGGAAAGCGCACGAGCATGCCCCCACTCGAGATGAGGCCTGTCTCCCCTGGCGAGACTCCAGAAGTACCCAAAGATCCATATCAGCCCGTGAGAGAAATCCTCGGTTCCGGCCCTGACTCCACACAAGGTTTTTGGCCCGGGTATCGACGGGACAGGAATCCCGAGAGGCCCCCTAGCAACTCGCATGGGGACTGGCCTCTCCTGAGGCCACCACGGCGGGTCCCTGTGGTCCCCGTCGTAACTCGAGAACACCTGCCGCAACTCGAGAAATTCCAGGAAGTTCCCCCTTCCAGGCGAGATGAGGCCTATTTCCGATGAGGCGTCTGGAGACTAATGACACCTAACCTCTGGAACTTCGAAAGGGTCTTTCACACCCTTGCTGCAGCTCAAGAAGTTCACCGCCATACCCGTCTCCACTCGAGAGGAAGCACGATCGTCCCGCCCACATCCAGAGGAGCCCCCTTTAACCCTCATAGCTCGAGATGAGGAATCCTTTCCCTGCTTTCAATGGGAAAGAATTCCCGGCGTTCCCGTCGCATCTCAAGCGGAGGCACTCTCAACAGGAAAGGCGAGAGGAACTCGATGGTCGTACCACCATTCCAAGAGTCCCCGAGATGTCTCAGTCCATTCCAGAGGAACCTCTTTGCCCTGCACTGGCTCATCTTTCACGCCGAGGATCGACTCACGCCACGGTGGCACGTGGGACAGCCCTGTGGGAAAGCCTCGAGGGAAAGCCTCGAGGGAAAACCACAGATCCTTTGATCCACGCGATGGGAAGCGTGACATTGCTGCTACAGCCTGGAAGGAAAGCGCACGTGCATGCCCCCACTCGAGCCGAGGCCTGACTCCCCTGGGGAGACTCCAGAAGTCCCCAAAGGTCCATGTCAGCCCCTGAGAGGAATCCTCGTTTCCGGCCCTGACTCCACACAAGGATTTTGGCCCCGGTATCGACGGGAGAGGAATCCCGAGAGGCCCCCTAGCAACTCGCCTGGGCACTGGCCTCTCCTGAGGCCACCAGGGCGGGTCCCTGATGTCCCCGTCGTAACTCGAGAACACCTGCCGCAACTCGAGAAAATCCAGGAAGTTCTCCCTTCCAGGCGAGATGAGGCCTATTTCCGATCAGGCGTCTGGAGACTAATGACACCTAAACTCTGGAACTTCGAAAGGGTCTTTCACACCCTTGCCGCAACTCAAGAAGTTCACCGCCATACCCGTCTCCACTCGAGAGGAAGCACGATCGTCCCGCCCACATCCAGAGGAGCCCCCTTTCCCCCTCCTAGCTCGAGATGAGCGATCCTTTCCCTGCTTTCAACGGGAAAGAATTCCCGGCGTTCCCGTCGCATC
This sequence comes from Capricornis sumatraensis, assembly GCF_032405125.1. NCBI lineage: Eukaryota > Metazoa > Chordata > Mammalia > Artiodactyla > Bovidae > Capricornis > Capricornis sumatraensis. The sequence goes on along the minus strand of NW_027184616.1, from coordinate 3,584,648 downwards.
TCAAGAGGAGGCACTCTCAACAGGAAAGGCGAGAGGAACTCCATGGTCTTACCACCATTCCAAGAGTCCCCCAGATGTCTCAGTCCATTCCAGAGGAACCTCTTTACCCTGCACTGGCTCATCTTTCACGCCGAGGATCGACTCACACCACGGTGGCACGTGGGACAGCCCAGTGGGAAAGCCTCGAGGGAAAGCCTCGAGGGAAAACCACAGATCCTTTGATCCACGCCACGGGAAGCGTGACATTGCTGCTACAGCCTGGAAGGAAAGCGCACGTGCATGCCCCCACTCGAACCGAGGCCTGACTCCCCTGGGGAGACTCCAGAAGTACCCAAACATCCATGTCAGCCCCTGAGAGGAATCCTCGGTTCCGGCCCTGACACCACACAAGGTTTTTGGCCCCGGTATCGACGGGAGAGGAATCCCGAGAGGCCCCCTAGCAACTCGCATGGGGACTGGCCTCTCCTGAGGCCACCAGGGCGGGTCCCTGAGGTCCCCGTCGTAACTCGAGAACACCTGCCGCAACTCGAGAAAATCCAGGAAGTTCTCCCTTCCAGGCGAGATGAGGCCTATTTCCGATGAGGCGTCTGGAGACTAATGACACCTAACCTCTGGAACTTCGAAAGGGTCTTTCACACCCTTGCTGCAACTCAAGAAGTTCACCGCCATACCCGTCTCCACTCGAGAGGAAGCACGATCATCCCGCCCACATCTAGAGGATCCCCCTTTCCCCCTCGTAGCTCGAGATGAGGAATCCTTTCCCTGCTTTCAAAGGGAAAGAATTCCCGGCGTTCCCGTCGCATCTCAAGAGGAGGCACTCTCAACAGGAAAGGCGAGAGGAACTCCATGGTCGTACCACCATTCCAAGAGTCCCCCAGATGTCTCAGTCCATTCCAGAGGAACCTCGTTGCCCTGCACTGGCTCATCTTTCACGCCGAGGATCGACTCACACCACGGTGGCACTTGGGACAGCCCTGTGGGAAAGCCTCGAGGGAAAGCCTCGAGGGAAAACCACAGATCCTTTGATCCACGCCACGGGAAGCGTGACATTGCTGCTACAGGCTGGAAGGAAAGTGCACGTGCATGCCCCGACACGAGACGAGGCCTGACTCCCCTGGGGAGACTCCAGAAGTACCCAAAGATCCATGTCAGCCCCTGAGAGGAATCCTCGGTTCCGGACCTGACTCCACGCAAGGTTTTTGGCCCCGGTATCGACGGGAGAGTAATCCCGAGAGGCCCCCTAGCAACTCGCATGGGGACTGGCCTCTCCTGAGGCCACCAGGGCGGGTCCCTGAGGTCCCCGTCGTAACTCGAGAACAACTGCCGCAACTCGAGAAAATCCAGGAAGTTCTCCCTTCCAGGCGAGATGAGGCCTATTTCCGATCAGGCGTCTGGAGACTAATGACACCTAAACTCTGGAACTTCGAAAGGGTCTTTCACACCCTTGCTGCAACTCAAGAAGTTCACCGCCATACCCGTCTCCACTCGAGAGGAAGCACGATGGTCCCGCCCACATCCAGAGGAGCCCCGTTTCCACCTCGTAGCTCGAGATGAGGGATCCTTTCCCTGCTTTCAACGGGAAAGAATTCCCGGCGTTCCCGTCGCATCTCAAGAGGAGGCACTCTCAACAGGAAAGGCGAGAGGAACTCCATGGTCGTACCACCATTCCAAGACTCCCCCAGATGTCTCAGTCCATTCCAGAGGAAACTCTTTGCCCTGCACTGGCTCATCTTTCACGCCGAGGATCGACTCACAACACGGTGGCATGTGGGACAGCCCTGTGGGAAAGCCTCGAGGGAAAGCCTCGAGGGAAAGCCACAGATCCTTTGATAAATGCGACGGGAATCGTGACATTGCTGCTACAGCCTGGAAGGAAAGCGCACGTGCATGCCCCCACTCGAGACGAGGCCTGACTCCCGTGGGGAGACTCCAGAAGTACCCAAAGATCCATGTCAGCCCCTGAGAGGAATCCTCGGTCCCGGCCCTGACTCCACACAAGGTTTTTGGCCCCGGTATCGACGGGAGAGGAATCCCGAGAGGCCCCCTAGCAACTCGCATGGGGACTGGCCTCTCTTGAGGCCACCAGGGCGGGTCCCTGAGGTCCCCGTCGTAACTCGAGAACACCTGCCGCAACTCGAGAAAATCCAGGAAGTTCTCCCTTCCAGGCGAGATGAGGCCTATTTCCGATGAGGCGTCTGGAGACTAATGACACCTAAACTCTGGAACTTCGAAAGGGTCTTTCACACCCTTGCTGCAACTCAAGAAGTTCACCGCCATACCCGTCTCCACTCGAGAGGAAGCACGATGGTCCCGCCCACATCCAGAGGAGCCCCGTTTCCCCCTCGTAGCTCGAGATGAGGGATCCTTTCCCTGCTTTCAACGGGAAAGAATTCCCAGCGTTCCCGTCGCATCTCAAGAGGAGGCACTCTCAACAGGAAAGGCGAGAGGAACTCCATGGTCGTACCACCATTCCAAGAGTCCCCCAGATGTCTCAGTCCATTCCAGAGGAACCTCTTTGCCCTGCACTGGCTCATCTTTCACGCCGAGGATCGACTCACACCACGGTCGCACGTGGGACAGCCCTGTGGGAAAGCCTCGAGGGAAAGCCTCGAGGGAAAACCACATATCCTTTGATCCACGCGACGGGAAGCGTGACATTGCTGCTACAGCCTGGAAGGAAAGCGCAAGTGCATGCCACCACTCGAGACGAGGCCTGACTCCCCTGGGGAGACTCCAGAAGTACCCAAAGATCCATGTCAGCCCCTGAGAGGAATCCTCGGTTCCGGCCTTGACACCACACAAAGTTTTTGGCCCCGGTATCAACGGGAGAGGAATCCCGAGAGGCCGCCTAGGAACTCGCATGGTGAGTGGCCTCTCCTGAGGCCACCAGGGCGGGTCCCTAACGTCCCCGTCGTTACTCGAGAACACCTGCCGCAACTCGAGAAAATCCAGGAAGTTCTCCCTTCCAGGCGAGATGAGGCCTATTTCCGATGAGTCGTCTGGAGACTAATGACACCTAACCTCTGGAACTTCGAAAGGGTCTTTCACACAATTGCTGCAACTCAAGAAGTTCACCGCCATACCCGTCTCCACTCGAGAGGAAGCACGATGGTCCCGACCACATCCAGAGGAGCCCCGTTTCCCCCTCGTAGCTCGAGATGAGGGATCCTTTCCCTGCTTTCAACGGGAAAGAATTCCCAGCGTTCCCGTCGCATCTCAAGAGGAGGCACTCTCAACAGGAAAGGCGAGAGGAACTCCATGGTGGTACCACCATTCCAAGAGTCCCCCAGATGTCTCAGTCCATTCCAGAGGAACCTCTTTGCCCTGCACTGGCTCATCTTTCACGCCGAGGATCGACTCACACCACGGTGGCACGTGGGACAGCCCTGTGGGAAAGCCTCATGGGAAAGCCTCGAGGAAAAACCACAGATTCTTTGATCCACGCGACGGGAAGCGTGACATTGCTGCTAGAGCCTGGAAGGAAAGCGCACGTGCATGCCCCCACTCGAGACGAGGCCTGACTCCCCTGGGGAGACTCCAGAAGTACCCAAAGATCCATGTCAGCCCCTGAGAGGAATCCTCGGTTCCGGCCCTGACTCCACACAAGGTTTTTGGCCCCGGTATCGACGGGAGAGGAATCCCGAGGGGCCCCCTAGCAACTAGCATGGGGACTGGCCTCTCCTGAGGCCACCAGGGCGGGTCCCTGAGGTCCCCGTCGTAACTCGAGAACACCTGCCCCAACTCGAGAAAATCCAGGAAGTTCTCCCTTCCAGGCGAGATGAGGCCTATTTCTGATGAGGCGTCTGGAGACTAATGACACCTAACCTCTGGAACTTCGAAAGGGTCTTTCACACCCTTGCTGCAACTCAAGAAGTTCACCGCCATACCCGTCTCCACTCGGGAGGAAGCACGATGGTCCCGCCCACATCCAGAGGAGCCCCGTTTCCCCCTCGGAGCTCGAGATGAGGGATCCTTTCCCTGCTTTCAACGGAAAAGAATTCCTGGCGTTCCCGTCGCATCTCAAGAGGAGGCACTCTCAACAGGAAAGGCGAGAGGAACACCATGGTCGTACCACCATTCCAAGAGTCCCCCAGATGTCTCAGTCCATTCCAGAGGAACCTCTTTGCCCTGCACTGGCTCATCTTTCACGCCGAGGATCGACTCACACCACAGTGGCACGTGGGACAGCCCTGTGGGAAAGCCTCGAGGGAAAGCCTCGAGGGAAAACCACAGATCCTTTGATCCACGCGACGGGAAGCGTGACATTGCTGCTACAGTCTGGAAGGAAAGCGCACGTCCATGCCCCCACTCGAGACGAGGCCTGACTCCCCTGGGGAGACTCCAGAAGTACTCAAAGATTCATGTCAGCCCCTGAGAGGAATCCTCGGTTCCGGCCCTGACTCCACACAAGGTTTTTGGCCCCAATATCGACGGGAGAGGAATCCCTAGAGGCCCCCTAGCAACTCGCATGGGGACTGGCCTTTCCAGAGGCCACCAGAGCGGGTCCCTGATGTCCCCGTCGTATCTCGAGAACACCTGCCGCAGCTCGAGAAAATCCAGGAAGTTCTCCCTTACAGGCGAGATGAGGCCAATTTCCGATGAGGCGTCTGGAGAGTAATGACACCTAACCTCTGGAAATTCGAAAGGGTCTTTCACACCCTTGCGGCAACTCAAGAAGTTCACCGCCATACCCATCTCCAATCGAGAGGAAGCACGATGATCACGCGCACATCCAGAGGAGCCCCGTATCCTTCTCGTAGCTCGAGATGAGGGATCCTTTCCCTGCTTTCAACGGGAAAGAATTCCCGGCGTTCCCGTCGCATCTCAAGAGGAGGCACTCTCAACAGGAAAGGCGAGAGGAACTCCATGGTCGTATCACCATTCCAAGAGTCCCCCAGATGTCTCAGTCCATTCCAGAGGAACCTCTTTGCCCTTCACTGGCTCATCTTTCACGCTGAGGATCGACTCACACCACGGTGGCACGTGGGACAGCCCTGTGGGAAAGCCTCGATGGAAAACCACAGATCCTTTGATCCACGCCACGGGAAGCGTGACATTGCTGCTACAGCCTGTAAGGAAAGCGCACGTGCATGCCCCCACTCGAGACGAGGCCTGACTCCCCTGGGGAGACTCCAGAAGTACCCAAAGATCCATGTCAGCCCCTGAGAGGAATCCTCGGATCCGGCCCTGACTCCACACAAGGTTTTTGGCCCCGGTATCAACAGAAGAGGAATCCCGAGAGGCCCCCTAGCAACTCGCATGGGGAATGGCCTCTCCTGAGGCCACCAGGGCGGGTCCCTGAGGTCCCCGTCGTAACTCGAGAACACCTGCCGCAACTCGAGAAAATCCAGGAAGTTCTCCCTTCCAGGCGAGATGAGGCCTATTTCCGATGAGGCGTCTGGAGACTAATGACACCTAACCTCTGGAACTTCGAAAGGGTCTTTCACACCCTTGCTGCAACTCAAGAAGTTCACCGCCATACCCGTCTCCACTCGAGAGGAAGCACGATGGTCCCGCCCACATCCAGAGGAGCCCCGTTTTCCCCTCGGAGCTCGAGATGAGGGATCCTTTCCCTGCTTTCAACGGGAAAGAATTCCCGGCGTTCCCGTCGCATCTCAACAGGAGGCACTCTCAACAGGAAAGGCGAGAGGAACTCCATGGTCGTACCACCTTTCCAAGAGTCCCCCAGATGTCTCAGTCCATTCCAGAGGAACCTCTTTGCCCTGCACTGGCTCATCTTTCACGCCGAGGATCGACTCACACCACGGTGGCACGTGGGACAGCCCTGTGGGAAAGCCTCGAGGGAAAGCCTCGAGGAAAAACCACAGATCCTTTGATCTACGCGACGGGAAGCGTGACATTGCTGCTACAGCCTGGAAGGAAAGCGCACGTGCATGCCCCCACTCGAGACGAGGCCGGACTCCCCAGGGGAGACTCCAGAAGTACCCAAATATCCATGTCAGCCCATGAGAGGAATCCTCGGTTCCGGCCCTGACTCCACACAAGGATTTTGGCCCCGGTATCGACGGGAGAGGAATCCCGAGAGGCCCCCTAGCAACTCGCATGGGGACTGGCCTATCCTGAGGCCACCAGGGCTGGTCCCTTAGGTCCCCGTCGTAACTCGAGAACACCTGCCGCAACTCGAGAAAATCCAGGAAGTTCTCCCTTCCAGGCGAGATGAGGCCTATTTCCGATGAGGCGACTGGAGACTAATGACACGGAACCTCTGGAACTTCGAAAGGTTCATTCACACCCTTGCTGCAACTCAAGAAGTTCACCGCCATACCCGTCTCCACTCGAGAGGAAGCACGATGGTCCCGCCCACATCCAGAGGAGCCCCGTTTCCCCCTCATAGCTCGAGATGAGGGATCCTTTCCCTACTTTCAACGGGAAAGAATTCCCGGCGTTCCCGTCGCATCTCAAGAGGAGGCACTCTCAACAGGAAAGGCGAGAGGAACTCCATGGTCGTCCCACCATTCCAAGAGTCCCCCAGATATCTCACTCCATTCCAGAGGAACCTCTTTTCCCTGCACTGGCTCATCTTTCACGCCGAGGATCGACTCACACCACGGTGGCACGTGGGACAGCCCTGTGGGAAAGCCTCGATGGAAAATCACAGATCCTTTGATCCACGCGACGGGAAGCGTGACATTGCTGCTACAGCCTGGAAGGAAAGCGCACGTGCATGCCCCCACTCGAGACGAGGCCTGACTCCCCTGGGGAGACTCCAGAAGTACCCAAAGATCCATGTCAGCCCCTGAGAGGAATCCTCGGTTCCGGCCCTGACTCTACACAAGGTTTTTGGCCCCGGTATCGACGGGAGAGTAATCCCGAGAGGCCCCCTAGCAACTCGCATGGGGACTGGCCTCTCCTGAGGCCACCAGGGCGGGTCCCTGAGGTCCCCGTCGTAACTCGAGAACACCTGCCGCAACTCGATAAAATCCAGGAAGTTCTCCCTTCCAGGAGAGATGAGGCCTATTTCCGATGAGGCGTCTGGAGACTAATGACACCTAACCTCTGGAACTTCGAAAGGGTCTTTCACACCCTTGCTGCAACTCAAGAAGTTCACCGCCATACCCGTCTCCACTCGAGAGGATGCACGATGGTCCCGCCCACATCCAGAGGAGCCCCGTTTCCCCCTCGTAGCTCGAGATGAGGGATCCTTTCCCTGCTTTCAACGGGAAAGAATTCCCGGCGTTACCGTCGCATCTCAAGAGGAGGCACTCTCAACAGGAAAGGCGAGAGAAACTCCATGGTCGTACCACCATTCCAAAAGTCCCCCAGATGTCTCAGTCCATTCCAGAGGAACCTCTTTGACATGCACTGGCTCATCTTTCACGCCGAGGATCGAATCACACCTCGGTGGCACGTGGGGCAGCCCTGTGGGAAAGCCTCGAGGGAAAGCCTCGAGGGAAAACCACAGATCCTTTGATCCACGCGATGGGAAGCGTGACATTGCTGCTACAGCCTGGAAGGAAAGTGCACGTGCATGCCCCCACTCGAGATGAGGCCTGTCTCCCCTGGCGAGACTCCAGAAGTAACCAAAGATCCATATCAGCCCGTGAGAGGAATCATCGGTTCCGGCCCAGACTCCACACTAGGTTTTTGGCCCGGGTATCGACGGGAGAGGAATCCCGAGAGGCCCCCTAGCAACTCGCATGGGGACTGGCCTCTCCTGAGGCCACCAGGGCGGGTCCCTGAGGTCTCCGTCGTAACTCGAGAACACCTGCCGCAACTCGAGAAAATCCAGGAAGTTCTCCCTTCCAGCGAGATGAGGCCTATTTCCGATGAGGCGTCTGGAGACTAATGACACCTAACCTCTGGAACTTCGAAAGGGTCTTTCACACCCTTGCTGCAACTCAAGAAGTTCACCGCCATACCCATCTCCACTCGAGAGGAAGAACGATGGTCCCGCCCCCATCCAGAGTAGCCCCGTTTCCCCCTCGGAGATCGAGATGAGGGATCCTTTCCCTGCTTTCAACGGGAAAGAATTCCCGGCGTTCCCGTCGCATCTCAAGCGGAGGCACTCTCAACAGGAAAGGCGAGAGGAACTCCATGGTCGTACCACCATTCCAAGAGTCCCCCAGATGTCTCAGTCCATTCCAGAGGAACCTATTTGCCCTGCACTGGCTCATCTTTCACGCCGAGGATCGACTCACACCACGGTGGCACGTGGGACAGCCCTGTGGGAAAGCCTCGAGGGAAAGCCTCGAGGGAAAACCACAGATCCTTTGATCCACGCGACGGGAAGCGTGACATTGCTGCTACAGCCTGGAAGGAAAGCGCACGTGCATGCCCCCACTCGAGACGAGGCCTGACTCCCCTGGGGAGACTCCAGAAGTACCCAAAGATCCATGTCAGCCCCTGAGAGGAATCCTCGGTTCTGGCCCTGACTCCACACAAGGGTTTTGGCCCCGGTATCGACGGGAGAGGAATCTCGAGAGGCCCCCTAGCAACTCGCATGGGGACTGGCCTCTCCTGAGGCCACCAGGGCGGGTCCCTGAGGTCCCCGTCGTAACTCGAGAACACCTGCCGCAACTCGAGAAAATCCAGGAAGTTCTCCCTTCCAGCGAGATGAGGCCTATTTCCGATGAGGCGTCTGGAGACTAATGACACCTAACCTCTGGAACTTCGAAAGGGTCTTTCACACCCTTGCTGCAACTCAAGAAGTTCACCGCCATACCCGTATCCACTCGAGAGGAAGAACGATGGTCCCGCCCCCATCCAGAGGAGCCCCGTTTCCCCCTCGGAGATCGAGATGAGGGATCCTTTCCCTGCTTTCAACGGGAAAGAATTGCTGCGTTCCCGTCGCATATCAAGAGGAGGCACTCTCAAAAGGAAAGGCGAGAGGAACTCCATGGCCGTACCACCATTCCAAGAGTCCCCCAGATGTCTCATTCCATTCCAAAGGAACCTCTTTGCCCTGCACTGGCTCATCTTTCACGGAGAAGTCGACTCACACCACAGTGGCACGTGGGACAGCCCTGTGGGAAAGCCTCGAGGGAAAACCACAGATCCTTTGATCCACGCCACGGGAAGCGTGACATTGCTGCTACAGCCTGGAAGGAAAGCACACGTGCATGCCCCCACTCGAGACGAGGCCTGACTCCCCTGGGGAGACTCCAGAAATACCCAAAGATCCATGTCAGCCCCTGAGAGGAATCCTCGTTTCCGGCCCTGAATCCACACAAGGATTTTGGCCCCGGTATCGACGGGAGAGGAATCCCGAGAGGCCCCCTAGCAACTCGCCTGGGGACTGGCCTCTCCTGAGGCCACCAGGGCGGGTCCCTGATGTCCCCGTCGTAACTCGAGAACACCTGCCGCAACTCGAGAAAATCCAGGAAGTTATCCCTTCCAGGCGAGATGAGTCCTATTTCCGATGAGGCGTCTGGAGACTAATGACACCTAAACTCTGGAACTTCGAAAGGGTCTTTCACACCCTTGCTGCAACTCAAGAAGTTCACCGCCATACCCGTCTCCACTCGAGAGGAAGCACGATGGTCCCGCCCACATCCAGAGGAGCCCCGTTTCCCCTCGTAGCTCGAGATGAGGGATCCTTTCCCTGCTTTCAACGGGAAAGAATTCCCGGCGTTCCCGTCACATCTCAAGAGGAGACACTCTCAACAGGAAAGGCGAGAGGAACTCCATGGTCGTACCACCATTCCAAGAGTCCCCCAGATGTCTCAGTCCATTCCAGAGGAACCTCTTTGCCCTACACTGGCTCATCTTTCACGCCGAGGATCGACTCACACCACGGTGGCACGTGGGACAGCCCTGTGGGAAAGCCTCGAGGGAAAGCCTCGAGGGAAAACCACAGATCCTTTGATCCACGCGACGGGAAGCGTGACATTGCTGCTACAGCCTGGAAGGAAAGCGCACGTGCATGGCCCCACTCGAGCCGAGGCCAGACTCCCCTGGGGAGACTCCAGAAGTACCCAAAGATCCATGTCAGCCCCTGAGAGGAATCCTCGTTTCCGGCCCTGACTCCACACAAGGATTTTGGCCCCGGTATCGACGGGAGAGGAATCCCGAGAGGCCCCCTAGCAACTCGCCTGGAGACTGGCCTCTCCTGAGACCACCAGGGCGGGTCCCTGATGTCCCCGTCGTAACTCGAGAACACCTGCCGCAACTCGAGAAAATCCAGGAAGTTCTCCCTTCCAGGCGAGATGAGTCCTATTTCCGATGAGGCGTCTGGAGACTAATGACACCTAAACTCTGGAACTTCGAAAGGGTCTTTCACACCCTTGCTGCAACTCAAGAAGTTCACCGCCATACCCGTCTCCACTCGAGAGGAAGCACGATCGTCCCGCCCACATCCAGAGGAGCCCCCTTTCCCCCACCTAGCTCGAAATGAGCGATCCTTTCCCTGCTTTCAACGGGAAAGAATTCCCGGCGTTCCCGTCGCATCTCAAGAGGAGGCACTCTCAACAGGAAAGGCGAGAGGAACTCCATGGTCTTACCACCATTCCAAGAGTCCCCCAGATGTCTCAGTCCATTCCAGAGGAACCTCTTTGCCCTGCACTGGCTCATCTTTCACGCCGAGGATCGAATCACACCACGGTGGCACGTGGGACAGCCCAGTGGGAAAGCCTCGAGGGAAAGCCTCGAGGGAAAACCACAGATCCTTTCATCCACGCCACGGGAAGCGTGACATTGCTGCTACAGCCTGGAAGGAAAGCGCACGTGCATGCCCCCACTCGAGCCGAGGCCTGACTCCCCTGGGGAGACTCCAGAAGTACCCAAACATCCATGTCAGCCACTGAGAGGAATCCTCGGTTCCGGCCCTGACTCCACACAAGGTTTTTGGCCCCGGTATCGACGGGAGAGTAATCCCGAGAGGCCCCCTAGCAACTCGCATGGGGACTGGCCTCTCCTGAGGCCATCAGGGCGGGTCCCTGTGGTCCCCGTCGTAACTCGAGAACACCTGCCGCAACTCGAGAAAATCCAGGAATTTCTCCCTTCCAGGCGAGATGAGGCCTATTTCCGATCAGGCATCTGGAGACTAATGACACCTAACCTCTGGAACATCGAAAGGGTCTTTCACACCCTTGCTGCAACTCAAGAAGTTCACCGCCATATCCGTCTCCACTCGAGAGGAAGCACGATGGTCCCGCCCACATCCAGAGGAGCCCCGTTTCCCCCTCGTAGCTCGAGATGAGCGATCCTTTCCCTGCTTTCAACGGGAAAGAATTCCCGGCGTTCCCGTCGCATCTCAAGAGGAGGCACTCTCAACAGGAAAGGCGAGAGGAACTCCATGGTCGTACCACCATTCCAAGAATCCCCCAGATGTCTCAGTCCATTCCAGAGGAACCTCTTTGCCCTGCACTGGCTCATCTTTCACGCCGAGGATCGATTCACACCACGGTGGCACGTGGGACAGCCCTGTGGGAAAGCCTCGAGGGAAAGCCTCGAGGGAAAACCACAGATCCTTTGATCCACGCGATGGGAAGCGTGACATTGCTGCTACAGCCTGGAAGGAAAGCGCACGAGCATGCCCCCACTCGAGATGAGGCCTGTCTCCCCTGGCGAGACTCCAGAAGTACCCAAAGATCCATATCAGCCCGTGAGAGAAATCCTCGGTTCCGGCCCTGACTTCACACAAGGTTTTTGGCCCGGGTATCGACGGGACAGGAATCCTGAGAGGCCCCCTAGCAACTCGCATGGGGACTGGCCTCTCCTGAGGCCACCACGGCGGGTCCCTGAGGTCCCCGTCGTAACTCGAGAACACCTGCCGCAACTCGAGAAATTCCAGGAAGTTCCCCCTTCCAGGCGAGATGAGGCCTATTTCCGATGAGGCGTCTGGAGACTAATGACACCTAACCTCTGGAACTTCGAAAGGGTCTTTCACACCCTTGCTGCAGCTCAAGAAGTTCACCGCCATACCCGTCTCCACTCGAGAGGAAGCACGATCGTCCCGCCCACATCCAGAGGAGCCCCCTTTCCCCCTCATAGCTCGAGATGAGGAATCCTTTCCCTGCTTTCAATGGGAAAGAATTCCCGGCGTTCCCGTCGCATCTCAAGCGGAGGCACTCTCAACAGGAAAGGCGAGAGGAACTCGATGGTCGTACCACCATTCCAAGAGTCCCCGAGATGTCTCAGTCCATTCCAGAGGAACCTCTTTGCCCTGCACTGGCTCATCTTTCACGCCGAGGATCGACTCACGCCACGGTGGCACGTGGGACAGCCCTGTGGGAAAGCCTCGAGGGAAAGCCTCGAGGGAAAACCACAGATCCTTTGATCCACGCGATGGGAAGCGTGACATTGCTGCTACAGCCTGGAAGGAAAGCGCACGTGCATGCCCCCACTCGAGCCGAGGCCTGACTCCCCTGGGGAGACTCCAGAAGTCCCCAAAGTTCCATGTCAGCCCCTGAGAGGAATCCTCGTTTCCGGCCCTGAATCCACACAAGGATTTTGGCCCCGGTATCGACGGGAGAGGAATCCCGAGAGGCCCCCTAGCAACTCGCCTGGGCACTGGCCTCTCCTGAGGCCACCAGGGCGGGTCCCTGATGTCCCCGTCGTAACTCGAGAACACCTGCCGCAACTCGAGAAAATCCAGGAAGTTCTCCCTTCCAGGCGAGATGAGGCCTATTTCCGATGAGGCGTCTGGAGACTAATGACACCTAACCTCTGGAACTTCGAAAGGGTCTTTCACACCCTTGCTGCAACTCAAGAAGTTCACCGCCATACCCGTCTCCACTCGAGAGGAAGCACGATCATCCCGCCCACATCTAGAGGATCCCCCTTTCCCCCTCGTAGCTCGAGATGAGGAATCCTTTCCCTGCTTTCAATGGGAAAGAATTCCCGGCGTTCCCGTCGCATCTCAAGAGGAGGCACTCTCAACAGGAAAGGCGAGAGGAACTCCATGGTCGTACCACCATTCCAAGAGTCCCCCAGATGTCTCAGTCCATTCCAGAGGAACCTCTTTGCCCTGCACTGGCTCATCTTTCACGCCGAGGATCGACTCACACCACGGTGGCACGTGGCACAGCCCTGTGGGAAAGCCTCGAGGGAAAGCCTCGAGGGAAAACCACAGATCCTTTGATCCACGCCACGGGAAGCGTGACATTGCTGCTACAGCCTGGAAGGAAAGTGCACCTGCATGCCCCGACACGAGACCGGGCCTGACTCCCCTGGGGAGACTCCAGAAGTACCCAAAGATCCATGTCAGCCCCTGAGAGGAATCCTCGTTTCCGGCCCTGACTCCACACAAGGTTTTTGGCCCCGGTATCGACGGGAGAGGAATCCCGAGAGGCCCCCTAGCAACTCGCATGGGGACTGGCCTCTCCTGAGGCCACCAGGGCGGGTCCCTGAGGTCCCCGTCGTAACTCGAGAACACCTGCCGCAACTCGAGAAAATCCAGGAAGTTATCCCTTCCAGGCGAGATGAGGCCTATTTCCGATGAGGCGTCTGGAGACTAATGACACCTAACATCTGGAACTTCGAAAGGGTCTTTCACACCCTTGCTGCAGCTCAAGAAGTTCACCGCCATACCCGTCTCCACTCGAGAGGAAGCACGATCGTCCCGCCCACATCCAGAGGAGCCCCCTTTCCCCCTCATAGCTCGAGATGAGGAATCCTTTCCCTGCTTTCAATGGGAAAGAATTCCCGGCGTTCCCGTCGCATCTCAAGCGGAGGCAATCTCAACAGGAAAGGCGAGAGGAACTCGATGGTCGTACCACCATTCCAAGAGTCCCCGATATGTCTCAGTCCATTCCAGAGGAACCTCTTTACCCTGCACTGGCTCATCTTTCACGCCGAGGATCGACTCACACCACGGTGGCACGTGGGACAGCCCAGTGGGAAAGCCTCGAGGGAAAGCCTCGAGGGAAAACCACAGATCCTTTGATCCACGCCACGGGAAGCGTGACATTGCTGCTACAGCCTGGAAGGAAAGCGCACGTGCATGCCCCCACTCGAGCCGAGGCCTGACTCCCCTGGGGAGACTCCAGAAGTACCCAAACATCCATGTCAGCCCCTGAGAGGAATCCTCGGTTCCGGCCCTGACACCACACAAGGTTTTTGGCCCCGGTATCGACGGGAGAGGAATCCCGAGAGGCCCCCTAGCAACTCGCATGGGGACTGGCCTCTCCTGAGGCCACCAGGGCGGGTCCCTGAGGTCCCCGTCGTAACTCGAGAACACCTGCCGCAACTCGAGAAAATCCAGGAAGTTCTCCCTTCCAGGCGAGATGAGGCCTATTTCCGATGAGGCGTCTGGAGACTAATGACACCTAACCTCTGGAACTTCGAAAGGGTCTTTCACACCCTTGCTGCAACTCAAGAAGTTCACCGCCATACCCGTCTCCACTCGAGAGGAAGCACGATCATCCCGCCCACATCTAGAGGATCCCCCTTTCCCCCTCGTAGCTCGAGATGAGGAATCCTTTCCCTGCTTTCAATGGGAAAGAATTCCCGGCGTTCCCGTCGCATCTCAAGAGGAGGCACTCTCAACAGGAAAGGCGAGAGGAACTCCATGGTCGTACCACCATTCCAAGAGTCCCCCAGATGTCTCAGTCCATTCCAGAGGAACCTCTTTGCCCTGCACTGGCTCATCTTTCACGCCGAGGATCGACTCACACCACGGTGGCACGTGGGACAGCCCTGTGGGAAAGCCTCGAGGGAAAGCCTCGAGGGAAAACCACAGATCCTTTGATCCACGCCACGGGAAACGTGACATTGCTGCTACAGCCTGGAAGGAAAGTGCACCTGCATGCCCCGACACGAGACGGGGCCTGACTCCCCTGGGGAGACTCCAGAAGTACCCAAAGATCCATGTCAGCCCCTGAGAGGAATCCTCGTTTCCGGCCCTGACTCCACACAAGGTTTTTGGCCCCGGTATCGACGGGAGAGGAATCCCGAGAGGCCCCCTAGCAACTCGCATGGGGACTGGCCTCTCCTGAGGCCACCAGGGCGGGTCCCTGAGGTCCCCGTCGTAACTCGAGAACACCTGCCGCAACTCGAGAAAATCCAGGAAGTTATCCCTTCCAGGCGAGATGAGGCCTATTTCCGATCAGGCGTCTGGAGACTAATGACACCTAAACTCTGGAACTTCGAAAGGGTCTTTCACACCCTTGCTGCAACTCAAGAAGTTCACCGCCATACCCGTCTCCACTCCAGAGGAATCACGATGGTCCCGCCCACATCCAGAGGAGCCCCGTTTCCCCCTCGTAGCTCGAGATGAGCGATCCTTTCCCTGCTTTCAACGGGAAAGAATTCCCGGCGTTCCCGTCGCTTCTCAAGAGGAGGCACTCTCAACAGAAAAGGCGAGAGGAACTCCATGGTCGTACCACCATTCCAAGAGTCCCTCAGATGTCTCAGTCCATTCCAGAGGAACCTCTTTGCCCTGCACTGGCTCATCTTTCACGCCGAGGATCGACTCACACCACGGTGGCACGTGGGACAGCCCTGTGGGAAAGCCTCGAGGGAAAGCCTCGAGGGAAAACCACAGATCCTTTGATCCACGCGATGGGAAGCGTGTCATTGCTGCTACAGCCTGGAAGGAAAGCGCACGTGCATGGCCCCACTCGAGCCGAGGCCTGACTCCCCTGGGGAGGCTCCAGAAGTACCCAAAGATCCATGTCAGCCCCTGAGAGGAATCCTCGTTTCCGGCCCTGACTCCACACAAGGATTTTGGCCCCGGTATCGACGGGAGAGGAATCCCGAGAGGCCCCCTAGCAACTCGCCTGGGGACTGGCCTCTCCTGAGACCACCAGGGCGGGTCCCTGATGTCCCCGTCGTAACTCGAGAACACCTGCCGCAACTCGAGAAAATCCAGGAAGTTCTCCCTTCCAGGCGAGATGAGTCCTATTTCCGATGAGGCGTCTGGAGACTAATGACACCTAAACTCTGGAACTTCGAAAGGGTCTTTCACACCCTTGCTGCAACTCAAGAAGTTCACCGCCATACCCGTCTCCACTCGAGAGGAAGCACGATCGTCCCGCCCACATCCAGAGGAGCCCCCTTTCCCCCTCCTAGCTCGAAATGAGCGATCCTTTCCCTGCTTTCAACGGGAAAGAATTCCCGGCGTTCCCGTCGCATCTCAAGAGGAGGCACTCTCAACAGGAAAGGCGAGAGGAACTCCATGGTCTTACCACCATTCCAAGAGTCCCCCAGATGTCTCAGTCCATTCCAGAGGAACCTCTTTGCCCTGCACTGGCTCATCTTTCACGCCGAGGATCGAATCACACCACGGTGGCACGTGGGACAGCCCAGTGGGAAAGCCTCGAGGGAAAGCCTCGAGGGAAAACCACAGATCCTTTCATCCACGCCACGGGAAGCGTGACATTGCTGCTACAGCCTGGAAGGAAAGCGCACGTGCATGCCCCCACTCGAGCCGAGGCCTGACTCCCCTGGGGAGACTCCAGAAGTACCCAAACATCCATGTCAGCCACTGAGAGGAATCCTCGGTTCCGGCCCTGACTCCACACAAGGTTTTTGGCCCCGGTATCGACGGGAGAGTAATCCCGAGAGGCCCCCTAGCAACTCGCATGGGGACTGGCCTCTCCTGAGGCCATCAGGGCGGGTCCCTGTGGTCCCCGTCGTAACTCGAGAACACCTGCCGCAACTCGAGAAAATCCAGGAATTTCTCCCTTCCAGGCGAGATGAGGCCTATTTCCGATCAGGCATCTGGAGACTAATGACACCTAACCTCTGGAACTTCGAAAGGGTCTTTCACACCCTTGCTGCAACTCAAGAAGTTCACCGCCATATCCGTCTCCACTCGAGAGGAAGAACGATGGTCCCGCCCACATCCAGAGGAGCCCCGTTTCCCCCTCCTAGCTCGAGATGAGCGATCCTTTCCCTGCTTTCAACGGGAAAGAATTCCCGGCGTTCCCGTCGCATCTCAAGAGGAGGCACTCTCAACAGGAAAGGCGAGAGGAACTCCATGGTCGTACCACCATTCCAAGAATCCCCCAGAAGTCTCAGTCCATTCCAGAGGAACCTCTTTGCCCTGCACTGGCTCATCTTTCACGCCGAGGATCGATTCACACCACGGTGGCACGTGGGACAGCCCTGTGGGAAAGCCTCGAGGGAAAGCCTCGAGGGAAAACCACAGATCCTTTGATCCACGCGATGGGAAGCGTGACATTGCTGCTACAGCCTGGAAGGAAAGCGCACGAGCATGCCCCCACTCGAGATGAGGCCTGTCTCCCCTGGCGAGACTCCAGAAGTACCCAAAGATCCATATCAGCCCGTGAGAGAAATCCTCGGTTCCGGCCCTGACTCCACACAAGGTTTTTGGCCCGGGTATCGACGGGACAGGAATCCCGAGAGGCCCCCCTAGCAACTCGCATGGGGACTGGCCTCTCCTGAGGCCACCACGGCGGGTCCCTGTGGTCCCCGTCGTAACTCGAGAACACCTGCCGCAACTCGAGAAATTCCAGGAAGTTCCCCCTTCCAGGCGAGATGAGGCCTATTTCCGATGAGGCGTCTGGAGACTAATGACACCTAACCTCTGGAACTTCGAAAGGGTCTTTCACACCCTTGCTGCAGCTCAAGAAGTTCACCGCCATACCCGTCTCCACTCGAGAGGAAGCACGATCGTCCCGCCCACATCCAGAGGAGCCCCCTTTAACCCTCATAGCTCGAGATGAGGAATCCTTTCCCTGCTTTCAATGGGAAAGAATTCCCGGCGTTCCCGTCGCATCTCAAGCGGAGGCACTCTCAACAGGAAAGGCGAGAGGAACTCGATGGTCGTACCACCATTCCAAGAGTCCCCGAGATGTCTCAGTCCATTCCAGAGGAACCTCTTTGCCCTGCACTGGCTCATCTTTCACGCCGAGGATCGACTCACGCCACGGTGGCACGTGGGACAGCCCTGTGGGAAAGCCTCGAGGGAAAGCCTCGAGGGAAAACCACAGATCCTTTGATCCACGCGATGGGAAGCGTGACATTGCTGCTACAGCCTGGAAGGAAAGCGCACGTGCATGCCCCCACTCGAGCCGAGGCCTGACTCCCCTGGGGAGACTCCAGAAGTCCCCAAAGGTCCATGTCAGCCCCTGAGAGGAATCCTCGTTTCCGGCCCTGACTCCACACAAGGATTTTGGCCCCGGTATCGACGGGAGAGGAATCCCGAGAGGCCCCCTAGCAACTCGCCTGGGCACTGGCCTCTCCTGAGGCCACCAGGGCGGGTCCCTGATGTCCCCGTCGTAACTCGAGAACACCTGCCGCAACTCGAGAAAATCCAGGAAGTTCTCCCTTCCAGCCGAGATGAGGCCTATTTCCGATCAGGCGTCTGGAGACTAATGACACCTAAACTCTGGAACTTCGAAAGGGTCTTTCACACCCTTGCCGCAACTCAAGAAGTTCACCGCCATACCCGTCTCCACTCGAGAGGAAGCACGATCGTCCCGCCCACATCCAGAGGAGCCCCCTTTCCCCCTCCTAGCTCGAGATGAGCGATCCTTTCCCTGCTTTCAACGGGAAAGAATTCCCGGCGTTCCCGTCGCATCTCAAGAGGAGGCACTCTCAACAGGAAAGGCGAGAGGAACTCCATGGTCTTACCACCATTCCAAGAGTCCCCCAGATGTCTCAGTCCATTCCAGAGGAACCTCTTTACCCTGCACTGGCTCATCTTTCACGCCGAGGATCGACTCACACCACGGTGGCACGTGGGACAGCCCAGTGGGAAAGCCTCGAGGGAAAGCCTCGAGGGAAAACCACAGATCCTTTGATCCACGCCACGGGAAGCGTGACATTGCTGCTACAGCCTGGAAGGAAAGCGCACGTGCATGCCCCCACTCGAACCGAGGCCTGACTCCCCTGGGGAGACTCCAGAAGTACCCAAACATCCATGTCAGCCCCTGAGAGGAATCCTCGGTTCCGGCCCTGACACCACACAAGGTTTTTGGCCCCGGTATCGACGGGAGAGGAATCCCGAGAGGCCCCCTAGCAACTCGCATGGGGACTGGCCTCTCCTGAGGCCACCAGGGCGGGTCCCTGAGGTCCCCGTCGTAACTCGAGAACACCTGCCGCAACTCGAGAAAATCCAGGAAGTTCTCCCTTCCAGGCGAGATGAGGCCTATTTCCGATGAGGCGTCTGGAGACTAATGACACCTAACCTCTGGAACTTCGAAAGGGTCTTTCACACCCTTGCTGCAACTCAAGAAGTTCACCGCCATACCCGTCTCCACTCGAGAGGAAGCACGATCATCCCGCCCACATCTAGAGGATCCCCCTTTCCCCCTCGTAGCTGGAGATGAGGAATCCTTTCCCTGCTTTCAATGGGAAAGAATTCCCGGCGTTCCCGTCGCATCTCAAGAGGAAGCACTCTCAACAGGAAAGGCGAGAGGAACTCCATGGTCGTACCACCATTCCAAGAGTCCCCCAGATGTCTCAGTCCATTCCAGAGGAACCTCGTTGCCCTGCACTGGCTCATCTTTCACGCCGAGGATCGACTCACACCACGGTGGCACTTGGGACAGCCCTGTGGGAAAGCCTCGAGGGAAAGCCTCGAGGGAAAACCACAGATCCTTTGATCCACGCCACGGGAAGCGTGACATTGCTGCTACAGGCTGGAAGGAAAGTGCACGTGCATGCCCCGACACGAGACGAGGCCTGACTCCCCTGGGGAGACTCCAGAAGTACCCAAAGATCCATGTCAGCCCCTGAGAGGAATCCTCGGTTCCGGACCTGACTCCACGCAAGGTTTTTGGCCCCGGTATCGACGGGAGAGTAATCCCGAGAGGCCCCCTAGCAACTCGCATGGGGACTGGCCTCTCCTGAGGCCACCAGGGCGGGTCCCTGAGGTCCCCGTCGTAACTCGAGAACAACTGCCGCAACTCGAGAAAATCCAGGAAGTTCTCCCTTCCAGGCGAGATGAGGCCTATTTCCGATCAGGCGTCTGGAGACTAATGACACCTAAACTCTGGAACTTCGAAAGGGTCTTTCACACCCTTGCTGCAACTCAAGAAGTTCACCGCCATACCCGTCTCCACTCGAGAGGAAGCACGATCGTCCCGCCCACATCCAGAGGAGCCCCCTTTCCCCCTCCTAGCTCGAGATGAGCGATCCTTTCCCTGCTTTCAACGGGAAAGAATTCCCGGCGTTCCCGTCGCATCTCAAGAGGAGGCACTCTCAACAGGAAAGGCGAGAGGAACTCCATGGTCTTACCACCATTCCAAGAGTCCCCCAGATGTCTCAGTCCATTCCAGAGGAACCTCTTTGCCCTGCACTGGCTCATCTTTCACGCCGAGGATCGACTCACACCACGGTGGCACGTGGGACAGCCCTGTGGGAAAGCCTCGAGGGAAAGCCTCGAGGGAAAACCACAGATCCTTTGATCCACGCCACGGGAAGCGTGACATTGCTGCTACAGCCTGGAAGGAAAGCGCACGTGCATGCCCCCACTCGAGCCGAGGCCTGACTCCCCTGGGGAGACTCCAGAAGTACCCAAACATCCATGTCAGCCACTGAGAGGAATCCTCGGTTCCGGCCCTGACTCCACACAAGGTTTTTGGCCCCGGTATCGACGGGAGAGGAATCCCGAGAGGCCCCCTAGCAACTCGCATGGGGACTGGCCTCTCCTGAGGCCATCAGGGCGGGTCCCTGTGGTCCCCGTCGTAACTCGAGAACACCTGCCGCAACTCGAGAAAATCCAGGAATTTCTCCCTTCCAGGCGAGATGAGGCCTATTTCCGATCAGGCATCTGGAGACTAATGACACCTAACCTCTGGAACTTCGAAAGGGTCTTTCACACCCTTGCTGCAACTCAAGAAGTTCACCGCCATATCCGTCTCCACTCGAGAGGAAGCACGATGGTCCCGCCCACATCCAGAGGAGCCCCGTTTCCCCCTCCTAGCTCGAGATGAGCGATCCTTTCCCTGCTTTCAACGGGAAAGAATTCCCGGCGTTCCCGTCGCATCTCAAGAGGAGGCACTCTCAACAGGAAAGGCGAGAGGAACTCCATGGTCGTACCACCATTCCAAGAATCCCCCAGATGTCTCAGTCCATTCCAGAGGAACCTCTTTGCCCTGCACTGGCTCATCTTTCACGCCGAGGATCGATTCACACCACGGTGGCACGTGGGACAGCCCTGTGGGAAAGCCTCGAGGGAAATCCTCGAGGGAAAACCACAGATCCTTTGATCCATGCGATGGGAAGCGTGACATTGCTGCTACAGCCTGGAGGGAAAGCGCACGAGCATGCCCCCACTCGAGATGAGGCCTGTCTCCCCTGGCGAGACTCCAGAAGTACCCAAAGATCCATATCAGCCCGTGAGAGAAATCCTCGGTTCCGGCCCTGACTCCACACAAGGTTTTTGGCCCGGGTATCGACGGGACAGGAATCCCGAGAGGCCCCCTAGCAACTCGCATGGGGACTGGCCTCTCCTGAGGCCACCACGGCGGGTCCCTGAGGTCCCCGTCGTAACTCGAGAACAGATGCCGCAACTCGAGAAATTCCAGGAAGTTCCCCCTTCCAGGCGAGATGAGGCCTATTTCCGATGAGGCGTCTGGAGACTAATGACACCTAACCTCTGGAACTTCGAAAGGGTCTTTCACACCCTTGCTGCAGCTCAAGAAGTTCACCGCCATACCCGTCTCCACTCGAGAGGAAGCACGATCGTCCCGCCCACATCCAGAGGAGCCCCCTTTCCCCCTCATAGCTCGAGATGAGGAATCCTTTCCCTGCTTTCAATGGGAAAGAATTCCCGGCGTTCCCGTCGCATCTCAAGCGGAGGCACTCTCAACAGGAAAGGCGAGAGGAACTCGATGGTCGTACCACCATTCCAAGAGTCCCCCAGATGTCTCAGTCCATTCCAGAGGAACCTCTTTGCCCTGCACTGGCTCATCTTTCACGCCTAGGATCGACTCACACCACGGTGGTACGTGGGACAGCCCTGTGGGAAAGCCTCGAGGGAAAGCCTCGAGGGAAAACCACAGATCCTTTGATCCACGCGATGGGAAGCGTGACATTGCTGCTACAGCCTGGAAAGAAAGCGCACGTGCATGCCCCCACTCGAGCCGAGGCCTGACTCCCCTGGGGAGACTCCAGAAGTCCCCAAAGTTCCATGTCAGCCCCTGAGAGGAATCCTCGTTTCCGGCCCTGACTCCACACAAGGATTTTGGCCCCGGTATCGACGGGAGAGGAATCCCGAGAGGCCCCCTAGCAACTCGCCTGGGGACTGGCCTCTCCTGAGGCCACCAGGGCGGGTCCCTGATGTCCCCGTCGTAACTCGAGAACACCTGCCGCAACTCGAGAAAATCCAGGAAGTTCTCCCTTCCAGGCGAGATGAGGCCTATTTCCGATCAGGCGTCTGGAGACTAATTACACCTAAACTCTGGAACTTCGAAAGGGTCTTTCACACCCTTGCTGCAACTCAAGAAGTTCACCGCCATACCCGTCTCCACTCGAGAGGAAGCACGATCGTCCCGCCCACATCCAGAGGAGCCCCCTTTCCCCCTCCTAGCTCGAGATGAGCGATCCTTTCCCTGCTTTCAACGGGAAAGAATTCCCGGCGTACCCGTCGCATCTCAAGAGGAGGCACTCTCAACAGGAAAGGCGAGAGGAACTCCATGGTCTTACCACCATTCCAAGAGTCCCCCAGATGTCTCAGTCCATTCCAGAGGAACCTCTTTGCCCTGCACTGGCTCATCTTTCACGCCGAGGATCGACTCACACCACGGTGGCACGTGGGACAGCCCAGTGTGAAAGCCTCGAGGGAAAGCCTCGAGGGAAAACCACAGATCCTTTGATCCACGCCACGGGAAGCGTGACATTGCTGCTACAGCCTGGAAGGAAAGCGCACGTGCATGCCCCCACTCGAGCCGAGGCCTGACTCCCCTGGGGAGACTCCAGAAGTACCCAAAGATCCATGTCAGCCCCTGAGAGGAATCCTCGGTTCCGGCCCTGACTCCACACAAGATTTTTGGCCCCGGTATCGACGGGAGAGGAATCCCGAGAGGCCCCCTAGCAACTCGCATGGGGACTGGCCTCTCCTGAGGCCACCAGGGCGGGTCCCTGAGGTCCCCGTCGTAACTCGAGAACACCTGCCGCAACTCGAGAAAATCCAGGAAGTTCTCCCTTCCAGGCGAGATGAGGCCTATTTCCGATGAGGCGTCTGGAGACTAATGACACCTAACCTCTGGAACTTCGAAAGGGTCTTTCACACCCTTGCTGCAACTCAAGAAGTTCACCGCCATACCCGTCTCCACTCGAGAGGAAGCACGATCATCCCGCCCACATCTAGAGGATCCCCCTTTCCCCCTCGTAGCTCGAGATGAGGAATCCTTTCCCTGCTTTCAATGGGAAAGAATTCCCGGCGTTCCCGTCGCATCTCAAGAGGAGGCACTCTCAACAGGAAAGGCGAGAGGAACTCCATGGTCGTACTACCATTCCAAGAGTCCCCCAGATGTCTCAGTCCATTCCAGAGGAAACTCTTTGCCCTGCACTGGCTCATCTTTCACGCCGAGGATCGACTCACACCACGGTGGCACGTGGGACAGCCCTGTGGGAAAGCCTCGAGGGAAAGCCTCGAGGGAAAACCACAGATCCTTTGATCCACGCCACGGGAAGCGTGACATTGCTGCTACAGGCTGGAAGGAAAGTGCACGTGCATGCCCCGACACGAGACGAGGCCTGACTCCCCTGGGGAGACTCCAGAAGTACCCAAAGATCCATGTCAGCCCCTGAGAGGAATCCTCGGTTCCGGCCCTGACTCCACGCAAGGTTTTTGGCCCCGGTATCGACGGGAGAGTAATCCCGAGAGGCCCCCTAGCAACTCGCATGGGGACTGGCCTCTCCTGAGGCCACCAGGGCGGGTCCCTGAGGTCCCCGTCGTAACTCGAGAACACCTGCCGCAACTCGAGAAAATCCAGGAAGTTCTCCCTTCCAGGCGAGATGAGGCCTATTTCCGATCAGGCGTCTGGAGACTAATGACACCTAAACTCTGGAACTTCGAAAGGGTCTTTCACACCCTTGCTGCAACTCAAGAAGTTCACCGCCATACCCGTCTCCACTCTAGAGGAAGCACGATGGTCCCGCCCACATCCAGAGGAGCCCCGTTTCCCCCTCGTAGCTCGAGATGAGCGATCCTTTCCCTGCTTTCAACGGGAAAGAATTCCAGGCGTTCCCGTCGCTTCTCAAGAGGAGGCACTCTCAACAGAAAAGGCGAGAGGAACTCCATGGTCGTACCACCATTCCAAGAGTCTCCCAGATGTCTCAGTCCATTCCAGAGGAACCTCTTTGCCCTGCACTGGCTCATCTTTCACGCCGAGGATCGACTCACACCACGGTGGCACGTGGGACAGCCCTGTGGGAAAGACTCGAGGGAAAGCCTCGAGGGAAAACCACAGATCCTTTGATCCACGAGATGGGAAGCGTGACATTGCTGCTACAGCCTGGAAGGAAAGCGCACGTGCATGGCCCCACTCGAGCCGAGGCCTGACTCCCCTGGGGAGACTCCAGAAGTACCCAAAGATCCATGTCATCCCCTGAGAGGAATCCTCGTTTCCGGCCCTGACTCCACACAAGGATTTTGGCCCCGGTATCGACGGGAGAGGAATCCCGAGAGGCCCCCTAGCAACTCGCCTGGGGACTGGCCTCTCCTGAGGCCACCAGGGCGGGTCCCTGATGTCCCCGTCGTAACTCGAGAACACCTGCCGCAACTCGAGAAAATCAAGGAAGTTCTCCCTTCCAGGCGAGATGAGTCCTATTTCCGATGAGGCGTCTGGAGACTAATGACACCTAAACTCTGGAACTTCGAAAGGGTCTTTCACACCCTTGCTGCAACTCAAGAAGTTCACCGCCATACCCGTCTCCACTCGAGAGGAAGCACGATCGTCCCGCCCACATCCAGAGGAGCCCCCTTTCCCCCTCCTAGCTCGAGATGAGCGATCCTTTCCCTGCTTTCAACGGGAAAGAATTCCCGGCGTTCCCGTCGCATCTCAAGAGGAGGCACTCTCAACAGGAAAGGCGAGAGGAACTCCATGGTCTTACCACCATTCCAAGAGTCCCCCAGATGTCTCAGTCCATTCCAGAGGAACCTCTTTGCCCTGCACTGGCTCATCTTTCACGCCGAGGATCGACTCACACCACGGTGGCACGTGGGACAGCCCAGTGGGAAAGCCTCCAGGGAAAGCCTCGAGGGAAAACCACAGATCCTTTGATCCACGCCACGGGAAGCGTGACATTGCTGCTACAGCCTGGAAGGAAAGCGCACGTGCATGCCCCCACTCGAGCCGAGGCCTGACTCCCCTGGGGAGACTCCAGAAGTACCCAAACATCCATGTCAGCCCCTGAGAAGAATCCTCGGTTCCGGCCCTGACTCCACACAAGGTTTTTGGCACCGGTATCGACGGGAGAGGAATCCCGAGAGGCCCCCTAGCAACTCGCATGGGGACTGGCCTCTCCTGAGGCCATCAGGGCGGGTCCCTGTGGTCCCCGTCGTAACTCGAGAACACCTGCCGCAACTCGAGAAAATCCAGGAATTTCTCCCTTCCAGGCGAGATGAGGCCTATTTCCGATCAGGCGTCTGGAGACTAATGACACCTAACCTCTGGAACTTCGAAAGGGTCTTTCACACCCTTGCTGCAACTCAAGAAGTTCACCGCCATACCCGTCTCCACTCGAGAGGAAGCACGATGGTCCCGCCCACATCCAGAGGAGCCCCGTTTCCCCCTCGTAGCTCGAGATGAGGAATCCTTTCCCTGCTTTCAACGGGAAAGAATTCCCGGCGTTCCCGTCGCATCTCAAGAGGAGGCACTCTCAACAAGAAAGGCGAGAGGAACTGCATGGTCGTACCACCATTTCAAGAGTCCCCCAGATGTCTCAGTCCATTCCAGAGGAACCTCTTTGCCCTGCACTGGCTCATCTTTCACGCCGAGGATCGACTCACACCACGGTGGCACGTGGGACAGCCCTGTGGGAAAGCCTCGAGGGAAAGCCTCGAGGGAAAACCACAGATCCTTTGATCCACGAGATGGGAAGCGTGACATTGCTGCTACAGCCTGGAAGGAAAGCGCACGTGCATGGCCCCACTCGAGCCGAGGCCTGACTCCCCTGTGGAGACTCCAGAAGTACCCAAAGATCCATGTCAGCCCCTGAGAGAAATCCTCGTTTCCGGCCCTGACTCCACCCAAGGATTTTGGCCCCGGTATCGACGGGAGAGGAATCCCGAGAGGCCCCCTAGCAACTCGCCTGGGGACTGGCCTCTCCTGAGGCCACCAGGGCGGGTCCCTGATGTCCCCGTCGTAACTCGAGAACACCTGCCGCAACTCGAGAAAATCCAGGAAGTTCTCCCTTCCAGGCGAGATGAGTCCTATTTCCGATGAGGCGTCTGGAGACTAATGACACCTAAACTCTGGAACTTCGAAAGGGTCTTTCACACCCTTGATGCAACTCAAGAAGTTCACCGCCATACCCGTCTCCACTCGAGAGGAAGCACGATCGTTCCGCCCACATCCAGAGGAGCCCCCTTTCCCCCTCCTAGCTCGAGATGAGCGATCCTTTCCCTGCTTTCAACGGGAAAGAATTCCCGGCGTTCCCGTCGCATCTCAAGAGGAGGCACTCTCAACAGGAAAGGCGAGAGGAACTCCATGGTCTTACCACCATTCCAAGAGTCCCCCAGATGTCTCAGTCCATTCCAGAGGAACCTCTTTGCCCTGCACTGGCTCATCTTTCACGCCGAGGATCGACTCACACCACGGTGGCACGTGGGACAGCCCAGTGGGAAAGCCTCGAGGGAAAGCCTCGAGGGAAAACCACAGATCCTTTGATCCACGCCACGGGAAGCGTGACATTGCTGCTACAGCCTGGAAGGAAAGCGCACGTGCATGCCCCCACTCGAGCCGAGGCCTGACTCCCCTGGGGAGACTCCAGAAGTACCCAAACATCCATGTCAGCCCCTGAGAGGAATCCTCGGTTCGGGCCCTGACTCCACACAAGGTTTTTGGCCCCGGTATCGACGGGAGAGGAATCCCGAGAGGCCTCCTAGCAACTCGCATGGGGACTGGCCTCTCCTGAGGCCATCAGGGCGGGTCCCTGTGGTCCCCGTCGTAACTCGAGAACACCTGCCGCAACGCGAGAAAATCCAGGAATTTCTCCCTTCCAGGCGAGATGAGGCCTATTTCCGATCAGGCGTCTGGAGACTAATGACACCTAACCTCTGGAACTTCGAAAGGGTCTTTCACACCCTTGCTGCAACTCAAGAAGTTCATCGCCATATCCGTCTCCACTCGAGAGTAAGCACGATGGTCCCGCCCACATCCAGAGGAGCCCCGTTTCCCCCTCCTAGCTCGAGATGAGCGATCCTTTCCCTGCTTTCAACGGGAAAGAATTCCCGGCGTTCCCGTCGCATCTCAAGAGGAGGCACTCTCAACAGGAAAGGCGAGAGGAACTCCATGGTCGTACCACCATTCCAAGAGTCCCCCAGATGTCTCAGTCCATTCCAGAGGAACCTCTTTGCCCTGCACTGGCTCATCTTTCACGCCGAGGATCGACTCACACCACGGTGGCACGTGGGACAGCCCTGTGGGAAAGCCTCGAGGGAAAGCCTCGAGGGAAAACCACAGATCCTTTGATCCACGCGATGGGAAACGTGACATTGCTGCTACAGCCTGGAAGGAAAGCGCACGAGCATGCCCCCACTCGAGATGAGGCCTGTCTCCCCTGGCGAGACTCCAGAAGTACCCAAAGATCCATATCAGCCCGTGAGAGAAATCCTCGGTTCCGGCCCTGACTCCACACAAGGTTTTTGGCCCGGGTATCGACGGGACAGGAATCCCGAGAGGCCCCCTAGCAACTCGCATGGGGACTGGCCTCTCCTGAGGCCACCACGGCGGGTCCCTGAGGTCCCCGTCGTAACTCGAGAACACCTGCCTCAACTCGAGAAATTCCAGGAAGTTCCCCCTTCCAGGCGAGATGAGGCCTATTTCCGATGAGGCGTCTGGAGACTAATGACACCTAACCTCTGGAACTTCGAAAGGGTCTTTCACACCCTTGCTGCAGCTCAAGAAGTTCACCGCCATACCCGTCTCCACTCGACAGGAAGCACGATCGTCCCGCCCACATCCAGAGGATCCCCCTTTCCCCCTCGTAGCTCGAGATGAGGAATCCTTTCCCTGCTTTCAATGGGAAAGAATTCCCGGCGTTCCCGTCGCATCTCAAGCGGAGGCACTCTCAACAGGAAAGGCGAGAGGAACTCCATGGTCGTACCACCATTCCAAGAGTCCCCCAGATGTCTCAGTCCATTCCAGAGGAACCTCTTTGCCCTGCACTGGCTCATCTTTCACGCCGAGGATCGACTCACACCACGGTGTCACGTGGGACAGCCCTGTGGGAAAGCCTCGAGGGAAAGCCTCGAGGGAAAACCACAGATCCTTTGATCCACGCCACGGGAAGCGTGACATTGCTGCTACAGCCTGGAAGGAAAGTGCACCTGCATGCCCCGACACGAGACGGGGCCTGACTCCCCTGGGGAGACTCCAGAAGTACCCAAAGATCAATGTCAGCCCCTGAGAGGAATCCTCGGTTCCGGCCCTGACTCCACACAAGGTTTTTGGCCCCGGTATCGACGGGAGAGGAATCCCGAGAGGCCACCTAGCAACTCGCATGGGGACTGGCCTCTCCTGAGGCCACCAGGGCGGGTCCCTGAGGTCCCCGTCGTAACTCGAGAACACCTGCCGCAACTCGAGAAAATCCAGGAAGTTATCCCTTCCAGGCGAGATGAGGCCTATTTCCGATCAGGCGTCTGGAGACTAATGACACCTAAACTCTGGAACTTCGAAAGGGTCTTTCACACCCTTGCTGCAACTCAAGAAGTTCACCGCCATACCCGTCTCCACTCCAGAGGAAGCATGATGGTCCCGCCCACATCCAGAGGAGCCCCGTTTCCCCCTCGTAGCTTGAGATGAGCGATCCTTTCCCTGCTTTCAACGGGAAAGAATTCCCGGCGTTCCCGTCGCTTCTCAAGTGGAGGCACTCTCAACAGAAAAGGCGAGAGGAACTCCATGGTCGTACCACCATTCCAAGAGTCCCCCAGATGTCTCAGTCCATTCCAGAGGAACCTCTTTTCCCTGCACTGGCTCATCTTTCACGCCGAGGATCGACTCACACCACGGTGGCACGTGGGACAGCCCTGTGGGAAAGCCTCGAGGGAAAGCCTCGAGGGAAAACCACAGATCCTTTGATCCACGAGATGGGAAGCGTGACATTGCTGCTACAGCCTGGAAGGAAAGCGCACGTGCATGGCCCCACTCGAGCCGAGGCCTGACTCCCCTGTGGAGACTCCAGAAGTACCCAAAGATCCATGTCAGCCCCTGAGAGAAATCCTCGTTTCCGGCCCTGACTCCACCCAAGGATTTTGGCCCCGGTATCGACGGGAGAGGAATCCCGAGAGGCCCCCTAGCAACTCGCCTGGGGACTGGCCTCTACTGAGGCCACCAGGGCGGGTCCCTGATGTCCCCGTCGTAACTCGAGAACACCTGCCGCAACTCGAGAAAATCCAGGAAGTTCTCCCTTCCAGGCGAGATGAGTCCTATTTCCGATGAGGAGTCTGGAGACTAATGACACCTAAACTCTGGAACTTCGAAAGGGTCTTTCACACCCTTGCTGCAACTCAAGAAGTTCACCGCCATACCCGTCTCCACTCGAGAGGAAGCACGATCGTTCCGCCCACATCCAGAGGAGCCCCCTTTCCCCCTCCTAGCTCGAGATGAGCGATCCATTCCCTGCTTTCAACGGGAAAGAATTCCCGGCGTTCCCGTCGCATCTCAAGAGGAGGCACTCTCAACAGGAAAGGCGAGAGGAACTCGATGGTCGTACCACCATTCCAAGAGTCCCCCAGATGTCTCAGTCCATTCCAGAGGAACCTCTTTGCCCTGCACTGGCTCATCTTTCACGCCGAGGATCGACTCACACCACGGTTGCACGTGGGACAGCCCTGTGGGAAAGCCTCGAGGGAAAGCCTCGATGGAAAACCACAGATCCTTTGATCCACGCCACGGGAAGCGTGACATTGCTGCTACAGCCTGGAAGGAAAGTGCACGTGCATGCCCCGACACGAGACGAGGCCTGACTCCCCTGGGGAGACTCCAGAAGTACCCAAAGATCCATGTCAGCCCCTGAGAGGAATCCTCGGTTCCGGCCCTGACTCCACACAAGGTTTTTGGCCCCGGTATCGACGGGAGAGGAATCCCGAGAGGCCCCCTAGCAACTCGCATGGGGACTGGCCTCTCCTGAGGCCACCAGGGCGGGTCCCTGAGGTCCCCGTCGTAACTCGAGAACACCTGCCGCAACTCGAGAAAATCCAGGAAGTTCTCCCTTCCAGGCGAGATGAGGCCTATTTCCGATCAGGCGTCTGGAGACTAATGACACCTAAACTCTGGAACTTCGAAAGGGTCTTTCACACCCTTGCTGCAACTCAAGAAGTTCACCGCCATACCCGTCTCCACTCCAGAGGAAGCACGATGGTCCCGCCCACATCCAGAGGAGCCCCGTTTCCCCCTCGTAGCTCGAGATGAGCGATCCTTTCCCTGCTTTCAACGGGAAAGAATTCCCGGCGTTCCCGTCGCTTCTCAAGAGGAGGCACTCTCAACAGAAAAGGCGAGAGGAACTCCATGGTCGTACCACCATTCCAAGAGTCCCCCAGATGTCTCAGTCCATTCCAGAGGAACCTCTTTTCCCTGCACTGGCTCATCTTTCACGCCGAGGATCGACTCACACCACGGTGGCACGTGGGACAGCCCTGTGGGAAAGCCTCGAGGGAAAGCCTCGAGGGAAAACCACAGATCCTTTGATCCACGAGATGGGAAGCGTGACATTGCTGCTACAGCCTGGAAGGAAAGCGCACGTGCATGGCCCCACTCGAGCCGAGACCTGACTCCCCTGTGGAGACTCCAGAAGTACCCAAAGATCCATGTCAGCCCCTGAGAGAAATCCTCGTTTCCGGCCCTGACTCCACCCAAGGATTTTGGCCCCGGTATCGACGGGAGAGGAATCCCGAGAGGCCCCCTAGCAACTCGCCTGGGGAATGGCCTCTCCTGAGGCCACCAGGGCGGGTCCCTGATGTCCCCGTCGTAACTCGAGAACACCTGCCGCAACTCGAGAAAATCCAGGAAGTTCTCCCTTCCAGGCGAGATGAGTCCTATTTCCGATGAGGCGTCTGGAGACTAATGACCCCTAAACTCTGGAACTTCGAAAGGGTCTTTCACACCCTTGCTGCAACTCAAGAAGTTCACCGCCATACCCGTCTCCACTCGAGAGGAAGCACGATCGTTCCGCCCACATCCAGAGGAGCCCCCTTTCCCCCTCCTAGCTCGAGATGAGCGATCCTTTCCCTGCTTTCAACGGGAAAGAATTCCCGGCGTTCCCGTCGCATCTCAAGAGGAGGCACTCTCAACAGGAAAGGCGAGAGGAACTCGATGGTCGTACCACCATTCCAAGAGTCCCCCAGATGTCTCAGTCCATTCCAGAGGAACCTCTTTGCCCTGCACTGGCTCATCTTTCACGCCGAGGATCGACTCACACCACGGTTGCACGTGGGACAACCCTGTGGGAAAGCCTCGAGGGAAAGCCTCGAGGGAAAACCACAGATCCTTTGATCCACGCCACGGGAAGCGTGACATTGCTGCTACAGCCTGGAAGGAAAGTGCACGTGCATGCCCCGACACGAGACGAGGCCTGACTCCCCTGGGGAGACTCCAGAAGTACCCAAAGATCCATGTCAGCCCCTGAGAGGAATCCTCGGTTCCGGCCCTGACTCCACACAAGGTTTTTGGCCCCGGTATCGACGGGAGAGGAATCCCGAGAGGCCCCCTAGCAACTCGCATGGGGACTGGCCTCTCCTGAGGCCACCAGGGCGGGTCCCTGAGGTCCCCGTCGTAACTCGAGAACACCTGCCGCAACTCGAGAAAATCCAGGAAGTTCTCCCTTCCAGGCGAGATGAGGCCTATTTCCGATCAGGCGTCTGGAGACTAATGACACCTAAACTCTGGAACTTCGAAAGGGTCTTTCACACCCTTGCTGCAACTCAAGAAGTTCACCGCCATACCCGTCTCCACTCGAGAGGAAGCACGATCGTCCCGCCCACATCCAGAGGAGCCCCCTTTCCCCCTCCTAGCTCGAAATGAGCGATCCTTTCCCTGCTTTCAACGGGAAAGAATTCCCGGCGTTCCCGTCGCATCTCAAGAGGAGGCACTCTCAACAGGAAAGGCGAGAGGAACTCCATGGTCGTACCACCATTCCAAGAGTCCCCCAGATGTCTCAGTCCATTCCAGAGGAACCTCTTTGCCCTGCACTGGCTCATCTTTCACGCCGAGGATCGACTCACACCACGGTGGCACGTGGGACAGCCCAGTGGGAAAGCCTCGAGGGAAAGCCTCGAGGGAAAACCACAGATCCTTTCATCCACGCCACGGGAAGCGTGACATTGCTGCTACAGCCTGGAAGGAAAGCGCACGTGCATTCCCCCACTCGAGCCGAGGCCTGACTCCCCTGGGGAGACTCCAGAAGTACCCAAACATCCATGTCAGCCACTGAGAGGAATCCTCGGTTCCGGCCCTGACTCCACACAAGGTTTTTGGCCCCGGTATCGACGGGAGAGGAATCCCGAGAGGCCCCCTAGCAACTCGCATGGGGACTGGCCTCTCCTGAGGCCATCAGGGCGGGTCCCTGTGGTCCCCGTCGTAACTCGAGAACACCTGCCGCAACTCGAGAAAATCCAGGAATTTCTCCCTTCCAGGCGAGATGAGGCCTATTTCCGATCAGGCATCTGGAGACTAATGACACCTAACCTCTGGAACTTCGAAAGGGTCTTTCACACCCTTGCTGCAACTCAAGAAGTTCACCGCCATATCCGTCTCCACTCGAGAGGAAGCACGATGGTCCCGCCCACATCCAGAGGAGCCCCGTTTCCCCCTCCTAGCTCGAGATGAGCGATCCTTTCCCTGCTTTCAACGGGAAAGAATTCCCGGCGTTCCCGTCGCATCTCAAGAGGAGGCACTCTCAACAGGAAAGGCGAGAGGAACTCCATGGTCGTACCACCATTCCAAGAATCCCCCAGATGTCTCAGTCCATTCCAGAGGAACCTCTTTGCCCTGCACTGGCTCATCTTTCACGCCGAGGATCGATTCACACCACGGTGGCACGTGGGACAGCCCTGTGGGAAAGCCTCGAGGGAAAGCCTCGAGGGAAAACCACAGATCCTTTGATCCACGCGATGGGAAGCGTGACATTGCTGCTACAGCCTGGAAGGAAAGCGCACGAGCATGCCCCCACTCGAGATGAGGCCTGTCTCCCCTGGCGAGACTCCAGAAGTACCCAAAGATCCATATCAGACCGTGAGAGAAATCCTCGGTTCCGGCCCTGACTCCACACAAGGTTTTTGGCCCGGGTATCGACGGGAGAGGAATCCCGAGAGGCCCCCTAGCAACTCGCATGGGGACTGGCCTCTCCTGAGGCCACCACGGCGGGTCCCTGAGGTCCCCGTCGTAACTCGAGAACACCTGCCGCAACTCGAGAAAATCCAGGAAGTTCTCCCTTCCAGGCGAGATGAGGCCTATTTCCGATGAGGCGTCTGGAGACTAATGACACCTAAACTCTGGAACTTCGAAAGGGTCTTTCACACCCTTGCTGCAACTCAAGAAGTTCACCGCCATACCCGTCTCCACTCTAGAGGAAGCACGATGGTCCCGCCCACATCCAGAGGAGCCCCGTTTCCCCC
Source organism: Capricornis sumatraensis (assembly GCF_032405125.1). Lineage (NCBI taxonomy): Eukaryota > Metazoa > Chordata > Mammalia > Artiodactyla > Bovidae > Capricornis > Capricornis sumatraensis. Next base: position 3,550,993 of record NW_027184616.1, on the reverse strand, counting down.
TCGTAGCTCGAGATGAGCGATCCTTTCCCTGCTTTCAACGGGAAAGAATTCCAGGCGTTCCCGTCGCTTCTCAAGAGGAGGCACTCTCAACAGAAAAGGCGAGAGGAACTCCATGGTCCTACCACCATTCCAAGAATCCCCCAGATGTCTCAGTCCATTCCAGAGGAACCTCTTTGCCCTGCACTGGCTCATCTTTCACGCCGAGGATCGACTCACACCACGGTGGCACGTGGGACAGCCCTGTGGGAAAGACTCGAGGGAAAGCCTCGAGGGAAAACCACAGATCCTTTGATCCACGCGATGGGAAGCGTGACATTGCTGCTACAGCCTGGAAGGAAAGCGCACGTGCATGGCCCCACTCGAGCCGAGGCCTGACTACCCTGGGGAGACTCCAGAAGTACCCAAAGATCCATGTCAGCCCCTGAGAGGAATCCTCGTTTCCGGCCCTGACTCCACACAAGGATTTTGGCCCCGGTATCGACGGGAGAGGAATCCCGAGAGGCCCCCTAGCAACTCGCCTGGGGACTGGCCTCTCCTGAGGCCACCAGGGCGGGTCCCTGATGTCCCCGTCGTAACTCGAGAACACCTGCCGCAACTCGAGAAAATCCAGGAAGTTCTCCCTTCCAGGCGAGATGAGGCCTATTTCCGATGAGGCGTCTGGAGAATAATGACACCTAAACTCTGGAACTTCGAAAGGGTCTTTCACACCCTTGCTGCAACTCAAGAAGTTCACCGCCATACCCGTCTCCACTCGAGAGGAAGCACGATCGTCCCGCCCACATCCAGAGGAGCCCCGTTTCCCCCTCGTAGCTCGAGATGAGGGATCCTTTCCCTGCTTTCAACGGGAAAGAATTCCCGGCGTTCCCGTCGCATCTCAAGAGGAGGCACTCTCAACAAGAAAGGCGAGAGGAACTGCATGGTCGTACCACCACTTCAAGAGTCCCCCAGATGTCTCAGTCCATTCCAGAGGAACCTCTTTGCCCTGCACTGGCTCATCTTTCACGCCGAGGATCGACTCACACCACGGTGGCACGTGGGACAGCCCTGTGGGAAAGCCTCGAGGGAAAACCACAGATCCTTTGATCCACGCGATGGGAAGCGTGACATTGCTGCTACAGCCTGGAAGGAAAGCGCACGTGCATGCCCCCACTCGAGATGAGGCCTGTCTCCCCTGGCGAGACTCCAGAAGTACCCAAAGATCCATATCAGCCACTGAAAGGAATCCTCGGTTGCGGCCCTAACTCCACACAAGGTTTTTGGCCCCGGTATCGATGGGAGAGGAATACCGAGAGGCCCCCTAGCAACTCGCATGGGGACTGGCCTCTTCTGAGGCCACCAGGGCGGGTCCCTGATGTCCCCGTCGTAACTCGAGAACACCTGCCGCAACTCGAGAAAATCCAGGAAGTTCTCCCTTCCAGGCGAGATGAGTCCTATTTCCGATGAGGCGTCTGGAGACTAATGACACCTAAACTCTGGAACTTCGAAAGGGTCTTTCACACCCTTGCTGCAACTCAAGAAGTTCACCGCCATACCCGTCTCCACTCTAGAGGAAGCACGATGGTCCCGCCCACATCCAGAGGAGCCCCGTTTCCCCCTCGTAGCTCGAGATGAGCGATCCTTTCCCTGCTTTCAACGGAAAAGAATTCCAGGCGTTCCCGTCGCTTCTCAAGAGGAGGCACTCTCAACAGAAAAGCGAGAGGAACTCCATGGTCGTACCACCATTCCAAGAGTCCCCCAGATGTCTCAGTCCATTCCAGAGGAACCTCTTTGCCCTGCACTGGCTCATCTTTCACGCCGAGGATCGACTCACACCACGGTGGCACGTGGGACAGCCCTGTGGGAAAGACTCGAGGGAAAGCCTCGAGGGAAAACCACAGATCCTTTGATCCACGCGATGGGAAGCGTGACATTGCTGCTACAGCCTGGAAGGAAAGCGCACGTGCATGGCCCCACACGAGCCGAGGCCTGACTCCCCTGGGGAGACTCAAGAAGTACCCAAAGATCCATGTCAGCCCCTGAGAGGAATCCTCGTTTCCGGCCCTGACTCCACACAAGGATTTTGGCCCCGGTATCGACGGGTGAGGAATCCCGAGAGGCCCCCTAGCAACTCGCCTGGGGACTGGCCTCTCCTGAGGCCACCAGGGCGGGTCCCTGATGTCCCCGTCGTAACTCGAGAACACCTGCCGCAACTCGAGAAAATCCAGGAAGTTCTCCCTTCAGGCGAGATGAGTCCTATTTCCGATGAGGCGTCTGGAGACTAATGACACCTAAACTCTGGAACTTCGAAAGGGTCTTTCACACCCTTGCTGCAACTCAAGAAGTTCACCGCCATACCCGTCTCCACTCGAGAGGAAGCACGATCGTCCCGCCCACATCCAGAGGAGCCCCCTTTCCCCCTCCTAGCTCGAGATGAGCGATCCTTTCCCTGCTTTCAACGGGAAAGAATTCCAGGCATTCCCGTCGCATCTCAAGAGGAGGCACTCTCAACAGGAAAGGCGAGAGGAACTCCATGGTCTTACCACCATTCCAAGAGTCCCCCAGATGTCTCAGTCCATTCCAGAGGAACCTCTTTGCCCTGCACTGGCTCATCTTTCACGCCGAGGATCGACTCACACCACGGTGGCACGTGGGACAGCCCAGTGGGAAAGCCTCGAGGGAAAGCCTCGAGGGAAAACCACAGATCCTTTGATCCACGCCACGGGAAGCGTGACATTGCTGCTACAGCCTGGAAGGAAAGCGCACGTGCATGCCCCCACTCAAGCCGAGGCCTGACTCCCCTGGGGAGACTCCAGAAGTACCCAAACATCCATGTCAGCCCCTGAGAGGAATCCTCGGTTCCGGCCCTGACTCCACACAAGGTTTTTGGCCCCGGTATCGATGGGAGAGGAATCCCGAGAGGCCCCCTAGCAACTCGCATGGGGACTGGCCTCTCCTGAGGCCATCAGGGCGGGTCCCTGTGGTCCCCGTCGTAACTCGAGAACACCTGCCGCAACTCGAGAAAATCCAGGAATTTCTCCCTTCCAGGCGAGATGAGGCCTATTTCCGATCAGGCGTCTGGAGACTAATGACACCTAACCTCTGGAACTTCGAAAGGGTCTTTCACACCCTTGCTGCAACTCAAGAAGTTCACCGCCATACTCGTCTCCACTCGAGAGGAAGCACGATGGTCCCGCCCACATCCAGAGGAGCCCCGTTTCCCCCTCGTAGCTCGAGATGAGGGATCCTTTCCCTGCTTTCAACGGGAAAGAATTCCCGGCGTTCCCGTCGCATCTCAAGAGGAGGCACTCTCAACAAGAAAGGCGAGAGGAACTGCATGGTCGTACCACCATTTCAAGAGTCCCCCAGATGTCTCAGTCCATTCCAGAGGAACCTCTTTGCCCTGCACTGGCTCATCTTTCACGCCGAGGATCGACTCACACCACGGTGGCACGTGGGACAGCCCTGTGGGAAAGACTCGAGGGAAAGCCTCGAGGGAAAACCACAGATCCTTTGATCCACGCGATGGGAAGCGTGACATTGCTGCTACAGCCTGGAAGGAAAGCGCACGTGCATGGCCCCACTCGAGCCGAGGCCTGACTACCCTGGGGAGACTCCAGAAGTACCCAAAGATCCATGTCAGCCCCTGAGAGGAATCCTCGTTTCCGGCCCTGACTCCACACAAGGATTTTGGCCCCGGTATCGACGGGAGAGGAATCCCGAGAGGCCCCCTAGCAACTCGCCTGGGGACTGGCCTCTCCTGAGGCCACCAGGGCGGGTCCCTGATGTCCCCGTCGTAACTCGAGAACACCTGCCGCAACTCGAGAAAATCCAGGAAGTTCTCCCTTCCAGGCGAGATGAGTCGTATTTCCGATGAGGCATCTGGAGACTAATGACACCTAAACTCTGGAACTTCGAAAGGGTCTTTCACACCCTTGCTGCAACTCAAGAAGTTCACCGCCATACCCGTCTCCACTCGAGAGGAAGCACGATCGTCCCGCCCACATCCAGAGGAGCCCCCTTTCCCCCTCCTAGCTCGAGATGAGCGATCCTTTCCCTGCTTTCAACGGGAAAGAATTCCCGGCGTTCCCGTCGCATCTCAAGAGGAGGCACTCTCAACAGGAAAGGCGAGAGGAACTCCATGGTCGTACCACCATTCCAAGAGTCCCCCAGATGTCTCAGTCCATTCCAGAGGAACCTCTTTGCCCTGCACTGGCTCATTTTTCACGCCGAGGATCGACTCACACCACGGTGGCACGTGGGACAGCCCTGTGGGAAAGCCTCGAGGGAAAGCCTCGAGGGAAAACCACAGATCCTTTGATCCACGCCACGGGAAGCGTGACATTGCTGCTACAGCCTGGAAGGAAAGCGCACGTGCATGCCCCCACTCGAGACGAGGCCATACTCCCATGGGGAGACTCCAGAAGTACCCAAAGATCCATGTCAGCCCCTGAGAGGAATCCTCGATTCCGGCCGTGACTCCACACAAGGTTTTTGGCCCCGGTATCGACGGGAGAGGAATCCCGAGAGGCCCCCTAGCAACTCGCATGGGGACTGGCCTCTCCTGAGGCCACCAGGGCGGGTCCCTGAGGTCCCCGTCGTAACTCGAGAACACCTGCCGCAACTCGAGAAAATCCAGGAAGTTCTCCCTTGCAGGCGAGATGAGGCCTATTTCCGATGAGGCGTCTGGAGACTAATGACACCTAACCTCTGGAACTTCGAAAGGGTCTTTCACACCCTTGCTGCAACTCAAGAAGTTCACCGCCATACCCGTCTCCACTCTAGAGGAAGCACGATGGTCCCGCCCACATCCAGAGGAGCCCCGTTTCCCCCTCCTAGCTCGAGATGAGCGATCCTTTCCCTGCTTTCAACGGGAAAGAATTCCCGGCGTTCCCGTCGCATCTCAAGAGGAGGCACTCTCAACAGGAAAGGCGAGAGGAACTCCATGGTCGTACCACCATTCCAAGAGTCCCCCAGATGTCTCAGTCCATTCCAGAGGAACCTCTTTGCCCTGCACTGGCTCATCTTTCACGCCGAGGATCGACTCACACCACGGTGGCACGTGGGACAGCCCTGTGGGAAAGCCTCGAGGGAAAGCCTCGAGGGAAAACCACAGATCCTTTGATCCACGCGATGGGAAGCGTGACATTGCTGCTACAGCCTGGAAGGAAAGCGCACGTGCATGCACCCACTCGAGATAAGGCCTGTCTCCCCTGGCGAGACTCCAGAAGTACCCAAACATCCATATCAGCCCGTGAGAGGAATCCTCGGTTCCGGCCCTGACTCCACACAAGGTTTTTGGCCCGGGTATCGACGGGAGAGGAATCCCGAGAGGCCCCCTAGCAACTCGCATGGGGACTGGCCTCTCCTGAGGCCACCAGGGCGGGTCCCTGAGGTCCCCGTCGTAACTCGAGAACACCTGCCGCAACTCGAGAAAATCCAGGAAGTTCTCCCTTCCAGGCGAGATGAGGCCTATTTCCGATGAGGCGTCTGGAGACTAATGACACCTAACCTCTGGAACTTCGAAAGGGTCTTTCACACCCTTGCTGCAACTCAAGAAGTTCACCGCCATACCCGTCTCCACTCGAGAGGAAGCACGATCGTCCCGCCCACATCCAGAGGATCCCCCTTTCCCCCTCGTAGCTCGAGATGAGGAATCCTTTCCCTGCTTTCAATGGGAAAGAATTCCCGGCGTTCCCGTCGCATCTCAAGCGGAGGCACTCTCAACAGGAAAGGCGAGAGGAACTCCATGGTCGTACCACCATTCCAAGAGTCCCCCAGATGTCTCAGTCCATTCCAGAGGAACCTCTTTGCCCTGCACTGGCTCATCTTTCACGCCGAGGATCGACTCACACCACGGTGGCACGTGGGACAGCCCTGTGGGAAAGCCTCGAGGGAAAGCCTCGAGGGAAAACCACAGATCCTTTGATCCACGCCACGGGAAGCGTGACATTGCTGCTACAGCCTGGAATGAAAGTGCACGTGCATGCCCCTACCCGAGACGAGGCCTGACTCCCCTGGGGAGACTCCAGAAGTACCCAAAGATCCATGTCAGCCCCTGAGAGGAATCCTCGGTTCCGGCCCTGACTCCACACAAGGTTTTTGCCCCGGAATCGACGGGAGAGGAATCCCGAGAGGCCCCCTAGCAACTCGCATGGGGACTGGCCTCTCCTGAGGCCACCAGCGCGGGTCCCTGAGGTCCCCGTCGTAACTCGAGAACACCTGCCGCAACTCGAGAAAATCCAGGAAGTTCTCCCTTCCAGGCGAGATGAGGCCTATTTCCGATGAGGCGTCTGGAGACTAATGACACCTAACCTCTGGAACTTCGAAAGGGTCTTTCACACCCTTGCTGCAACTCAAGAAGTTCACCGCCATACCCGTCTCCACTCTAGAGGAAGCACGATGGTCCCGCCCACATCCAGAGGAGCCCCGTTTCCCCCTCCTAGCTCGAGATGAGCGATCCTTTCCCTGCTTTCAACGGGAAAGAATTCCCGGCGTTCCCGTCGCATCTCAAGAGTAGGCACTCTCAACAGGAAAGGCGAGAGGAACTCCATGGTCGTACCACCATTCCAAGAGTCCCCCAGATGTCTCAGTCCATTTCAGAGGAACCTCTTTGCCCTGCACTGGCTCATCTTTCACGCCGAGGATCGACTCACACCACGGTGGCACGTGGGACAGCCCTGTGGGAAAGCCTCGAGGGAAAGCCTCGAGGGAAAACCACAGATCCTTTGATCCACGCGATGGGAAGCGTGACATTGCTGCTACAGCCTGGAAGGAAAGCGCACGTGCATGCCCCCACTCGAGATGAGGCCTGTCTCCCCTGGCGAGACTCCAGAAGTACCCAAAGATCCATATCAGCCACTGTAAGGAATCCTCGGTTCCGGCCCTAACTCCACACAAGGTTTTTGGCCCCGGTATCGATGGGAGAGGAATACCGAGAGGCCCCCTAGCAACTCGCATGGGGACTGGCCTCTTCTGAGGCCACCAGGGCGGGTCCCTGAGGTCCCCGTCGTAACTCGAGAACACCTGCCGCAACTCGAGAAAATCCAGGAAGTTCTCCCTTCCAGGCGAGATGAGGCCTATTTCCGATGAGGCGTCTGGAGACTAATGACACCTAACCTCTGGAAATTCGAAAGGGTCTTTCACACCCTTGCTGCAACTCAAGAAGTTCACCGCCATACCCGTCTCCACTCGAGAGGAAGCACGATAGTCCCGCCCACATCCAGAGGAGCCCCGTTTCCCCTCGTAGCTCGAGATGAGGGATCCTTTCCCTGCTTTCAACGGGAAAGAATACCCGGCGTTCCCGTCGCATCTCAAGAGGAGACACTCTCAACAGGAAAGGCGAGAGGAACTCCATGGTCGTACCACCATTCCAAGAGTCCCCCAGATGTCTCAGTCCATTCCAGAGGAACCTCTTTGCCCTACACTGGCTCATCTTTCACGCCGAGGATCGACTCACACCACGGTGGCACGTGGGACAGCCCTGTGGGAAAGCCTCGAGGGAAAGCCTCGAGGGAAAACCACAGATCCTTTGATCCACGCGACGGGAAGCGTGACATTGCTGCTACAGCCTGGAAGGAAAGCGCACGTGCATGCCCCGACTCGAGACAAGGCCTGACTCCCCTGGGGAGACTCCAGAAGTACCCAAAGATCCATGTCAGCCCCTGAGAGAAATCCTCGGTTCCGGCCTTGACACCACACAAGGTTTTTGGCCCCAGTATCGACGGGAGAGGAATCCCGAGAGGGCCCCTAGCAACTCGCATGGGGACTGGCCTCTCCTGAGGCCACCAGGGCGGGTCCCTGAGGTCCCCGTCGTAACTCGAGAACACCTGCCGCAACTCGAGAAAATCCAGGAAGTTCTCCCTTCCAGGCGAGATGAGGCCTATTTCCGATCAGGCGTCTGGAGACTAAGGACACCTAAACTCTGGAACTTCGAAAGGGTCTTTCACACCCTTGCTGCAACTCAAGAAGTTCACCGCCATACCCGTCTCCACTCTAGAGGAAGCACGATGGTCCCGCCCACATCCAGAGGAGCCCCGTTTCCCCCTCCTAGCTCGAGATGAGCGATCCTTTCCCTGCATTCAACGGGAAAGATTTCCCGGCGTTCCCGTCGCATCTCAAGAGGAGGCACTCTCAACAGGAAAGGCGAGAGGAACTCCATGGTCGTACCACCATTCCAAGAGTCCCCCAGATGTCTCAGTCCATTCCAGAGGAACCTCTTTGCCCTGCACTGGCTCATCTTTCACGCCGAGGATCGACTCACACCACGGTGGCACGTGGGACAGCCCTGTGGGAAAGCCTCGAGGGAAAGCCTCGAGGGAAAACCACAGATCCTTTGATCCACGCGACGGGAAGCGTGACATTGCTGCTACAGCCTGGAAGGAAAGCGCACGTGCATGCCCCCACTCGAGATGAGGCCTGTCTCCCCTGGCGAGACTCCAGAAGTACCCAAAGATTCATATCAGCCCGTGAGAGGAATCCTCGGTTCCGGCCCTGACTCCACACAAGGTTTTTGGCCCCGGTATCGACGGGAGAGGAATCCCGAGAGGCCCCCTAGCAAGTCGCATGGGGACTGGCCTCTCCTGAGGCCATCAGGGCGGGTCCCTGTGGTCCCCGTCGTAACTCGAGAACACCTGCCGCAACTCGAGAAAATCCAGGAATTTCTCCCTTCCAGGCGAGATGAGGCCTATTTCCGATCAGGCGTCTGGAGACTAATGACACCTAACCTCTGGAACTTCGAAAGGGTCTTTCACACCCTTGCTGCAACTCAAGAAGTTCACCGCCATACCCGTCTCCACTCGAGAGGAAGCACGATGGTCCCGCCCACATCCAGAGGAGCCCCGTTTCCCCCTCGTAGCTCGAGATGAGGGATCCTTTCCCTGCTTTCAACGGGAAAGAATTCCCGGCGTTCCCGTCGCATCTCAAGAGGAGGCACTCTCAACAAGAAAGGCGAGAGGAACTGCATGGTCGTACCACCATTTCAAGAGTCCCCCAGATGTCTCAGTCCATTCCAGAGGAACCTCTTTGCCCTGCACTGGCTCATCTTTCACGCCGAGGATCGACTCACACCACGGTGGCACGTGGGACAGCCCTGTGGGAAAGCCTCGAGGGAAAACCACAGATCCTTTGATCCACGCGATGGGAAGCGTGACATTGCTGCTACAGCCTGGAAGGAAAGCGCACGTGCATGCCCCCACTCGAGATGAGGCCTGTCTCCCCTGGCGAGACTCCAGAAGTACCCAAAGATCCATATCAGCCACTGAAAGGAATCCTCGGTTCCGGCCCTAACTCCACACAAGGTTTTTGGCCCCGGTATCGATGGGAGAGGAATACCGAGAGGCCCCCTAGCAACTCGCATGGGGACTGGCCTCTTCTGAGGCCACCAGGGCGGGTCCCTGAGGTCCCCGTCGTAACTCGAGAACACCTGCCGCAACTCGAGAAAATCCAGGAAGTTCTCCCTTCCAGGCGAGATGAGGCCTATTTCCGATGAGGCGTCTGGAGACTAATGACACCTAACCTCTGGAACTTCGAAAGGGTCTTTCACACCCTTGCTGCAACTCAAGAAGTTCACCGCCATACCCGTCTCCACTCGAGAGGAAGCACGATAGTCCCGCCCTCATCCAGAGGAGCCCCGTTTCCCCTCGTAGCTCGAGATGAGGTATCCTTTCCCTGCTTTCAACGGGAAAGAATTCCCGGCGTTCCCGTCGCATCTCAAGAGGAGACACTCTCAACAGGAAAGGCGAGAGGAACTCCATGGTCGTACCACCATTCCAAGAGTCCCCCAGATGTCTCAGTCCATTCCAGAGAAACCTCTTTGCCCTACACTGGCTCATCTTTCACGCCGAGGATCGACTCACACCACGGTGGCACGTGGGACAGACCTGTGGGAAAGCCTCGAGGGAAAGCCTCGAGGGAAAACCACAGATCCTTTGATCCAAGCGACGGGAAGCGTGACATTGCTGCTACAGCCTGGAAGGAAAGCGCACGCGCATGCCCCGACTCGAGACAAGGCCTGACTCCCCTGGGAAGACTCCAGAAGTACCCAAAGAACCATGTCAGCCCCTGAGAGAAATCCTCGGTTCCGGCCTTGACACCACACAAGGTTTTTGGCCCCAGTATCGACGGGAGAGGAATCCCGAGAGGGCCCCTAGCAACTCGCATGGGGACTGGCCTCTCCTGAGGCCACCAGGGCGGGTCCCTGAGGTCCCCGTCGTAACTCGAGAACACCTGCCGCAACTCGAGAAAATCCAGGAAGTTCTCCCTTCCAGGCGATATGAGGCCTATTTCCGATCAGGCGTCTGGAGACTAATGACACCTAAACTCTGGAACTTCGAAAGGGTCTTTCACACCCTTGCTGCAACTCAAGAAGTTCACCGCCATACCCGTCTCCACTCTAGAGGAAGCACGATGGTCCCGCCCACATCCAGAGGAGCCCCGTTTCCCCCTCCTAGCTCGAGATGAGAGATCCTTTCCCTGCTTTCAACGGGAAAGAATTCCCGGCGTTCCCGTCGCATCTCAAGAGGAGGCACTCTCAACAGGAAAGGCGAGAGGAACTCCATGGTCGTACCACCATTCCAAGAGTCCCCCAGATGTCTCAGTCCATTCCAGAGGAACCTCTTTGCCCTGCACTGGCTCATCTTTCACGCCGAGGATCGACTCACACCACGGTGGCACGTGGGACAGCCCTGTGGGAAAGCCTCGAGGGAAAGCCTCGAGGGAAAACCACAGATCCTTTAATCCACGCCACGGGAAGCGTGACATTGCTGCTACAGCCTGGAAGGAAAGTGCACGTGCATGCCCACACTCGAGACGAGGCCTGACTCCCCTGGGGAGACTCCAGAAGTACCCAAAGATCCATATCAGCCCCTGAGAGGAATCCTCGGTTCCGGCCCTGACTCCACACAAGGTTTTTGGCCCGGTATCGACGGGAGAGGAATCCCGAGAGGCCCCCTAGCAACTCGCATGGGGACTGGCCTCTCCTGAGGCCACCAGGGCGGGTCCCTGAGGTCCCCGTCGTAACTCGAGAACACCTGCCACAACTCGAGAAATTCCAGGAAGTTCCCCCTTCCAGGCGAGATGAGGCCTATTTCCGATGAGGCGTCTGGAGACTAATGACACCTAACCTCTGGAACTTCGAAAGGGTCTTTCACACCCTTGCTGCAACTCAAGAAGTTCACCGCCACACCCGTCTCCACTCGAGAGGAAGCACGATGGTCCCGCCCACATCCAGAGGAGCCCCGTTTACCCCTCGTAGCTCGAGATGAGGGATCCTTTCCCTGCTTTCAACGGGAAAGAATTCCCGGCGTTCCCGTCGCATCTCAAGAGGAGGCACTCTCAACAGGAAAGGCGAGAGGAACTCCATGGTCGTACCACCATTCCAAGAGTCCCCCAGATGTCTCAGTCCATTTCAGAGGAACCTCTTTGCCCTGCACTGGCTCATCTTTCACGCCGAGGATCGACTCACACCACGGTGGCACGTGGGACAGCCCTGTGGGAAAGCCTCGAGGGAAAGCCTCGAGGGAAAACCACAGATCCTTTGATCCACGCGATGGGAAGCGTGACATTGCTGCTACAGCCTGGAAGGAAAGCGCACGTGCATGGCCCCACTCGAGCCGAGGCCTGACTCCCCTGGGGAGACTCCAGAAGTACCCAAAGATCCATGTCAGCCCCTGAGAGGAATCCTCGTTTCCGCCCCTGACTCCACACAAGGATTTTGGCCCCGGTATCGACGGGAGAGGAATCCCGAGAGGCCCCCTAGCAACTCGCCTGGGGACTGGCCTCTCCTGAGGCCACCAGGGCGGGTCCCTGATGTCCCCGTCGTAACTCGAGAACACCTGCCGCAACTCGAGAAAATCCAGGAAGTTCTCCCTTCCAGGCGAGATGAGTCCTATTTCCGATGAGGCGTCTGGAGACTAATGACACCTAAACTCTGGAACTTCGAAAGGGTCTTTCACACCCTTGCTGCAACTCAAGAAGTTCACCGCCATACCCGTCTCCACTCGAGAGGAAGCACGATCGTCCCGCCCACATCCAGAGGAGCCCCCTTTCCCACTCCTAGCTCGAGATGAGCGATCCTTTCCCTGCTTTCAACGGGAAAGAATTCCCGGCGTTCCCGTCGCATCTCAAGAGGAGGCACTCTCAACAGGAAAGGCGACAGGAACTCCATGGTCTTACCACCATTCCAAGAGTCCCCCAGATGTCTCAGTCCATTCCAGAGGAACCTCTTTGCCCTGCACTGGCTCATCTTTCACGCCGAGGATCGACTCACACCACGGTGGCACGTGGGACAGCCCAGTGGGAAAGCCTCGAGGGAAAGCCTCGAGGGAAAACCACAGATCCTTTGATCCACGCCACGGGAAGCGTGACATTGCTGCTACAGCCTGGAAGGAAAGCGCACGTGCATGCCCCCACTCAAGCCGAGGCCTGACTCCCCTGGGGAGACTCCAGAAGTACCCAAACATCCATGTCAGCCCCTGAGAGGAATCCTCGCTTCCGGCCCTGACTCCACACAAGGTTTTTGGCCCCGGTATCGACGGGAGAGGAATCCCGAGAGGCCCCCTAGCAACTCGCATGGGGACTGGCCTCTCCTGAGGCCATCAGGGCGGGTCCCTGTGGTCCCCGTCGTAACTCGAGAACACCTGCCGCAACTCGAGAAAATCCAGGAAGTTCTCCCTTCCAGGCGAGATGAGGCCTATTTCCGATCAGGCGTCTGGAGACTAATGACACCTAACCTCCGGAACTTCGAAAGGGTCTTTCACACCCTTGCTGCAACTCAAGATGTTCACCGCCATACTCGTCTCCACTCGAGAGGAAGCACGATGGTCCCGCCCACATCCAGAGGAGCCCCGTTTCCCCCTCGTAGCTCGAGATGAGGGATCCTTTCCCTGCTTTCAACGGGAAAGAATTCCCGGCGTTCCCGTCGCATCTCAAGAGGAGGCACTCTCAACAAGAAAGGCGAGAGGAACTGCATGGTCGTACCACCATTTCAAGAGTCCCCCAGATGTCTCAGTCCATTCCAGAGGAACCTCTTTGCCCTGCACTGGCTCATCTTTCACGCCGAGGATCGACTCACACCACGGTGGCACGTGGGACAGCCCTGTGGGAAAGCCTCGAGGGAAAAACACAGATCCTTTGATCCACGCGATGGGAAGCGTGACATTGCTGCTACAGCCTGGAAGGAAAGCGCACGTGCATGCCCCCACTCGAGATGAGGCCTGTCTCCCCTGGCGAGACTCCATAAGTACCCAAAGATCCATATCAGCCACTGTAAGGAATCCTCGGTTCCGGCCCTAACTCCACACAAGGTTTTTGGCCCCGGTATCGATGGGAGAGGAATACCGAGAGGCCCCCTAGCAACTCGCATGGGGACTGGCCTCTTCTGAGGCCACCAGGGCGGGTCCCTGAGGTCCCCGTCGTAACTCGAGAACACCTGCCGCAACTCGAGAAAATCCAGGAAGTTCTCCCTTCCAGGCGAGATGAGGCCTATTTCCGATGAGGCGTCTGGAGACTAATGACACCTAACCTCTGGAACTTCGAAAGGGTCTTTCACACCCTTGCTGCAACTCAAGAAGTTCACCGCCATACCCGTCTCCACTCGAGAGGAAGCACGATAGTCCCGCCCACATCCAGAGAAGCCCCGTTTCCCCTGGTAGCTCGAGATGAGGGATCCTTTCCCTGCTTTCAACGGGAAAGAATTCCCGGCGTTCCCGTCGCATCTCAAGAGGAGACACTCTCAACAGGAAAGGCGAGAGGAACTCCATGGTCGTACCACCATTCCAAGAGTCCCCCAGATGTCTCAGTCCATTCCAGAGGAACCTCTTTGCCCTACACTGGCTCATCTTTCACGCCGAGGATCGACTCACACCACGGTGGCATGTGGGACAGCCCTGTGGGAAAGCCTCGAGGGAAAGCCTCGAGGGAAAACCACAGATCCTTTGATCCACGCGACGGGAAGCGTGACATTGCTGCTACAGCCTGGAAGGAAAGCGCACGTGCATGCCCCGACTCGAGACAAGGCCTGACTCCCCTGGGGAGACTCCAGAAGTACCCAAAGATCCATGTCAGCCCCTGAGAGAAATCCTCGGTTCTGGCCTTGACACCACACAAGGTTTTTGGCCCCAGTATCGACGGGAGAGGAATCCCGAGAGGGCCCCTAGCAACTCGCATGGGGACTGGCCTCTCCTGAGGCCACCAGGGCGGGTCCCTGAGGTCCCCGTCGTAACTCGAGAACACCTGCCGCAACTCGAGAAAATCCAGGAAGTTCTCCCTTCCAGGCGAGATGAGGCCTATTTCCGATCAGGCGTCTGGAGACTAATGACACCTAAACTCTGGAACTTCGAAAGGGTCTTTCACACCCTTGCTGCAACTCAAGAAGTTCACCGCCATACCCGTCTCCACTCTAGAGGAAGCACGATGGTCCCGCCCACATCCAGAGGAGCCCCGTTTCCCCCTCCTAGCTCGAGATGAGCGATCCTTTCCCTGCTTTCAACGGGAAAGATTTCCCGGCGTTCCCGTCGCATCTCAAGAGGAGGCACTCTCAACAGGAAAGGCGAGAGGAACTCCATGGTCGTACCACCATTCCAAGAGTCCCCCAGATATCTCAGTCCATTCCAGAGGAACCTCTTTGCCCTGCACTGGCTCATCTTTCACGCCGAGGATCGACTCACACCACGGTGGCACGTGGGACAGCCCTGTGGGAAAGCCTCGAGGGAAAGCCTCGAGGGAAAACCACAGATCCTTTGATCCACGCGACGGAAAGCGTGACATTGCTGCTACAGCCTGGAAGGAAAGCGCACGTGCATGCCCCCACTCGAGATGAGGCCTGTCTCCCCTGGCGAGACTCCAGAAGTACCCAAAGATCCATGTCAGCCCCTGAGAGGAATCCTCGGTTCCGGCCGTGACTCCACACAAGGTTTTTGGCCCCGGTATCGACGGGAGAGGAATCCCGAGAGGCCCCCTAGCAACTCGCATGGGGACTGGCCTCTCCTGAGGCCTCCAGGCCGGGTCCCTGAGGTCCCCGTCGTAACTCGAGAACACCTGCCGCAACTCGAGAAAATCCAGGAAGTTCTCCCTTCCAGGCGAGATGAGGCCTATTTCCGATGAGGCGTCTGGAGACTAATGACACCTAAACTCTGGAACTTCGAAAGGGTCTTTCACACCCTTGCTGCAACTCAAGAAGTTCACCGCCATACCCGTCTCCACTCGAGAGGAAGCACGATCGTCCCGCCCACATCCAGAGGAGCCCCGTTTCCCCCTCCTAGCTCGAGATGAGCGATCCTTTCCCTGCTTTCAACGGGAAAGAATTCCCGGCGTTCCCGTCGCATCTCAAAAGGAGGCACTCTCAACAGGAAAGGCGAGAGGAACTCCATGGTCGTACCACCATTCCAAGAGTCCCCCAGATGTCTCAGTCCATTCCAGAGGAACCTCTTTGCCCTGCACTGGCTCATCTTTCACGCCGAGGATCGACTCACACCACGGTGGCACGTGGGACAGCCCTGTGGGAAAGCCTCGAGGGAAAGCCTCGAGGGAAAACCACAGATCCTTTGATCCACGCGATGGGAAGAGTGACATTGCTGCTACAGCCTGGAAGGAAAGCGCACGTGCATGCCCCCACTCGAGATGAGGCCTGTCTCCCCTGGCGAGACTCCAGAAGTACCCAAAGATCCATATCAGCCCGTGAGAGGAATCCTCGGTTCCGGCCCTGACTCCACACAAGGTTTTTGGCCCGGGTATCGACGGGAGAGGAATCACGAGAGGCCCCCTAGCAACTCGCATGGGGACTGGCCTCTCCTGAGGCCACCAGGGCGGGTCCCTGAGGTCCCCGTCGTAACTCGAGAACACCTGCCGCAACTCGAGAAAATCCAGGAAGTTCTCCCTTCCTGGCGAGATGAGGCCTATTTCCGATGAGGCGTCTGGAGACTAATGAAACCTAACCTCTGGAACTTCTAAAGGGTCTTTCACACCCTTGCTGCAACTCAAGAAGTTCACCGCCATACCCGTCTCCACTCGAGAGGAAGCACGATCGTCCCGCCCACATCCAGAGGATCCCCCTTTCCCCCTCGTAGCTCGAGATGAGGAATCCTTTCCCTGCTTTCAATGGGAAAGAATTCCCGGCGTTCCCGTCGCATCTCAAGCGGAGGCACTCTCAACAGGAAAGGCGAGAGGAACTCCATGGTCGTACCACCATTCCAAGAGTCCCCCAGATGTCTCAGTCCATTCCAGAGGAACCTCTTTGCCCTGCACTGGCTCATCTTTCACGCGAGGATCGACTCACACCACGGTGGCACGTGGGACAGCCCTGTGGGAAAGCCTCGAGGGAAAGCCTCGAGGGAAAACCACAGATCCTTTGATCCACGCCACGGGAAGCGTGACATTGCTGCTACAGCCTGGAAGGAAAGTGCACGTGCATGCCCCGACTCGAGACGAGGCCTGACTCCCCTGGGGAGACTCCAGAAGTACCCAAAGATCCATGTCAGCCCCTGAGAGGAATCCTCGGTTCCGGCCCTGACTCCACACAAGGTTTTTGCCCCGGTATCGACGGGAGAGGAATCACGAGAGGCCCCCTAGCAACTCGCATGGGGACTGGCCTCTCCTGAGGCCACCAGGGCGGGTCCCTGAGGTCCCCGTCATAACTCGAGAACACCTGCCACAACTCGAGAAATTCCAGGAAGTTCCCCCTTCCAGGCGAGATGAGGCCTATTTATGATTAGGCGTCTGGAGACTAATGACACCTAACCTCTGGAACTTCGAAATTGTCTTTCACACCCTTGCTGCAACTCAAGAAGTTCACCGCCACACCCGTCTCCACTCGAGAGTAAGCACGATGGTCCCGCCCACATCCAGAGGAGCCCCGTTTCCCCCTCGTAGCTCGAGATGAGGGATCCTTTCCCTGCTTTCAACGGGAAAGAATTCCCGGCGTTCCCGTCGCATCTCAAGAGGAGGCACTCTCAACAGGAAAGGCGAGGGGAACTCCATGGTCGTACCACCATTCCAAGAGTCCCCCAGATGTCTCAGTCCATTCCAGAGGAACCTCTTTGCCCTGCACTGGCTCATCTTTCACGCCGAGGATCGATTCACACCACGGTGGCACGTGGGACAGCCCTGTGGGAAAGCCTCGAGGGAAAGCCTCGAGGGAAAACCACAGATCCTTTGATCCACGCCACGGGAAGCGTGACATTGCTGCTACAGCCTGGAAGGAAAGCGCACGTGCATGCCCCCACTCGAGACGAGGCCATACTCCCATGGCGAGACTCCAGAAGTACCCAAAGATCCATGTCAGGCCCTGAGAGGAATCCTCGGTTCCGGCCGTGACTCCACACAAAGTTTTTGGCCCCAGTATCGACGGGAGAGGAATCCCGAGAGGCCCCCGAGCAACTCGCATGGGGACTGGCCTCTCCTGAGGCCACCAGGGCGGGTCCCTGAGGTCCCCGTCGTAACTCGAGAACACCTGCCGCAACTCGAGAAAATCCAGGGAGTTCTCCCTTCCAAGCGAGATGAGGCCTATTTCCGATGAGGCGTCTGGAGACTAATGACACCTAAACTCTGGAACTTCGAAAGGGTCTTTCACACCCTTGCTGCAACTCAAGAAGTTCACCGCCATACCCGTCTCCACTCGAGAGGAAGCACGATCGTCCCGCCCACATCCAAAGGAGCCCCGTTTCCCCCTCCTAGCTCGAGATGAGCGATCCTTTCCCTGCTTTCAACGGGAAAGAATTCCCGGCGTTCCCGTCGCATCTCAAAAGGAGGCACTCTCAACAGGAAAGGCGAGAGGAACTCCATGGTCGTACCACCATTCCAAGAGTCCCCCAGATGTCTCAGTCCATTCCAGAGGAACCTCTTTGCCCTGCACTGGCTCATCTTTCACGCCGAGGATCGACTCACACCACGGTGGCACGTGGGACAGCCCTGTGGGAAAGCCTCGAGGGAAAGCCTCGAGGGAAAACCACAGATCCTTTGATCCACGCCACGGGAAGCGTGACATTGCTGCTACAGCCTGGAAGGAAAGCGCACGTGCATGCCCCCACTCGAGACGAGGCCTGACTCCCATGGGGAGACTCCAGAAGTACCCACAGATCCATGTCAGCCCCTGAGAGGAATCCTCGGTTCCGGCCCTGACTCCACACAAGGTTTTTGGCTCCGTTATCGACGGGAGAGGAATCCCGAGAGGCCCCCTAGCAAGTCGCATGGGGACTGGCCTCTCCTGAGGCCACCAGGGCGGGTCCCTGAGGTCCCCATCGTAACTCGAGAACACCTGCCGAAACTCGACAAAATCCAGGAAGTTCTCCCTTCCAGGCGAGATGAGGCCTATTTCCGATGAGGCGTCTGGAGACTAATGACACCTAACCTCTGGAACTTCGAAAGGGTCTTTCACACCCTTGCTGCAACTCAAGAAGTTCACCGCCATACCCGTCTCCACTCGAGAGGAAGCACGATGGTCCCGCCCACATCCAGAGGAGCCCCGTTTCCCCCTCCTAGCTCGAGATGAGCGATCCTTTCCCTGCTTTCAACGGGAAAGAGTTCCCGGCATTCCCGTCGCATCTCAAGAGGAGGCACTCTCAACAGGAAAGGCGAGAGGAACTCCATGGTCGTACCACCATTCCAAGAGTCCCCCAGATGTCTCAGTCCATTCCAGAGGAACCTCTTTGCCCTGCACTGGCTCATCTTTCACGCCGAGGATCGACTCACACCACGGTGGCACGTGGGACAGCCCTGTGGGAAAGCCTCGAGGGAAAGCCTCGAGGGAAAACCACAGATCCTTTGATCCACGCGATGGGAAGCGTGACATTGCTGCTACAGCCTGGAAGGAAAGCGCACGTGCATGCCCCCACTCGAGATGAGGCCTGTCTCCCCTGGCGAGACTCCAGAAGTACCCAAAGATCCATATCAGCCAGTGAGAGGAATCCTCTGTTCCGGCCCTGACTCCACACAAGGTTTTTGGCCCAGGTATCGATGGGAGAGGAATCCCGAGAGGCCCCGTAGCAACTCGCATGGGGACTGGCCTCTCCTGAGGCCACCAGGGCGGGTCCCTGAGGTCCCCGTCGTAACACGAGAACACCTGCCACAACTCGAGAAATTCCAGGAAGTTCCCCCTTCCAGGCGAGATGAGGCCTATTTCCGATGAGGCGTCTGGAGACTAATGACACCTAACCTCTGGAACTTCGAAAGGGTCTTTCACACCCTTGCTGCAACTCAAGAAGTTCACCGCCACACCCGTCTCCACTCGAGAGGAAGCACGATGGTCCCGCCCACATCCAGAGGAGCCCCGTTTCCCCCTCGTAGCTCGAGATGAGGGATCCTTTCCCTGCTTTCAACGGGAAAGAATTCCCGGCGTTCCCGTCGCATCTCAAGAGGAGGCACTCTCAACAGGAAAGGCGAGAGGAACTCCATGGTCGTACCACCATTCCAAGAGTCCCCCAGATGTCTCAGTCCATTCCAGAGGAAGCTCTTTGCCCTGCACTGGCTCATCTTTCACGCCGAGGATCGACTCACACCACGGTGGCACGTGGGACAGCCCTGTGGGAAAGCCTCGAGGGAAAGCCTCGAGGGAAAACCACAGATCCTTTGATCCACGCGACGGGAAGCGTGACATTGCTCCTATAGCCTGGAAGGAAAGCGCACGTGCATGCCCCCACTCGAGACGAGGCCTGACTCCCATGGGGAGACTGCAGAAGTACCCACAGATCCATGTCAGCCCCTGAGAGGAATCCTCGGTTCCGGCCCTGACTCCACACAAGGTTTTTGGCCCCGGTATCGACGGGAGAGGAATCCCGAGAGGCCCCCTAGCAACTCGCATGGGGACTGGCCTCTCCTGAGGCCACCAGGGCGGGTCCCTGAGGTCCCTGTCGTAACTCGAGAACACCTGCCGCAACTCGAGAAAATCCAGGAAGTTCTGCCTTCCAGGCGAGATGAGGCCTATTTCCGATGAGGCGTCTGGAGACTAATGACACCTAAACTCTGGAACTTCGAAAGGGTCTTCCACACCCTTGCTGCAACTCAAGAAGTTCACCGCCATACCCGTCTCCACTCGAGAGGAAGCACGATGGTCCCGCCCACATCCAGAGGAGCCCCGTTTCCCCCTCCTAGCTCGAGATGAGCGATCCTTTCCCTGCTTTCAACGGGAAAGAATTACCGGCGTTCCCGTCGCATCTCAAGAGGAGGCACTCTCAACAGGAAAGGCGAGAGGAACTCCATGGTCGTACCACCATTCCAAGAGTCCCGCAGATGTCTCAGTCCTTTCCGGAGGAACCTCTTTGCCCTGCACTGGCTCATCTTTCACGCCGAGGATCGACTCACACCACGGTGGCACGTGGGACAGCCCTGTGGGAAGCCTCGAGGGAAAGCCTCGAGAGAAAACCACATATCCTTTGATCCACGCGATGGGAAGCGTGACATTGCTGCTACAGCCTGGAAGGAAAGCGCACGTGCATGCCCCCACTCGAGATGAGGCCTGTCTCCCCTGGCGAGACTCCAGAAGTACCCAAAGATCCATATCAGCCCGTGAGAGGAATCCTCGGTTCCGGCCCTGACTCCACACAAGGTTTTTGGCCCGGGTATCGACGGGAGAGGAATCCCGAGAGGCCCCCTAGCAACTCGCATGGGGACTGGCCTCTCCTGAGGCCACCAGGGCCGGTCCCTGAGGTCCCCGTCGTAACTCGAGAACACCTGCCGCAACTCGAGAAAATCCAGGAAGTTCTCCCTTCCAGGCGAGATGAGGCCTATTTCCGATGAGGCGTCTGGAGACTAATGACACCTAACCTCTGGAACTTCGAAAGGGTCTTTCACACCCTTGCTGCAACTCAAGAAGTTCACCGCCATACCCGTCTCCACTCGAGAGGAAGCACGATCGTCCCGCCCACATCCAGAGTAGCCCCCTTTCCCCCTCGTAGCTCGAGATGAGGAATCCTTTCCCTGCTTTCAATGGGAAAGTATTCCCGGCGTTCCCGTCGCATTTCAAGCGGAGGCACTCTCAACAGGAAAGGCGAGAGGAACTCCATGGTCATACCACCATTCCAAGAGTCCCCCAGATGTCTCAGTCCATTCCAGAGGAAGCTCTTTGCCCTGCACTGGCTCATCTTTCACGCCGAGGATCGACTCACACCACGGTGGCACGTGGGACAGCCCTGTGGGAAAGCCTCGAGGGAAAGCCTCGAGGGAAAACCACAGATCCTTTGATCCACGCCACGGGAAGCGTGACATTGCTGCTACAGCCTGGAAGGAAAGCGCACGTGCATGCCCCCACTCGAGACGAGGCCTGACTCCCATGGGGAGACTCCAGAAGTACCCAAAGATCCATGTCAGCCCCTGAGAGGAATCCTCGGTTCCTGCCCTGACTCCACACAAGGTTTTTGGCCCCGGTATCGACGGGAGAGGAATCCCGAGAGGCCCCCTAGCAAGTCGCATGGGGACTGGCCTCTCCTGAGGCCACCAGGGCGGGTCCCTGAGGTCCCCGTCGTAACTCGAGAACACCTGCCGCAACTCGAGTAAATCCAGGAAGTTCTCCCTTCCAGGCGAGATGAGGCCTATTTCCGATGAGGCGTCTGGAGACTAATGACACCTAACCTCTGGAACTTCGAAAGGGTCTTTCACACCCTTGCTGCAACTCAAGAAGTTCACCGCCATACCCGTCTCCACTCGAGAGGAAGCACGATAGTCCCGCCCCCATCCAGAGGAGCCCCGTTTCCCCCTCGTAGCTCGAGATGAGTGATCCTTTCCCTGCTTTCAACGGGAAAGAATTCCCGGCGTTCCCGTCGCATCTCAAGAGGAGGCACTCTCAACAGGAAAGGCGAGAGGAACTCCATGGTCGTACCACCATTCCAAGAGTCCCCCAGATGTCTCAGTCCATTCCAGAGGAAGCTCTTTGCCCTACACTGGCTCATCTTTCACGCCGAGGATCGACTCACACCACGGTGGCACGTGAGACAGCCCTGTGGGAAAGCCTCGAGGGAAAGCCTCGAGGGAAAACCACAGATCCTTTGATCCACGCGACGGGAAGCGTGACATTGCTGCTACAGCCTGGAAGGAAAGCGCACGTGCATGCCCCCACTCGAGACAAGGCCTGACTCCCATGGGGAGACTCCAGAAGTACCCAAAGATCCATGTCACCCCTGAGAGAAATTCTCGGATCCGGCCCTGACACCACACAAGGTTTTTGGCCCCGGTATCGACGGGAGAGGAATCCCGAGAGGGCCCCTAGCAACTCGCATGGGGACTGGCCTTGCCTGAGGCCACGAGGGCGGGTCCCTGAGGTCCCCGTCGTAACTCGAGAACACCTGCCGCAACTCGAGAAAATCCAGGAAGTTCTCCCTTCCAGGCGAGATGAGGCCTATTTCCGATGAGGCGTCGGGAGACTAATGACACCTAACCTCTGGAACTTCGAAAGGGTCTTTCACACCCTTGCTGCAACTCAAGAAGTTCACCGCCATACCCGTCTCCACTCGAGAGGAAGCACGATCGTCCCGCCCACATCCAGAGGAGCCCCCTTTCCCCCTCGTAGCTCGAGATGAGGAATCCTTTCCCTGCTTTCAATGGGAAAGAGTTCCCGGCGTTCCCGTCGCATCTCAAGCGGAGGCACTCTCAACAGGAAAGGCGAGAGGAACTCCATGGTCGTACCACCATTCCAAGAGTCCCCCAGATGTCTCAGTCCATTCCAGAGGAAGCTCTTTGCCCTGCACTGGCTCATCTTTCACGCCGAGGATCGACTCACACCACGGTGGCACGTGGGACAGCCCTGTGGGAAAGCCTCGAGGGAAAGCCTCGAGGGAAAACCACAGATCCTTTGATCCACGCCACAGGAAACGTGACATTGCTGCTACAGCCTGGAAGGAAAGTGCACGTGCATGCCCCGACTCGAGACAAGGCCTGACTCCCCTGGGGAGACTCCAGAAGTACCCAAACATCCATGTCAGCCTGTGAGAGGAATCCTCGGTTCCGGCCCTGACTCCACACAAGGTTTTTGGCCCCGGTATCGACGGGAGAGGAATCCCGAGAGGCCCCCTAGCAACTCGCATGGGGACTGGCCTCTCCTGAGGCCACCAGGGCGGGTCCCTGAGGTCCCCGTCGTAACTCGAGAACACCTGCCACAACTCGAGAAATTCCAGGAAGTTCCCCCTTCCAGGCGAGATGAGGCCTATTTCCGATGAGGCGTCTGGAGACTAATGACACCTAACCTCTGGAACTTCGAAAGGGTCTTTCACACCCTTGCTGCAACTCAAGAAGTTCACCGCCACACCCGTCTCCACTCGAGAGGAAGCACGATAGTCCCGCCCACATCCAGAGGAGCCCCGTTTCCCCCTCGTAGCTCGAGATGAGGGATCCTTTCCCTGCTTTCAACGGGAAAGAATTCCCGGCGTTCCCGTCGCATCTCAAGAGGAGGCACTCTCAACAGGAAAGGCGAGAGGAACTCCATGGTCGTACCACCATTCCAAGAGTCCCCCAGATGTCTCAGTCCATTCCAGAGGAAGCTCTTTGCCCTGCACTGGCTCATCTTTCACGCCGAGGATCGACTCACACCACGGTGGCACGTGGGACAGCCCTGTGGGAAAGCCTCGAGGGAAAGCCTCGAGGGAAAACCACAGATCCTTTGATCCACGCGACGGGAAGCGTGACATTGCTCCTATAGCCTGGAAGGAAAGCGCACGTGCATGCCCCCACTCGAGACGAGGCCTGACTCCCATGGGGAGACTGCAGAAGTACCCACAGATCCATGTCAGCCCCTGAGAGGAATCCTCGGTTCCGGCCCTGACTCCACACAAGGTTTTTGGCCCCGGTATCGACGGGAAAGGAATCCCGAGAGGCCCCCTAGCAACTCGCATGGGGACTGGCCTCTCCTGAGGCCACCAGGGCGGGTCCCTGAGGTCCCTGTCGTAACTCGAGAACACCTGCCGCAACTCGAGAAAATCCAGGAAGTTCTGCCTTCCAGGCGAGATGAGGCCTATTTCCGATGAGGCGTCTGGAGACTAATGACACCTAAACTCTGGAACTTCGAAAGGGTCTTCCACACCCTTGCTGCAACTCAAGAAGTTCACCGCCATACCCGTCTCCACTCGAGAGGAAGCACGATGGTCCCGCCCACATCCAGAGGAGCCCCGTTTCCCCCTCCTAGCTCGAGATGAGCGATCCTTTCCCTGCTTTCAACGGGAAAGAATTACCGGCGTTCCCGTCGCATCTCAAGAGGAGGCACTCTCAACAGGAAAGGCGAGAGGAACTCCATGGTCGTACCACCATTCCAAGAGTCCCGCAGATGTCTCAGTCCTTTCCGGAGGAACCTCTTTGCCCTGCACTGGCTCATCTTTCACGCCGAGGATCGACTCACACCACGGTGGCACGTGGGACAGCCCTGTGGGAAGCCTCGAGGGAAAGCCTCGAGAGAAAACCACATATCCTTTGATCCACGCGATGGGAAGCGTGACATTGCTGCTACAGCCTGGAAGGAAAGCGCACGTGCATGCCCCCACTCGAGATGAGGCCTGTCTCCCCTGGCGAGACTCCAGAAGTACCCAAAGATCCATATCAGCCCGTGAGAGGAATCCTCGGTTCCGGCCCTGACTCCACACAAGGTTTTTGGCCCGGGTATCGACGGGAGAGGAATCCCGAGAGGCCCCCTAGCAACTCGCATGGGGACTGGCCTCTCCTGAGGCCACCAGGGCCGGTCCCTGAGGTCCCCGTCGTAACTCGAGAACACCTGCCGCAACTCGAGAAAATCCAGGAAGTTCTCCCTTCCAGGCGAGATGAGGCCTATTTCCGATGAGGCGTCTGGAGACTAATGACACCTAACCTCTGGAACTTCGAAAGGGTCTTTCACACCCTTGCTGCAACTCAAGAAGTTCACCGCCATACCCGTCTCCACTCGAGAGGAAGCACGATCGTCCCGCCCACATCCAGAGTAGCCCCCTTTCCCCCTCGTAGCTCGAGATGAGGAATCCTTTCCCTGCTTTCAATGGGAAAGTATTCCCGGCGTTCCCGTCGCATTTCAAGCGGAGGCACTCTCAACAGGAAAGGCGAGAGGAACTCCATGGTCGTACCACCATTCCAAGAGTCCCCCAGATGTCTCAGTCCATTCCAGAGGAAGCTCTTTGCCCTGCACTGGCTCATCTTTCACGCCGAGGATCGACTCACACCACGGTGGCACGTGGGACAGCCCTGTGGGAAAGCCTCGAGGGAAAGCCTCGAGGGAAAACCACAGATCCTTTGATCCACGCCACGGGAAGCGTGACATTGCTGCTACAGCCTGGAAGGAAAGCGCACGTGCATGCCCCCACTCGAGACGAGGCCTGACTCCCATGGGGAGACTCCAGAAGTACCCAAAGATCCATGTCAGCCCCTGAGAGGAATCCTCGGTTCCTGCCCTGACTCCACACAAGGTTTTTGGCCCCGGTATCGACGGGAGAGGAATCCCGAGAGGCCCCCTAGCAAGTCGCATGGGGACTGGCCTCTCCTGAGGCCACCAGGGCGGGTCCCTGAGGTCCCCGTCGTAACTCGAGAACACCTGCCGCAACTCGAGTAAATCCAGGAAGTTCTCCCTTCCAGGCGAGATGAGGCCTATTTCCGATGAGGCGTCTGGAGACTAATGACACCTAACCTCTGGAACTTCGAAAGGGTCTTTCACACCCTTGCTGCAACTCAAGAAGTTCACCGCCATACCCGTCTCCACTCGAGAGGAAGCACGATAGTCCCGCCCCCATCCAGAGGAGCCCCGTTTCCCCCTCGTAGCTCGAGATGAGTGATCCTTTCCCTGCTTTCAACGGGAAAGAATTCCCGGCGTTCCCGTCGCATCTCAAGAGGAGGCACTCTCAACAGGAAAGGCGAGAGGAACTCCATGGTCGTACCACCATTCCAAGAGTCCCGCAGATGTCTCAGTCCATTCCAGAGGAAGCTCTTTGCCCTACACTGGCTCATCTTTCACGCCGAGGATTGACTCACACCACGGTGGCACGTGAGACAGCCCTGTGGGAAAGCCTCGAGGGAAAGCCTCGAGGGAAAACCACAGATCCTTTGATCCACGCGACGGGAAGCGTGACATTGCTGCTACAGCCTGGAAGGAAAGCGCACGTGCATGCCCCCACTCGAGACAAGGCCTGACTCCCATGGGGAGACTCCAGAAGTACCCAAAGATCCATGTCAGCCCCTGAGAGAAATTCTCGGATCCGGCCCTGACACCACACAAGGTTTTTGGCCCCGGTATCGACGGGAGAGGAATCCCGAGAGGGCCCCTAGCAACTCGCATGGGGACTGGCCTTGCCTGAGGCCACGAGGGCGGGTCCCTGAGGTCCCCGTCGTAACTCGAGAACACCTGCCGCAACTCGAGAAAATCCAGGAAGTTCTCCCTTCCAGGCGAGATGAGGCCTATTTCCGATGAGGCGTCGGGAGACTAATGACACCTAACCTCTGGAACTTCGAAAGGGTCTTTCACACCCTTGCTGCAACTCAAGAAGTTCACCGCCATACCCGTCTCCACTCGAGAGGAAGCACGATCGTCCCGCCCACATCCAGAGGAGCCCCTTTTCCCCCTCGTAGCTCGAGATGAGGAATCCTTTCCCTGCTTTCAATGGGAAAGAGTTCCCGGCGTTCCCGTCGCATCTCAAGCGGAGGCACTCTCAACAGGAAAGGCGAGAGGAACTCCATGGTCGTACCACCATTCCAAGAGTCCCCCAGATGTCTCAGTCCATTCCAGAGGAAGCTCTTTGCCCTGCACTGGCTCATCTTTCACGCCGAGGATCGACTCACACCACGGTGGCACGTGGGACAGCCCTGTGGGAAAGCCTCGAGGGAAAGCCTCGAGGGAAAACCACAGATCCTTTGATCCACGCCACAGGAAACGTGACATTGCTGCTACAGCCTGGAAGGAAAGTGCACGTGCATGCCCCGACTCGAGACGAGGCCTGACTCCCCTGGGGAGACTCCAGAAGTACCCAAACATCCATGTCAGCCTGTGAGAGGAATCCTCGGTTCCGGCCCTGACTCCACACAAGGTTTTTGGCCCCGGTATCGACGGGAGAGGAATCCCGAGAGGCCCCCTAGCAACTCGCATGGGGACTGGCCTCTCCTGAGGCCACCAGGGCGGGTCCCTGAGGTCCCCGTCGTAACTCGAGAACACCTGCCACAACTCGAGAAATTCCAGGAAGTTCCCCCTTCCAGGCGAGATGAGGCCTATTTCCGATGAGGCGTCTGGAGACTAATGACACCTAACCTCTGGAACTTCGAAAGGGTCTTTCACACCCTTGCTGCAACTCAAGAAGTTCACCGCCACACCCGTCTCCACTCGAGAGGAAGCACGATGGTCCCGCCCACATCCAGAGGAGCCCCGTTTCCCCCTCGTAGCTCGAGATGAGGGATCCTTTCCCTGCTTTCAACGGGAAAGAATTCCCGGCGTTCCCGTCGCATCTCAAGAGGAGGCACTCTCAACAGGAAAGGCGAGAGGAACTCCATGGTCGTACCACCATTCCAAGAGTCCCCCAGATGTCTCAGTCCATTCCAGAGGAAGCTCTTTGCCCTGCACTGGCTCATCTTTCACGCCGAGGATCGACTCACACCACGGTGGCACGTGGGACAGCCCTGTGGGAAAGCCTCGAGGGAAAGCCTCGAGGGAAAACCACAGATCCTTTGATCCACGCGACGGGAAGCGTGACATTGCTCCTATAGCCTGGAAGGAAAGCGCACGTGCATGCCCCCACTCGAGACGAGGCCTGACTCCCATGGGGAGACTGCAGAAGTACCCACAGATCCATGTCAGCCCCTGAGAGGAATCCTCGGTTCCGGCCCTGACTCCACACAAGGTTTTTGGCCCCGGTATCGACGGGAGAGGAATCCCGAGAGGCCCCCTAGCAACTCGCATGGGGACTGGCCTCTCCTGAGGCCACCAGGGCGGGTCCCTGAGGTCCCTGTCGTAACTCGAGAACACCTGCCGCAACTCGAGAAAATCCAGGAAGTTCTGCCTTCCAGGCGAGATGAGGCCTATTTCCGATGAGGCGTCTGGAGACTAATGACACCTAAACTCTGGAACTTCGAAAGGGTCTTCCACACCCTTGCTGCAACTCAAGAAGTTCACCGCCATACCCGTCTCCACGCGAGAGGAAGCACGATGGTCCCGCCCACATCCAGAGGAGCCCCGTTTCCCCCTCCTAGCTCGAGATGAGCGATCCTTTCCCTGCTTTCAACGGGAAAGAATTACCGGCGTTCCCGTCGCATCTCAAGAGGAGGCACTCTCAACAGGAAAGGCGAGAGGAACTCCATGGTCGTACCACCATTCCAAGAGTCCCGCAGATGTCTCAGTCCTTTCCGGAGGAACCTCTTTGCCCTGCACTGGCTCATCTTTCACGCCGAGGATCGACTCACACCACGGTGGCACGTGGGACAGCCCTGTGGGAAGCCTCGAGGGAAAGCCTCGAGAGAAAACCACATATCCTTTGATCCACGCGATGGGAAGCGTGACATTGCTGCTACAGCCTGGAAGGAAAGCGCACGTGCATGCCCCCACTCGAGATGAGGCCTGTCTCCCCTGGCGAGACTCCAGAAGTACCCAAAGATCCATATCAGCCCGTGAGAGGAATCCTCGGTTCCGGCCCTGACTCCACACAAGGTTTTTGGCCCGGGTATCGACGGGAGAGGAATCCCGAGAGGCCCCCTAGCAACTCGCATGGGGACTGGCCTCTCCTGAGGCCACCAGGGCCGGTCCCTGAGGTCCCCGTCGTAACTCGAGAACACCTGCCGCAACTCGAGAAAATCCAGGAAGTTCTCCCTTCCAGGCGAGATGAGGCCTATTTCCGATGAGGCGTCTGGAGACTAATGACACCTAACCTCTGGAACTTCGAAAGGGTCTTTCACACCCTTGCTGCAACTCAAGAAGTTCACCGCCATACCCGTCTCCACTCGAGAGGAAGCACGATCGTCCCGCCCACATCCAGAGTAGCCCCCTTTCCCCCTCGTAGCTCGAGATGAGGAATCCTTTCCCTGCTTTCAATGGGAAAGTATTCCCGGCGTTCCCGTCGCATTTCAAGCGGAGGCACTCTCAACAGGAAAGGCGAGAGGAACTCCATGGTCGTACCACCATTCCAAGAGTCCCCCAGATGTCTCAGTCCATTCCAGAGGAAGCTCTTTGCCCTGCACTGGCTCATCTTTCACGCCGAGGATCGACTCACACCACGGTGGCACGTGGGACAGCCCTGTGGGAAAGCCTCGAGGGAAAGCCTCGAGGGAAAACCACAGATCCTTTGATCCACGCCACGGGAAGCGTGACATTGCTGCTACAGCCTGGAAGGAAAGCGCACGTGCATGCCCCCACTCGAGACGAGGCCTGACTCCCATGGGGAGACTCCAGAAGTACCCAAAGATCCATGTCAGCCCCTGAGAGGAATCCTCGGTTCCTGCCCTGACTCCACACAAGGTTTTTGGCCCCGGTATCGACGGGAGAGGAATCCCGAGAGGCCCCCTAGCAAGTCGCATGGGGACTGGCCTCTCCTGAGGCCACCAGGGCGGGTCCCTGAGGTCCCCGTCGTAACTCGAGAACACCTGCCGCAACTCGAGTAAATCCAGGAAGTTCTCCCTTCCAGGCGAGATGAGGCCTATTTCCGATGAGGCGTCTGGAGACTAATGACACCTAACCTCTGGAACTTCGAAAGGGTCTTTCACACCCTTGCTGCAACTCAAGAAGTTCACCGCCATACCCGTCTCCACTCGAGAGGAAGCACGATAGTCCCGCCCCCATCCAGAGGAGCCCCGTTTCCCCCTCGTAGCTCGAGATGAGTGATCCTTTCCCTGCTTTCAACGGGAAAGAATTCCCGGCGTTCCCGTCGCATCTCAAGAGGAGGCACTCTCAACAGGAAAGGCGAGAGGAACTCCATGGTCGTACCACCATTCCAAGAGTCCCCCAGATGTCTCAGTCCATTCCAGAGGAACCTCTTTGCCCTACACTGGCTCATCTTTCACGCCGAGGATCGACTCACACCACGGTGGCACGTGAGACAGCCCTGTGGGAAAGCCTCGAGGGAAAGCCTCGAGGGAAAACCACAGATCCTTTGATCCACGCGACGGGAAGCGTGACATTGCTGCTACAGCCTGGAAGGAAAGCGCACGTGCATGCCCCCACTCGAGACAAGGCCTGACTCCCATGGGGAGACTCCAGAAGTACCCAAAGATCCATGTCAGCCCCTGAGAGAAATTCTCGGATCCGGCCCTGACACCACACAAGGTTTTTGGCCCCGGTATCGACGGGAGAGGAATCCCGAGAGGGCCCCTAGCAACTCGCATGGGGACTGGCCTTGCCTGAGGCCACGAGGGCGGGTCCCTGAGGTCCCCGTCGTAACTCGAGAACACCTGCCGCAACTCGAGAAAATCCAGGAAGTTCTCCCTTCCAGGCGAGATGAGGCCTATTTCCGATGAGGCGTCTGGAGACTAATGACACCTAAACTCTGGAACTTCGAAAGGGTCTTCCACACCCTTGCTGCAACTCAAGAAGTTCACCGCCATACCCGTCTCCACTCGAGAGGAAGCACGATGGTCCCGCCCACATCCAGAGGAGCCCCGTTTCCCCCTCCTAGCTCGAGATGAGCGATCCTTTCCCTGCTTTCAACGGGAAAGAATTCCCGGCGTTCCCGTCGCATCTCAAGAGGAGGCACTCTCAACAGGAAAGGCGAGAGGAATTCCATGGTCGTACCACCATTCCAAGAGTCCCGCAGATGTCTCAGTCCTTTCCAGAGGAAGCTCTTTGCCCTGCACTGGCTCATCTTTCACGCCGAGGATCGACTCACACCACGGTGGCACGTGGGAGAGCCCTGTGGGAAAACCACAGATCCTTTGATCCACGCGATGGGAAGCGTGACATTGCTGCTACAGCCTGGAAGGAAAGCGCACGTGCATGCCCCCACTCGAGATGGGTCCTGTCTCCCCTGGCGAGACTCCAGAAGTACCCAAAGATCCATATCAGCCCGTGAGAGGAATCCTCGGTTCCGGCCCTGACTCCACACAAGGCTTTTGGCCCGGGTATCGACGGGAGAGGAATCCCGAGAGGCCCCCTAGCAACTCGCATGGGGACTGGCCTCTCCTGAGGCCACCAGGGCGGGTCCCTGAGGTCCCCGTCGTAACTCGAGAACACCTGCCGCAACTCGAGAAAATCCAGGAAGTTCTCCCTTCCAGGCAGGATGAGGCCTATTTCCGATGAGGCGTCTGGAGACTAATGACACCTAACCTCTGGAACTTCGAAAGGGTCTTTCACACCCTTGCTGCAACTCAAGAAGTTCACCGCCATACCCGTCTCCACTCGAGAGGAAACACGATCGTCCCGCCCACATCCAAAGGAGCCCCCTTTCCCCCTCGTAGCTCGAGATGAGGAATCCTTTCCCTGCTTTCAATGGGAAAGAGTTCCCGGCGTTCCCGTCGCATCTCAAGCGGAGGCACTCTCAACAGGAAAGGCGAGAGGAACTCCATGGTCGTACCACCATTCCAAGAGTCCCCCAGATGTCTCAGTCCATTCCAGAGGAAGCTCTTTGCCCTGCACTGGCTCATCTTTCACGCCGAGGATCGACTCACACCATGGTGGCACGTGGGACAGCCCTGTGGGAAAGCCTCGAGGGAAAGCCTCGAGGGAAAACCACAGATCCTTTGATCCATGCCACGGGAAGCTTGACATTGCTGCTACAGCCTGGAAGGAAAGTGCACGTGCATGCCCCTACTCGAGACGAGGCCTGACTCCCCTGGGGAGACTCCAGAAGAACCCAAAGATCCCTGTCAGCCCGTGAGAGGAATCCTCGGTTCCGGCCCTGACTCCACACAAGTTTTTTGGCCCCGGTATCGACGGGAGAGGAATCCCGAGAGGCCCCCTAGCAACACGCATGGGGACTGCCCTCTCCTGAGGCCACCAGGGCGGGTCCCTGAGGTCCCCGTCGTAACTCGAGAACACCTGCCACAACTCGAGAAATTCCAGGAAGTTCCCCCTTCCAGGCGAGATGAGGCCTATTTCCGATGAGGCGTCTGGAGACTAATGACACCTAACCTCTGGAACTTCGAAAGGGTCTTTCACACCCTTGCTGCAACTCAAGAAGTTCACCGCCACACCCGTCTCCACTCGAGAGGAAGCACGATGGTCCCGCCCACATCCAGAGGAGCCCCGTTTCCCCCTCGTAGCTCGAGATGAGGGATCCTTTCCCTGCTTTCAACGGGAAAGAATTCCCGGCGTTCCCGTCGCATCTCAAGAGGAGGCACTCTCAACAGGAAAGGCGAGAGGAACTCCATGGTCGTACCACCATTCCAAGAGTCCCCCAGATGTCTCAGTCCATTCCAGAGGAAGCTCTTTGCCCTGCACTGGCTCATCTTTCACGCCGAGGATCGACTCACACCACGGTGGCACGTGGGACAGCCCTGTGGGAAAGCCTCGAGGGAAAGCCTCGAGGGAAAACCACAGATCCTTTGATGCACGCGACGGGAAGCGTGACATTGCTGCTACAGCCTGGAAGGAAAGCGCACGTGCATGCCCCCACTCGAGACGAGGCCTGACTCCCATGGGGAGACTGCAGAAGTACCCACAGATCCATGTCAGCCCCTGAGAGGAATCCTCGGTTCCGGCCCTGACTCCACACAAGGTTTTTGGCCCCGGTATCGACGGGAGAGGAATCCCGAGAGGCCCCCTAGCAACTCGCATGGGGACTGGCCTCTCCTGAGGCCACCAGGGCGGGTCCCTGAGGTCCCCGTCGTAACTCGAGAACACCTGCCGCAACTCGAGAAAATCCAGGAAGTTCTCCCTTCCAGGCGAGATGAGGCCTATTTCCGATGAGGCGTCTGGAGACTAATGACACCTAAACTCTGGAACTTCGAAAGGGTCTTCGCCACCCTTGCTGCAACTCAAGAAGTTCACCGCCATACCCGTCTCCACTCGAGAGGAAGCACGATGGTCCCGCCCACATCCAGAGGAGCCCCGTTTCCCCCTCCTAGCTCGAGATGAGCGATCCTTTCCCTGCTTTCAACGGGAAAGAATTCCCGGCGTTCCCGTCGCATCTCAAGAGGAGGCACTCTCAACAGGAAAGGCGAGAGGAACTCCATGGTCGTACCACCATTCCAAGAGTCCCGCAGATGTCTCAGTCCTTTCCAGAGGAACCTCTTTGCCCTGCACTGGCTCATCTTTCACGCCGAGGATCGACTCACACCACGGTGGCACGTGGGAGAGCCCTGTGGGAAAACCACAGATCCTTTGATCCACGCGATGGGAAGCGTGACATTGCTGCTACAGCCTGGAAGGAAAGCGCACGTGCATGCCCCACTCGAGATGGGTCCTGTCTCCCCTGGCGAGACTCCAGAAGTACCCAAAGATCCATATCAGCCCGTGAGAGGAATCCTCGGTTCCGGCCCTGACTCCACACAAGGTTTTTGGCCCGGGTATCGACGGGAGAGGAATCCCGAGAGGACCCCTAGCAACTCGCATGGGGACTGGCCTCTCCTGAGGCCACCAGGGCGGGTCCCTGAGGTCCCCGTCGTAACTCGAGAACACCTGCCGCAACTCGAGAAAATCCAGGAAGTTCTCCCTTCCAGGCAGGATGAGGCCTATTTCCGATGAGGCGTCTGGAGACTAATGACACCTAACCTCTGGAACTTCGAAAGGGTCTTTCACACCCTTGCTGCAACTCAAGATGTTCACCGCCATACCCGTCTCCACTCGAGAGGAAACACGATCGTCCCGCCCACATCCAGAGGAGCCCCCTTTCCCCCTCGTAGCTCGAGATGAGGAATCCTTTCCCTGCTTTCAATGGGAAAGAGTTCCCGGCGTTCCCGTCGCATCTCAAGCGGAGGCACTCTCAACAGGAAAGGCGAGAGGAACTCCATGGTCGTACCACCATTCCAAGAGTCCCCCAGATGTCTCAGTCCATTCCAGAGGAAGCTCTTTGCCCTGCACTGGCTCATCTTTCACGCCGAGGATCGACTCACACCATGGTGGCACGTGGGACAGCCCTGTGGGAAAGCCTCGAGGGAAAGCCTCGAGGGAAAACCACAGATCCTTTGATCCACGCCACGGGAAGCGTGACATTGCTGCTACAGCCTGGAAGGAAAGTGCACGTGCATGCCCCTACTCGAGACGAGGCCTGACTCCCCTGGGGAGACTCCAGAAGAACCCAAAGATCCCTGTCAGCCCGTGAGAGGAATCCTCGGTTCCGGCTCTGACTCCACACAAGTTTTTTGGCCCCGGTATCGACGGGAGAGGAATCCCGAGAGGCCCCCTAGCAAGTCGCATGGGGACTGCCCTCTCCTGAGGCCACCAGGGCGGGTCCCTGAGGTCCCCGTCGTAACTCGAGAACACCTGCCACCACTCGAGAAATTCCAGGAAGTTCCCCCTTCGAGGCGAGATGAGGCCTATTTCCGATGAGGCGTCTGGAGACTAATGACACCTAACCTCTGGAACTTCGAAAGGGTCTTTCACACCCTTGCTGCAACTCAAGAAGTTCACCGCCATACCCGTCTCCACTCGAGAGGAAGCACGATCGTCCCGCCCACATCCAGAGGAGCCCCCTTTCCCCCTCGTAGCTCGAGATGAGGAATCCTTTCCCTGCTTTCAATGGGAAAGAGTTCCCGGCGTTCCCGTCGCATCTCAAGCGGAGGCACTCTCAACAGGAAAGGCGAGAGGAACTCCATGGTCGTACCACCATTCCAAGAGTCCCCCAGATGTCTCAGTCCATTCCAGAGGAAGCTCTTTGCCCTGCACTGGCTCATCTTTCACGCCGAGGATCGACTCACACCACGGTGGCACGTGGGACAGCCCTGTGGGAAAGCCTCGAGGGAAAGCCTCGAGGGAAAACCACAGATCCTTTGATCCACGCCACGGGAAGCGTGACATTGCTGCTACAGCCTGGAAGGAAAGTGCACGTGCATGCCCCGACTCGAGACGAGGCCTGACTCCCCTGGGGAGACTCCAGAAGTACCCAAAGATCCATGTCAGCCTGTGAGAGGAATCCTCGGTTCCGGCCCTGACTCCACACAAGGTTTTTGGCCCCGGTATCGACGGGAGAGGAATCCCGAGAGGCCCCCTAGCAACTCGCATGGGGACTGGCCTCTCCTGAGGCCACCAGGGCGGGTCCCTGAGGTCCCCGTCGTAACTCGAGAACACCTGCCACCACTCGAGAAATTCCAGGAAGTTCCCCCTTCGAGGCGAGATGAGGCCTATTTCCGATGAGGCGTCTGGAGACTAATGACACCTAACCTCTGGAACTTCGAAAGGGTCTTTCACACCCTTGCTGCAACTCAAGAAGTTCACCGCCATACCCGTCTCCACTCGAGAGGAAGCACGATCGTCCCGCCCACATCCAGAGGAGCCCCCTTTCCCCCTCGTAGCTCGAGATTAGGAATCCTTTCCCTGCTTTCAATGGGAAAGAATTCCCGGCGTTCCCGTCGCATCTCAAGCGGAGGCACTCTCAACAGGAAAGGCGAGAGGAACTCCATGTTCGTACCACCATTCCAAGAGTCCCCCAGATGTCTCAGTCCATTCCAGAGGAACCTCTTTGCCCTGCACTGGCTCATCTTTCACGCCGAGGATCGACTCACACCACGGTGGCACGTGGGACAGCCCTGTGGGAAAGCCTCGAGGGAAAGCCTCGAGGGAAAACCACAGATCCTTTGATCCACGCCACGGGAAGCGTGACATTGCTGCTACAGCCTGGAAGGAAAGTGCACGTGCATGCCCCGACTCGAGACGAGGCCTGACTCCCCTGGGGAGACTCCAGAAGTACCCAAAGATCCATGTCAGCCCCTGAGAGGAATCCTCGGTTCCGGCCCTGACTCCACACAAGGTTTTTGGACCCGGTATCGACGGGAGAGGAATCCCGAGAGGCCCCCTAGCAACTCGCATGGGGACTGGCCTCTCCTGGGGCCACCAGGGCGGGTCCCTGAGGTCCCCGTCGTAACTCGAGAACACCTGCCACCACTCGAGAAATTCCAGGAAGTTCCCCCTTCGAGGCGAGATGAGGCCTATTTCCGATGAGGCGTCTGGAGACTAATGACACCTAACCTCTGGAACTTCGAAAGGGTCTTTCACACCCTTACTGCAACTCAAGAAGTTCACCGCCACACCCGTCTCCACTCGAGAGGAAGCACGATGGTCCCGCCCACATCCAGAGGAGCCCCGTTTCCCCCTCGTAGCTCGAGATGAGGGATCCTTTCCCTGCTTTCAACGGGAAAGAATTCCCGGCGTTCCCGTCGCATCTCAAGAGGAGGCACTCCCAACAGGAAAGGCGAGAGGAACTCCATGGTCGTACCACCATTCCAAGAGCCCCTCAGATGTCTCAGTCCATTCCAGAGGAAGCTCTTTGCCCTGCACTGGCTCATCTTTCACGCCGAGGATCGACTCACACCACGGTGGCACGTGGGACAGCCCTGTGGGAAAGCCTCGAGGGAAAGCCTCGAGGGAAAACCACAGATCCTTTGATCCACGCGACGGGAAGCGTGACATTGCTGCTACAGCCTGGAAGGAAAGCGCACGTGCATGCCCCCACTCGAGACGAGGCCTGACTCCCATGGGGAGACTGCAGAAGTACCCACAGATCCATGTCAGCCCCTGAGAGGAATCCTCGGTTCCGGCCCTGACTCCACACAAGGTTTTTGGCCCCGGTATCGACGGGAGAGGAATCCCGAGAGGCCCCCTAGCAACTCGCATGGGGACTGGCCTCTCCTGAGGCCACCAGGGGGGGTCCCTGAGGTCCCCGTCGTAACTC
Organism: Capricornis sumatraensis; assembly: GCF_032405125.1. Classification (NCBI taxonomy): domain Eukaryota; kingdom Metazoa; phylum Chordata; class Mammalia; order Artiodactyla; family Bovidae; genus Capricornis; species Capricornis sumatraensis. The sequence continues at coordinate 3,514,340 of NW_027184616.1, read as the reverse complement.
GAGAACACCTGCCGCAACTCGAGAAAATCCAGGAAGTTCTCCCTTCCAGGCGAGATGAGGCCTATTTCCGATGAGGCGTCTGGAGACTAATGACACCTAAACTCTGGAACTTCGAAAGGGTCTTCCACACCCTTGCTGCAACTCAAGAAGTTCACCGCCATACCCGTCTCCACTCGAGAGGAAGCACGATGGTCCCGCCCACATCCAGAGGAGCCCCGTTTCCCCCTCCTAGCTCGAGATGAGCGATCCTTTCCCTGCTTTCAACGGGAAAGAATTCCCGGCGTTCCCGTCGCATCTCAAGAGGAGGCACTCTCAACAGGAAAGGCGAGAGGAACTCCATGGTCGTACCACCATTCCAAGAGTCCCCCAGATGTCTCAGTCCTTTCCAGAGGAACCTCTTTGCCCTGCACTGGCTCATCTTTCACGCCGAGGATCGACTCACACCACGGTGGCACGTGGGAGAGCCCTGTGGGAAAACCACAGATCCTTTGATCCACGCGATGGGAAGCGTGACATTGCTGCTACAGCCTGGAAGGAAAGCGCACGTGCATGCCCCCACTCGAGATGGGTCCTGTCTCCCCTGGCGAGACTCCAGAAGTACCCAAAGATCCATATCAGCCCGTGAGAGGAATCCTCGGTTCCGGCCCTGACTCCACACAAGGTTTTTGGCCCCGGTATCGACGGGAGAGGAATCCCGAGAGGCCCCCTAGCAACTCGCATGGGGACTGGCCTCTCCTGAGGCCACCAGGGCGGGTCCCTGAGGTCCCCGTCGTAACTCGAGAACACCTGCCGCAACTCGAGAAAATCCAGGAAGTTCTCCCTTCCAGGCAGGATGAGGCCTATTTCCGATGAGGCGTCTGGAGACTAATGACACCTAACCTCTGGAACTTCGAAAGGGTCTTTCACACCCTTGCTGCAACTCAAGAAGTTCACCGCCATACCCGTCTCCACTCGAGAGGAAACACGATCGTCCCGCCCACATCCAGAGGAGCCCCCTTTCCCCCTCGTAGCTCGAGATGAGGAAACCTTTCCCTGCTTTCAATGGGAAAGAGTTCCCGGCGTTCCCGTCGCATCTCAAGCGGAGGCACTCTCAACAGGAAAGGCGAGAGGAACTCCATGGTCGTACCACCATTCCAAGAGTCCCCAGATGTCTCAGTCCATTCCAGAGGAACCTCTTTGCCCTGCACTGGCTCATCTTTCACGCCGAGGATCGACTCACACCACGGTGGCACGTGGGACAGCCCTGTGGGAAAGCCTCGAGGGAAAACCGCAGATCCTTTGATCCACGCCACGGGAAGCGTGACATTGCTGCTACAGCCTGGAAGGAAAGCGCACGTGCATGCCCCCACTCGAGACGAGGCCTGACTCCCCTGGGGAGACTCCAGAAGTACCCAAAGATCCATGTCAGCCCCTGAGAGGAATCCTCGGTTCCGGCCCTGACTCCACACAAGGTTTTTGGACCCGGTATCGACGGGAGAGGAATCCCGAGAGGCCCCCTAGCAACTCGCATGGGGAGTGGCCTCTCCTGAGGAAACCAGGACGGGTCCCTGAGGTCACCGTCGTAACTCGAGAACACCTGCCGCAACTCGAGAAAATCCAGGAAGTTCTCCCTTCCAGGCGAGATGAGGCCTATTTCCGATGAGGCGTCTGGAGACTAATGACACCTAACCTCTGGAACTTCGAAAAGGTCTTTCACACCCTTGCTGCAACTCAAGAAGTTCACCGCCATACCCGTCTCCACTCGAGAGGAAGCACGATGGTCCCGCCCACATCCAGAGGAGCCCCGTTTCCCCCTCGTAGCTCGAGATGAGGGATCCTTTCCCTGCTTTCAACGGGAAAGAATTCCCGGCGTTCCCGTCGCATCTCAAGAGGAGGCACTCTCAACAGGAAAGGCAAGAGGAACTCCATGGTCGTACCACCATTCCAAGAGTCCCTCAGATGTCTCAGTCCATTCCAGAGGAACCTCTTTGCCCTGCACTGGCTCATCTTTCACGCCGAGGATCGACTCAAACCACGGTGGCACGTGGGACAGCCCTGTGGGAAAGCCTCCAGGGAAAGCCTCGAGGGAAAACCACAGATTCTTTGATCCACGTGACTGGAAGCGTGACATTGCTGCTACAGCCTGGAAGGAAAGCGCACGTGCATGCCCCCACTCGAGACGAGGCCTGACTCCCCTGGGGAGACTCCAGAAGTACCCAAAGATCCATGTCAGCCCCTGAGAGGAATCCTCGGTTCCGGCCCTGACTCCACACAAGGTTTTTGGCCCCGGTATCGACGGGAGAGGAATCCCGAGAGGCCCCCTAGCAACTCGCATGAGGACTGGCCTCTCCTGAGGCCACCAGGGCGGGTCCCTGAGGTCCCCGTCGTAACTCGAGAACACCTGCCGCAACTCGAGAAAATCCAGGAAGTTCTAACTTCCAGGCGAGATGAGGCCTATTTCCGATGAGGCGTCTGGAGACTAATGACACCTAACCTCTGGAACTTCGAAAGGGTCTTTCACACCCTTGCTGCAACTCAAGAAGTTCACCGCCATACCCGTCTCCACTCGAGAGGAAGCACGATGGTCCCGCCCACATCCAGAGGAGCCCCGTTTCCCCCTCGTAGCTCGAGATGAGGGATCCTTTCCCTGCTTTCAACGGGAAAGAATTCCCGGCGTTCCCGTCGCAACTCAAGAGGAGGCACTCTCAACAGGAAAGGCGAGAGGAACTCCATGGTCGTACCACCATTCCAAGAGACCCCAGATGTCTCAGTCCATTCCAGAGGAACCTCTTTGCCCTGCACTGGCTCATCTTTCATGCCGAGGATCAACTCACACCACGGTGGCACGTGGGACAGCCCTGTGGGAAAGCCTCGAGGGAAAGCCTCGAGGGAAAACCACAGATCCTTTGATCCACGTGACGGGAAGCGTGACATTGCGGCTACAGCCTGGAAGGAAAGCGCACGTGTATGTCCCCACTCGAGACGAGGCCTGACTCCCCTGGGGAGACTCCAGAAGTACCCAAAGATCCATGTCAGCCCCTGAGAGGAATCCTCGGTTCCGGCCCTGACTCCACACAAGGTTTTTGGCCCCGGTATCGACGGGAGAGGAATCCCGAGAGGCCCCCTAGCAACTCGCATGGGGACTGGCCTCTCCTGAGGCCACCAGGGCGGGTCCCTGAGGTCCCCGTCGTAACTCGAGAACACCTGCCGCAAGTCGAGAAAATCCAGGAAGTTCTCCCTTCCAGGCGAGATGAGGCCTATTTCCGATGAGGCGTCTGGAGACTAATGACACCTAACCTCTGGAACTTCGAAAGGGTCTTTCACACCCTTGCTGCAACTCAAGAAGTTCACCGCCATACCCGTCTCCACTCGACAGGAAGCACGATGGTCCCGCCCACATCCAGAGGAGCCCCGTTTCCCCCTCGTAGCTCGAGATGAGGGATCCTTTCCCTGCTTTCAACGGGAAAGAATTCCCGGCGTTCCCGTCGCATCTCAAGAGGAGGCACTCTAAACAGGAAAGGCGAGAGGAACTCCATGGTCGTACCACCATTCCAAGAGTCCCCCAGAATTCTCAGTCCATTCCAGAGGAACCTCTTTGCCCTGCACTGGCTCATCTTTCACGCCGAGGATCGACTCACACCACGGTGGCACGTGGGACAGCCCTGTGGGAAAGCCTCCAGGGAAAGCCTCGAGGGAAAACCACAGATCCTTTGAACCAGGCCACGGGAAGCGTGACATTGCTGCTAAAGCCTGGAAGGAAAGCGCACGTGCATGCCCCCACACGAGACGAGGCCTGACTCCCCTGGGGAGACTCCAGAAGTACCCAAATATCCATGTCAGCCCCTGAGAGGAATCCTCGGTTCCGGCCCTGACTCCACCCAAGGTTTTTGGCCCCGGTATCGACGGGAGAGGAATCCCGAGAGGCCCCCTAGCAACTCGCATGGGGACTGGCCTCTCCTGAGGCCACCAGGGCGGGTCCCTGAGGTCCCCGTCGTAACTCGAGAACACCTGCCGCAACTCGAGAAAATCCAGGAAGTTCTCCCTTCCAGGCGAGATGAGGCCTATTTCCGATGAGGCGTCTGGAGACTAATGACACCTAACCTCTGGAACTTCGAAACGGTCTTTCACACCCTTGCTGCAACTCAAGAAGTTCACCGCCATACCCGACTCCACTCGAGAGGAAGCACGATGGTCCCGCCCACATCCAGAGGAGCCCCGTTTCCCCCTCGTAGCTCGAGATGAGGGATTCTTTCCCTGCTTTCAACGGGAAAGAATTCCCGGCGTTCCCGTCGCATCTCAAGAGGAGGGACTCTCAACAGGAAAGGCTAGAGGATCTCCATGGTCGTACCACCATTCCAAGAGTCCCCCAGATGGCTCAGTCCATTCCAGAGGAACCTCTTTGCCCTGCACTGGCTCATCTTTCACGCCGAGGATCGACTCACACCACGGTGGCACGTGGGACAGCCCTGTGGGAAAGCCTCCAGGGAAAGCCTCGAGGGAAAAGAACAGATCCTTTGATCCAGGCCACGGGAAGCGTGACATTGCTGCTAAAGCCTGGAAGGAAAGCGCACGTGCATGCCCCCACTCGAGACGAGGCCTGACTCCCCTGGGGAGACTCCAGAAGTACCCAAAGTTCCATGTCAGCCCCTGAGAGGAATCCTCGGTTCCGGTCCTGACTCCACACAAGGTTTTTGGCCCCGGTATCGACGGGAGAGGAATCCCGAGAGGCCCCCTAGCAACACGCATGGGGACTGGCCTCTCCTGAGGCCACCAGGGCGGGTCCCTGAGGTCCCCGTCCTAACTCGAGAACACCTGCCGCAACTCGAGAAAATCCAGGAAGTTCTCCCTTCCAGGCGAGATGAGGCCTATGTCCGATGAGGCGTCTGGAGATTAATGACACCTAACCTCTGGAACTTCGAAAGGGTCTTTCACACCATTGCTGCAACTCAAGAAGTTCACCGCCATACCCGTCTCCACTCGAGAGGAAGCACGATGGTCCCGCCCACATCCAGAGGAGCCCCGTTTCCCCCTCCTAGCTCGAGATGAGGGATCCTTTCCCTGCTTTCAACGGGAAAGAATTCCCGGCGTTCCCGTCGCATCTCAAGAGGAGGCACTCTCAACAGGAAAGGCGAGAGGAACTCCATGGTCGTACCACCATTCCAATAGTCCCCCAGATGTCTCAGTCCATTCCAGAGGAACCTCTTTGCCTTGCACTAGCTCATCTTTCACGCCGAGGATCGACTCACACCACGGTGGCACGTGGGACAGCCCTGTGGGAAAGCCTCGAGGGAAAACCGCAGATCCTTTGATCCAGGCCACGGGAAGCGTGACATGGCTGCTACAGCCTGGAAGGAAAGCGCACGTGCATGCCCCCACTCGAGACGAGGCCTGACTCCCCTGGGGAGACTCCACAAGTACCCAAAGATCCATGTCAGCCCCTGAGAGGAATCCTCGGTTCCGGCCCTGACTCCACACAAGGTTTTTGTCCCCGGTATTGACGGGAGAGGAATCCCGAGAGGCCCCCTTAGCAACTCGCATAGGGACTGGCCTCTCCTGAGGCCAACAGGGCGGGTCCCTGAGGTCCCCGTCGTAACTCGAGAACACCTGCCGCAACTCGAGAAAATCCAGGAAGTTCTCCCTTCCAGGCGAGATGAGGCCTATTTCCGATGAGGCGTGTGGAGACTAATGACACCTAACCTCTGGAACTTCGAAAGGGTCTTTCACACCCTTGCTGCAACTCAAGAAGTTCACCGCCATACCCGTCTCCACTCGAGAGGAAGCACGATAGTCCCGCCCACATCCAGAGGAGCCCCATTTCCCCCTCCTAGCTCGAGATGAGGGATCCTTTCCCTGCTTTAAACGGGAAAGAATTCCCGGCGTTCCCGTCGCATCTCAAGAGGAGGCACTCTCAACAGGAAAGGCGAGAGGAACTCCATGGTCGTACCACCATTTCAAGAGTCCCCCAGATGTCTCAGTCCATTCCAGAGGAACCTCTTTGCCCTGCACTGGCTCATCTTTCACGCCGAGGATCGACTCACACCACGGTGGCACGTGGGACAGCCCTGTGGGAAAGCCTCGAGGGAAAACCACAGATCCTTTGATCTACGCCACGGGAAGCGTGACATTGCTGCTAAAGCCTGGAAGGAAAGCGCACGTGCATGCCCCCACACGAGACGAGGCCTGACTCCCCTGGGGAGACTCCAGAAGTACCCAAATATCCATGTCAGCCCCTGAGAGGAATCCTCGGTTCCGGCCCTGACTCCACACAAGGTTTTTGGCCCAGGTTTCGATGGGAGAGGAATCCCGAGAGGCCCCCTAGCAACTCGCATGGGGAGTGGCCTCTCCTGAGGCCACCAGGGCGGGTCCCTGAGGTCCCCGTCGTAACTCGAGAACACCTGCCGCAACTCGAGAAAATCCAGGAAGTTCTCCCTTCCAGGCGAGATGAAGCCTATTTCCAATGAGGCGTCTGGAGACTAATGACACCAAACCTCTGGAACTTCGAAAGGGTCTTTCACACCCTTGCTGCAACTCAAGAAGTTCACCGCCATACCCGACTCCACTCGAGAGGAAGCACGATGGTCCCGCCCACATCCAGAGGAGCCCCGTTTCCCCCTCGTAGCTCGAGATGAGGGATCCTTTCCCTGCTTTCAACAGGAAAGAATTCCCGGCGTTCCCGTCGCATCTCAAGAGGAGGCACTCTCAACAGGAAAGGCGAGAGGAACTCCATGGTGGTAACACCATTCCAAGAGTCCCCCAGATGTCTCAGTCCATTCCAGAGGAACCTCTTTGCCCTGCACTGGCTCATCTTTCACGCCGAGGATCGACTCACACCACGGTGGCACGTGGGACAGAACTGTGGGAAAGCCTCGAGGGAAAGCCTCGTGGGAAAACCACAGATCCTTTGATCCACGCCACGGGAAGCGTGACATTGCTGCTACAGCCTGGAAGGAAAGCGCACGTGCCTGTCCCCACTCGAGACGAGGCCTGACTCCCCTGGGGAGACTCCGGAAGTAACCAAAGATCCATGTCAGCACCTGAGAGGAATCCTCGTTTCCGGCCCTGACTCCACACAAGGTTTTTGGACCCGGTATCGACGGGAGAGGAATCCCGAGAGGCCCCCTAGCAACTCGCATGGGGACTGGCCTCTCCTGAGGCCACCAGGGCGGGTCAATGAGGTCCCCGTCGTAACTCGAGAACACCTGGCGCAACTCGAGAAAATCCAGGAAGTTCTCCCTTCCAGGCGAGATGAGGCCTATTTCCGATGAGGCGTCTGGAGACTAATGACACCTAACCTCTGGAACTACGAAAGGGTCTTTCACACCCTTGCTGCAACTCAAGAAGTTCACCGCCATACCCGTCTCCACTCGAGAGGAAGCACGATGGTCCCGCCCACATCCAGAGGAGCCCCCTTTCCCCCTCGTAGGTCGAGATGAGGGATCCTTTCCCTGCTTTCAACGGGAAAGAATTCCCGGCGTTCCCGTCGCATCTCAAGAGGAGGCACTCTCAACAGGAAAGGCGAGAGGAACTCCATGGTCGTACCACCATTCCAAGAGTCCCCCAGATGTCTCAGTCCATTCCAGAGGAATCTCTTTGCCCTGCACTGGCTCATCTTTCACGCCGAGGATCGACTCACACCACGGAGGCACGTGGGACAGCCCTGTGGGAAAGCCTCGAGGGAAAGCCTCGTGGGAAAACCACAGATCCTTTGATCCACGCGACGGGAAGCGTGACATGGCTGCTACAGCATGGAAGGAAAGCGCACGTGCATGCCCCCACTCGAGACGAGGCCTGACTCCCCTGGGGAGACTCCAGAAGTACCCAAAGATCCATGTCAGCCCCTGAGAGGAATCCTCGTTTCCGGCCGTGACTACACACAAGGTTTTTGGCCCCGGTATCGACGGGAGAGGAATCCCGAGAGGCCCCCTAACAACTCGCATGGGGACTGGCCTCTCCTGAGGAAACCAGGGCGGGTCCCTGAGGTCACCGTCGTAACTCGAGAACACCTGCCGCAACTCGAGAAAATCCAGGAAGTTCTCCCTTCCAGGCGAGATGAGGCCTATTTCCGATGAGGCGTCTGGAGACTAATGACACCTAACCTCTGGAACTTCGAAAGGGTCTTTCACACCCTTGCTGCAACTCAAGAAGTTCACCGCCATACCCGTCTCCACTCGAGAGGAAGCACGATGGTCCCGCCCACATCCAGAGGAGCCCCGTTTCCCCCTCGTAGCTCGAGATGAGGGATCCTTTCCCTGCTTTCAACGGGAAAGAATTCCCGGCGTTCCCGTCGTATCTCAAGAGGAGGCACTCTCAACAGGAAAGGCGAGAGGAACTCCATGGTCGTACCACCATTCCAAGAGTCCCCCAGATGTCTCAGTCCATTCCAGAGGAACCTCTTTGCCATGCACTGGCTCATCTTTCACGCCGAGGATCGACTCACACCACGGTGGCACGTGGGACAGCCCTGTGGGAAAGCCTCCAGGGAAAGCCTCGAGGGAAAACCACAGATTCTTTGATCCACGTGACTGGAAGCGTGACATTGCTGCTACAGCCTGGAAGGAAAGCGCACGTGCATGCCCCCACTCGAGACGAGGCCTGACTCCCCTGGGGAGACTCCAGAAGTACCCAAAGATCCATGTCAGCCCCTGAGAGGAATCCTCGGTTCCGGCCCTGACTCCACACAAGGTTTTTGGCCCCGGTATCGACGGGAGAGGAATCCCGAGAGGCCCCCTAGCAACTCGCATGAGGACTGGCCTCTCCTGAGGGCACCAGGGCGGGTCCCTGAGGTCCCCGTCGTAACTCGAGAACACCTGCCGCAACTCGAGAAAATCCAGGAAGTTCTAACTTCCAGGCGAGATGAGGCCTATTTCCGATGAGGCGTCTGGAGACTAATGACACCTAACCTCTGGAACTTCGAAAGGGTCTTTCACACCCTTGCTGCAACTCAAGAAGTTCACCGCCATACCCGTCTCCACTCGAGAGGAAGCACGATGGTCCCGCCCACATCCAGAGGAGCCCCGTTTCCCCCTCGTAGCTCGAGATGAGGGATCCTTTCCCTGCTTTCAACGGGAAAGAATTCCCGGCGTTCCCGTCGCATCTCAAGAGGAGGCACTCTCAACAGGAAAGGCGAGAGGAACTCCATGGTCGTACCACCATTCCAAGAGACCCCAGATGTCTCAGTCCATTCCAGAGGAACCTCTTTGCCCTGCACTGGCTCATCTTTCATGCCGAGGATCAACTCACACCACGGTGGCACGTGGGACAGCCTTGTGGGAAAGCCTCGAGGGAAAGCCTCGAGGGAAAACCACAGATCCTTTGATCCACGTGACGGGAAGCGTGACATTGCGGCTACAGCCTGGAAGGAAAGCGCACGTGTATGTCCCCACTCGAGACGAGGCCTGACTCCCCTGGGGAGACTCCAGAAGTACCCAAAGATCCATGTCAGCCCCTGAGAGGAATCCTCGGTTCCGGCCCTGACTCCACACAAGGTTTTTGGCCCCGGTATCGACGGGAGAGGAATCCCGAGAGGCCCCCTAGCAACTCGCATGGGGACTGGCCTCTCCTGAGGCCACCAGGGCGGGTCCCTGAGGTCCCCGTCATAACTCGAGAACACCTGCCGCAACTCGAGAAAATCCAGGAAGTTCTCCCTTCCAGGCGAGATGAGGCCTATTTCCGATGAGGCGTCTGGAGACTAATGACACCTAACCTCTGGAACTTCGAAAGGGTCTTTTACACCCTTGCTGCAACTCAAGAAGTTCACCGCCATACCCGTCTCCACTCGACAGGAAGCACGATGGTCCCTCCCACATCCAGAGGAGCCCCGTTTCCCCCTCGTAGCTCGAGATGAGGGATCCTTTCCCTGCTTTCAACGGGAAAGAATTCCCGGCGTTCCCGTCGCATCTCAAGAGGAGGCACTCTCAACAGGAAAGGCGAGAGGAACTCCATGGTCGTACCACCATTCCAAGAGTCCCCCAGATGTCTCAGTCCATTCCAGAGGAACCTCTTTGCCCTGCACTGGCTCATCTTTCACGCCGAGGATCGACTCACACCACGGTGGCACGTGGGACAGCCCTGTGGGAAAGCCTCCAGGGAAAGCCTCGAGGGAAAACCACAGATCCTTTGAACCAGGCCACGGGAAGCGTAACATTGCTGCTAAAGCCTGGAAGGAAAGCGCACGTGCATGCCCCCACACGAGACGAGGCCTGACTCCCCTGGGGAGACTCCAGAAGTACCCAAATATCCATGTCAGCCCCTGAGAGGAATCCTCGGTTCCGGCCCTGACTCCACCCAAGGTTTTTGGCCCCGGTATCGACGGGAGAGGAATCCCGAGAGGCCCCCTAGCAACTCGCATGGGGACTGGCCTCTCCTGAGGCCACCAGGGCGGGTCCCTGAGGTCCCCGTCGTAACTCGAGAACACCTGCCGCAACTCGAGAAAATCCAGGAAGTTCTCCCTTCCAGGCGAGATGAGGCCTATTTCCGATGAGGCGTCTGGAGACTAATGACACCTAACCTCTGGAACTTCGAAATGGTCTTTCACACCCTTGCTGCAACTCAAGAAGTTCACCGCCATACCCGACTCCACTCGAGAGGAAGCACGATGGTCCCGCCCACATCCAGAGGAGCCCCGTTTCCCCGTCGTAGCTCGAGATGAGGGATTCTTTCCCTGCTTTCAACGGGAAAGAATTCCCGGCGTTCCCGTCGCATCTCAAGAGGAGGGACTCTCAACAGGAAAGGCTAGAGGATCTCCATGGTCGTACCATCATTCCAAGAGTCCCCCAGATGGCTCAGTCCATTCCAGAGGAACCTCTTTGCCCTGCACTGGCTCATCTTTCACGCCGAGGATCGACTCACACCACGGTGGCACGTGGGACAGCCCTGTGGGAAAGCCTCCAGGGAAAGCCTCGAGGGAAAAGAACAGATCCTTTGATCCAGGCCACGGGAAGCGTGACATTGCTGCTAAAGCCTGGAAGGAAAGCGCAAGTGCATGCCCCCACACGAGACGAGGCCTGACTCCCCTGGGGAGACTCCAGAAGTACCCAAATATCCATGTCAGCCCCTGAGAGGAATCCTCGGTTCCGGCCCTGACTCCACACAAGGTTTTTGGCCCCGGTATCGATGGGAGAGGAATCCCGAGAGGCCCCCTAGCAACTCGCATGGGGACTGGCCTCTCCTGAGGCCACCAGGGCGGGTCCCTGAGGTCCCCGTCGTAACTCGAGAACACCTGCCGCAACTCGAGAAAATCCAGGAAGTTCTCCCTTCCAGGCGAGATGAGGCCTATTTCCAATGAGGCGTCTGGAGACTAATGACACCAAACCTCTGGAACTTCGAAAGGGTCTTTCACACCCTTGCTGCAACTCAAGAAGTTCACCGCCATACCCGTCTCCACTTGAGACGAAGCACGATGGTCCCGCCCACATCCAGAGGAGACCCGTTTCCCCTCGTAGCTCGAGATGAGGGATCCTTTCCCTGCTTTCAACGGGAAAGAATTCCCGGCGTTCCCGTCGCATCTCAAGAGGAGGCACTCTCAACAGGAAAGGTGAGAGGAACTCCATGGTCGTACCACCATTCCAAGAGTCCCCCAGATGTCTCAGTCCATTCCAGAGGAACCTCTTTGCCCTGCACTGGCTCATCTTTCACGCCGAGGATCGACTCACACCACGGTGGCACGTCGGACAGCCCTGTGGGAAAGCCTCGAGGGAAAGCCTCGAGGGAAAACCACAGATCCTTTGATCCAGGCCACGGGAAGAGTGACATTGCTGCTACAGCCTGGAAGGAAAGCGCACGTGCATGCCCCCAATCGAGACGTGGCCTGACTCCCCTGGGGAGACTCCAGAAGTACCCAAAGATCCATGTCAGCCCCTGAGAGGAATCCTCGGTTCCGGCCCTGACTCCACACAAGGTTTTTGGCCCCGGTATCGACGGGAGAGGAATCCCGAGAGGCCCCCTAGAAACTCGCATGGTGACTGGCCTCTCCTGAGGCCACCAGGGCGGGTCCCTGAGGTCCCCGTCGTAACTCGAGAACACCTGCCGCAACTCGAGAAAATCCAGGAAGTTCTCCCTTCCAGGCGAGATGAGGCCTATTTCCGATGAGGCGTCTGGAGACTAATGACACTTAACCTCTGGAACTTCGAAAGGGTCTTTCACACCCTTGCTGCAACTCAAGAAGTTCACCGCCATACCCGTCTCCACTCGAGAGGAAGCACGATGGTCCCGCCCACATCCAGAGGAGCCCCGTTTGCCCCTCGTAGCTCGAGATGAGGGATCCTTTCCCTGCTTTCAACGGGAAAGAATTCCCGGCGTTCCCGTCGCATCTCAAGAGGAGACACTCTCAACAGGAAAGGCGAGAGGAACTCCATGGTCGTACCACCATTCCAAGAGTCCCCCAGATGTCTCAGTCCATTCCAGAGGAACCTCTTTGCCCTGCACTGGCTCATCTTTCACGCCGAGGATCGACTCACACCACGGTGGCACGTGGGACAGCCCTGTGGGAAACCCTCGAGGGAAAACCACAGATCCTTTGATCCACCCGACGGAAAGCGTGACATTGCTGCTACAGCCTGGAAGGAAAGCGCACGTGCATGCCCCGACTCGTGACTAAGCCTGACGTCCCTGGGGAGACTCCAGAAGTACCCAAAGATCCATGTCAGCCCCTGAGAGGAATCCTCGGTTCCGGCCCTGACTCCACACAAGGTTTTTGGCCCCGGTATCGACGGGAGAGGAATCCCGAGAGGCCCCCTAGCAACTCGCATGGGACTGGCCTCTCCTGAGACCACCAGAGCGGGTCCCTGAGGTCCCCGTCGTAACTTGAAAACACCTGCCGCAACTCGAGAAAATCCAGGAAGTTCTCCCTTCCAGGCGAGATGAGGCCTATTTCCGATGAGGCGTCTGGCGACGAAAGACACCTAACCTCTGGAATTTCGAAAGGGTCTTTCACACCCTTGCTGCAACTCAAGAAGTTCACCGCCATACCCGTCTCCACTCGAGAGGAAGCACGATGGTCCCGCCCACATCCAGAGGAGCCCCGTTTCCCCCTTGTAGCTCGAAATGAGGGATCCTTTCCCTGCTTTCAACGGGAAAGAATTCCCGGCATTCTCGTCGCATCTCAAGAGGAGGCACTCTCAACAGGAAAGTCGAGAGCAACTCCATGGTCGTACCACCATTCCAAGAGTCCCCCAGATGTCTCAGTCCATTCCAGAGCAACCTCTTTGCCCTGCACTGGCTCATCTTTCACGCCGAGGATCGACTCACACCAAGGTGGCACGTGGGACAGACCTGTGAGAAAGCCTCGAGGGAAAGCCTTGGGGGAAAACCACAGATCCTTTGATCTACGCCACGGGAAGCGTGACATTACTGCTACAGCCTGGAAGGAAAGCGCACGTGCATGCCCCCACTCGAGAAGAGGCCTAACTCCCCTGGGGAGACTCCAGAAGTACCCAAAGATCCATGTCAGCCCCTGAGAGGAATCCTCGGTTCCGGCCCTGACTCCACACAAGGTTTTTGGCCCCGGTATCGACGGGAGAGTAATCCCGAGAGGCCCCCTAGCAACTCGCATGGAGACTGGCCTTTCCTGAGGCCACCAGGGCGGGTCCCTGAGGTCTCCGTCGTAACTCGAGAACACCTGCCGCAACTCGAGAAAATCCAGGAAGTTCTCCCTTCCAGGCGAGATGAGGCCTATTTCCGATGAGGCGTCTGGAGACTAATGACACCTAACCTCTGGAAGGTCGAAAGGGTCTTTCACACCCTTGCTGCAACTCAAGAAGTTCACCGCCATACCCGTCTCCACTCGCGAGGAAGCACGATGGTCCCGCCCACATCCAGAGGAGCCCCGTTTCCCCCTCGTAGCACGAGATGAGGGATCCTTTGCCTGCTTTCAACGGGAAAGAATTCCGGCATTCCCGTCGCAACTCAAGAGGAGGCACTCTCAACAGGAAAGGCGAGAGGAACCCCATGGTCGTACCACCATTCCAAGAGTCCCCCAGATGTCTCAGTCCATTCCAGAGGAACCTCTTTGCCTGCACTGGCTCATCTTTCACGCCGAGGATCGACTCACACCACGGTGGCACGTGGGACAGCCCTGTGGGAAAGCCTCGAGGGAAAGCCTCGAGGGAAAACCACAGATCCTTTGATTCACGCGACGGGAAGCGTGACATTACTGCTACAGCCTGGAGGGAAAGTGCACGTGCATGCCCCCACTCGAGACGAGGCCTGACTCCCCTGGGGAGACTCCAGAAATACCCAAAGTTCCATGTCAGCCCCTGAGAGGAATCCTCGGATCCTGCCCTGACTCCACACAATATATTTGCCACCGGTATCGAGGGGAAAGGAATCCCGAGAGGCCCCCTAGCAACTCGCATGGGGACTGCCCTTTCCTGAGGCCAAAAGTGCGGGTCCCTGAGGTCCCCGTCGTAACTCGAGAACACCTGCCGCAACTCGAGAAAATCCAGGAAGTTCTCCCTTCCAGGCGAGATGAGGCCTATTTCCGATGAGGCGTCTGGAGACTAATGACACCTAACCTCTGGAACTTCGAAAGGGTCTTTCACACCCTTGCTGCAACTCAAGAAGTTCACCGCCATACCCGTCTCCACTCGAGAGGAAGCACGATGGTCCCGCCCACATCCAGAGGAGCCCCGTTTCCCCCTCGTAGCTCGAGATGAGGGATCCTTTCCCTGCTTTCAACGGGAAAGAATTCCCGGCGTTCCCGTCGCATCTCAAGAGGAGGCACTCTCAACAGGAAAGGCGAGAGGAACTCCATGGTCGTACCACCATTCCAAGAGTCCCCCAGATGTCTCAGTCCATTCCAGAGGAACCTCTTTGCCCTGCACTGGCTCATCTTTCACGCCGAGGATCGACTCACACCACGGTGGCACGTGGGAGAGCACTGTGTGAAAGCCTCGAGGGAAAGTCTCGAGGGAAAACCACAGATCCTTTGATCCACGCGACGGGAAGCGTGACATTGCTGCTACAGCCTGGAAGGAAAGCGCACGTGCATGCCCCCACTCGAGACGAGGCCTGACTCCCCTGGGGAGACTCCAGAAGTACCCAAAGATCCATGTCAGCCCCTGAGAGGAATCCTCGCTTCCGGCCCTGACTCCACACAAGGTTTTTGGCCCCGGTATCGACGGGAGAGGAATCCCGAGAGGCCCCCTAGCAACTCGCATGGGGACTGGCCTCTCCTGAGGCCACCAGGGCGGGTCCCTGAGGTCCCCGTCGAAACTCGAGAACACCTGCCGCAACTCGAGAAAATCCAGGAAGTTCTCCCTTCCAGGCGAGATGAGGCCTATTTCTGATGAGGCGTCTGGAGACTAATGACACCTAACCTCTGGAACTTCGAAAGGGTCTTTCACACCCTTGCTGCAACTCAAGAAGTTCACCGCCATACCCGTCTCCACTCGAGAGGAAGCACGATGGTCCCGCCCACATCCAGAGGAGCCCCGTTTCCCCCTCGTAGCTCGAGATGAGGGAACCTTTCCCTGCTTTCAACGGGAAAGAATTCCCGGCGTTCCCGTCGCATCTCAAGAGGAGGCACTCTCAACAGGAAAGGCGAGAGGAACTCCATGGTCGTACCACCATTCCAAGAGACCCCAGATGTCTCAGTCCATTCCAGAGGAACCTCTTTGCCCTGCACTGGCTCATCTTTCACGCCGAGGATCAACTCACACCACGGTGGCACGTGGGACAGCCCTGTGGGAAAGCCTCGAGGGAAAGCCTCGAGGGAAAACCACAGATCCTTTGATCCACGTGACGGGAAGCGTGACATTGCGGCTACAGCCTGGAAGGAAAGCGCACGTGTATGTCCCCACTCGAGACGAGGCCTGACTCCCCTGGGGAGACTCCAGAAGTACCCAAAGATACATATCAGCCCCTGAGAGGAATCCTCGGTTCCGGCCCCGACTCCACACAAGGTTTTTGGCCCCGGTATCGACGGGAGAGGAATCCCGAGAGGCCCCCTAGCAACTCGCATGGGGACTGGCCTCTCCTGAGGCCACCAGGGAGGGTCCCTGAGGTCCCCGTCGTAACTCGAGAACACCTGCCGCAACTCGAGAAAATCCAGGAAGTTCTCCCTTCCAGGCGAGATTAGGCCTATTTCCGATGAGGCGTCTGGAGACTAATGACACCTAACCTCTGGAACTTCGAAAGGGTCTTTTACACCCTTGCTGCAACTCAAGAAGTTCACCGCCATACCCGTGTCCACTCGACAGGAAGCACGATGGTCCCGCCCACATCCAGAGGAGCCCCGTTTCCCCCTCGTAGCTCGAGATGAGGGATCCTTTCCCTGCTTTCAACGGGAAAGAATTCCCGGCATTCCCGTCGCATCTCAAGAGGAGGCACTCTCAACAGGAAAGGCGAGAGGAACTCCATGGTCGTACCACCATTCCAAGAGTCCCCCAGATGTCTCAGTCCATTCCAGAGGAACCTCTTTGCCCTGCACTGGCTCATCTTTCACGCCGAGGATCGACTCACACCACGGTGGCACTTGGGACAGCCCTGTGGGAAAGCCTCCAGGGAAAGCCTCGAGGGAAAACCACAGATCCTTTTATCCAGGCCACGGGAAGCGTGACATTGCTGCTAAAGCCTGGAAGGAAAGCGCACGTGCATGCCCCCACACGAGACGAGGCCTGACTCCCCTGGGGAGACTCCAGAAGTACCCAAATATCCATGTCAGCCCCTGAGAGGAATCCTCGGTTCCGGCCCTGACTCCACCCAAGGTTTTTGGCCCCGGTATCGACGGGAGAGGAATCCCGAGAGGCCCCCTAGCAACTCGCATGGGGACTGGCCTCTCCTGAGGCCACCAGGGCGGGTCCCTGAGGTCCCCGTCGTAACTCGAGAACACCTGCCGCAACTCGAGAAAATCCAGGAAGTTCTCCCTTCCAGGCGAGATGAGGCCTATTTCCGATGAGGCGTCTGGAGACTAATGACACCTAACCTCTGGAACTTCGAAAGGGTCTTTCACACCCTTGCTGCAACTCAAGAAGTTCACCGCCATACCCGTCTCCACTTGAGACGAAGCACGATGGTCCCGCCCACATCCAGAGGAGACCCGTTTCCCCTCGTAGCTCGAGATGAGGGATCCTTTCCCTGCTTTCAACGGGAAAGAATTCCCGGCGTTCCCGTCGCATCTCAAGAGGAGGCACTCTAAACAGGAAAGGTGAGAGGAACTCCATGGTCGTACCACCATTCCAAGAGTCCCCCAGATGTCTCAGTCCATTCCAGAGGAACCTCTTTGCCCTGCACTGGCTCATCTTTCACGCCGAGGATCGATTCACACCACGGTGGCACGTGGGACAGACCTGTGGGAAAGCCTCGAGGGAAAGCCTCGTGGGAAAACCACAGATCCTTTGATCCACGCCTCGGGAAGAGTGACATTGCTGCTACAGCCTAGAAGGAAAGCGCACGTGCCTGTCCCCACTCGAGACGAGGCCTGACTCCCCTGGGGAGACTCCAGAAGTACCCAAAGATCCATGTCAGCCCCAGAGAGGAAACCTCGGTTCCGGCCCTGACTCCACACAAAGTTTTTGGACCCTGTATCGACGGGAGAGGAATTCCAGAGTCCCCCTAGCAACTCGCATGGGGACTGGCCTCTCCTGAGGCCACCAGGGCGGGTCCCTGAGGTCCCCGTCGTAACTCGAGAACACCTGCCGCAACTCGAGAAAATCCAGGAAGTTCTCCCTTCCAGGCGAGATGAGGCCTATTTCCGATGAGGCGTCTGGAGACTAATGACACCTAACCTCTGGAACTTCGAAAGGGTCTTTCACACCCTTGCTGCAACTCAAGAAGTTCACCACCATACCCGTCTCCACTCGCGAGGAAGCACGATGGTCCCGCCCACATCCAGAGGAGCCCCGTTTCCCCCTCGTAGCTCGAGATGAGGGATCCTTTCCCTGCTTTCAACGGGAAAGAATTCCCGGCGTTCCCGTCGCATCTCAAGAGGAGGCACTCTCAACAGGAAAGGCGAGAGGAACTCCATGGTCGTACCACCATTCCAAGAGTCCCCCAGATGTCTCAGTCCATTCCAGAGGAACCTCTTTGCCCTGCACTGGCTCATCTTTCACGCCGAGGATCGACTCACACCACGGTGGCACGTGGGACAGCCCTGTGGGAAAGCCTCGAGGGAAAACCACAGATCCTTTGATCCACGCGACGGGAAGCGTGACATTGCTGCTACAGCCTGGAAGGAAAGCGCACGTGCATGCCCCGACTCGTGACTAAGCCTGACGTCCCTGGGGAGACTCCAGAAGTACCGAAAGATCCATGTCAGCCCCTGAGGGAAATCCTCGGTTCCGGCCCTGACTCCACACAAGGTTTTTGGCCCCAGTATCGACGGGAGAGGAATCCCGAGAGGCCCCCTAGCAACTCGCATGGGGACTGGCCTCTCCTGAGACCACCAGAGATGGTCCCTGTGGTCCCCGTCGTAACTCGAAAACACCTGCCGCAACTCGAGAAAATCCAGGAAGTTCTCCCTTCCAGGCGAGATGAGGCCTATTTCCGATGAGGCGTCTGGAGACGAATGACACCTAAACTCTGGAATTTTGAAAGGGTCTTACACACCCTTGCTGCAACTCAAGAAGTTCACCGCCATACCCGTCTCCACTCGAGAGGAAGCACGATGGTCCCGCCCACATCCAGAGGAGCCCCGTTTCCCCCTCGTTGCTCGAAATGAGGGATCCTTTCCCTGCTTTCAACGGGAAAGAATTCCCGGCATTCCCGTCGCATCTCAAGTGGAGGCACTCTCAACAGGAAAGTCGAGAGCAACTCCATGGTCGTACCACCATTCCAAGAGTCCCCCAGATGTCTCAGTCCATTCCAGAGGAACCTCTTTGCCCTGCACTGGCTCATCTTTCACGCCGAGGATCGACTCACACCACGGTGACACGTGGGACAGCCCTGTGGGAAAGCCTCCAGGGAAAGCCTCGAGGGAAAACCACAGATCCTTTGATCCACGCGACGGGAAGCGTGACATTGCTGCAACACCCTGGAAGGAAAGCGCACGTGCATGCCCCCACTCGAGACGAGGCCTGACTCCCCTGGGGAGACTCCAGAAGTACCCAAAGATCCATGTCAGCCCCTGAGAGGAATCCTCGGTTCCGGCCCTGACTCCACACAAGGTTTTTGGCCCCGGTATCGACGGGAGAGGAATCCCGAGAGGCCCCCTAGCAACTCGCATGGGGACTGGCCTCTCCTGAGGCCACCAGGGCGGGTCCCTGAGCTCCCCGTCGAAACTCGAGAACACCTGCCGCAACTCGAGAAAATCCAGGAAGTTCTCCCTTCCAGGCGAGATGAGGCCTATTTCCGATGAGGCGTCTGGAGACTAATGACACCTAACCTCTGGAAGGTCGAAAGGGTCTTTCACACCCTTGCTGCGACTCAAGAAGTTCACCGCCATACCCGTCTCCACTCGCGAGGAAGCACGATGGTCCCGCCCACATCCAGAGGAGCCCCGTTTCCCCCTCGTAGCTCGAGATGAGGGATCCTTTCCCTGCTTTCAACGGGAAAGAATTCCCGGCGTTCCCGTCGCATCTCAAGAGGAGGCACTCTCAACAGGAAAGGCGAGAGGAACTCCATGGTCGTACCACCATTCCAAGAGTCCCCCAGATGTCTCAGTGCATTGCAGAGGAACCTCTTTGCCCTGACTGGCTCATCTTTAATGCCGAGGATCGACTCACACCACGGTGGCACGTGGGACAGCCCTGTGGGAAAGCCTTGAGGGAAAGCCTCGAGGGAAAACCACAGATCCTTTGATCTACGCGACGGGAAGGTTGACATTGCGGCTACAGCCTGGAAGGAAAGCGCACGTGAATGCCCCCACTCGAGACGAGGCCTGACTCCCCTGGGGAGACTCCAGAAGTACCCAAAGATCCATGTCAGCCCCTGAGAGGAATCCTCGCTTCCGGCCCTGACTCCACACAAGGTTTTTGGCCCAGGTTTCGATGGGAGAGGAATCCCGAGAGGCCCCCTAGCAACTCGCATGGGGACTGGCCTTTCCTGAGGCCACCAGGGCGGGTCCCTGAGGTCCCCGTCGTAACTCGAGAACTCCTGCCGCAACTCGAGAAAATCCAGGAAGTTCTCCCTTCCAGGCGAGATGAGGCCTATTTCCGATGAGGCGTCTGGAGACTAATGACACCTAACCTCTGGAACTTCGAAAGGGTCTTTCACACCCTTGCTGCAACTCAAGAAGTTCACCGCCATACCCGTCTCCACTCGAGAGGAAGCACGATGGTCCCGCCCACATCCAGAGGAGCCCCGTTTCCCCCTCGTAGCACGAGATGAGGGATGCTTTGCCTGCTTTCAACGGGAAAGAATTCCGGCGTTCCCGTCGCAACTCAAGAGGAGGCACTCTCAACAGGAAAGGCGAGAGGAACTCCATGGTCGTACCACCATTCCAAGAGTCCCCCAGATGTCTCAGTCCATTCCAGAGGAACCTCTTTGCCTGCACTGGCTCATCTTTCACGCCGAGGATCGACTCACACCACGGTGGCACGTGGGACAGCCCTGTGGGAAAGCCTCGAGGGAAAGCCTCGAGGGAAAACCACAGATCCTTTGATTCACGCGACGGGAAGCGTGACATTACTGCTACAGCCTGGAGGGAAAGCACACGTGCATGCCCCCACTCGAGACGAGGCCTGACTCCCCTGGGGAGACTCCAGAAATACCCAAAGATCCATGTCAGCCCCTGAGAGGAATCCTCGGTTCCTGCCCTGACTCCACACAATATATTTGCCACCGGTATCGAGGGGAAAGGAATCCCGAGAGGCCCCCTAGCAACTCGCATGGGGACTGCCCTTTCCTGAGGCCAAAAGTGCGGGTCCCTGAGGTCCCCGTCGTAACTCGAGAACACCTGCCGCAACTCGAGAAAATCCAGGAAGTTCTCCCTTCCAGGCGAGATGAGGCCTATTTCCGATGAGGCGTCTGGAGACTAATGACACCTAACCTCTGGAACTTCGAAAGGGTCTTTCACACCCTTGCTGCAACTCAAGAAGTTCACCGCCATACCCGTCTCCACTCGAGAGGAAGCACGATGGTCCCGCCCACATCCAGAGGAGCCCCGTTTCCCCCTCGTAGCTCGAGATGAGGGATCCTTTCCCTGCTTTCAACGGGAAAGAATTCCCGGCGTTCCCGTCGCATCTCAAGAGGAGGCACTCTCAACAGGAAAGGCGAGAGGAACTCCATGGTCGTACCACCATTCCAAGAGTCCCCCAGATGTCTCAGTCCATTCCAGAGGAACCTCTTTGCCCTGCACTGGCTCATCTTTCACGCCGAGGATCGACTCACACCACGGTGGCACGTGGGAGAGCACTGTGTGAAAGCCTCGAGGGAAAGTCTCGAGGGAAAACCACAGATCCTTTGATCCACGCGACGGGAAGCGTGACATTGCTGCAACAGCCTGGAAGGAAAGCGCACGTGCATGCCCCCACTCGAGACGAGGCCTGACTCCCCTGGGGAGACTCCAGAAGTACCCAAAGATCCATGTCAGCCCCTGAGAGGAATGCTCGGTTCAGGCCCTGACTCCACACAAGGTTTTTGGACCCAGTATCGACGGGAGAGGAATCCCGAGAGGCCCCCTAGCAACTCGCATGGGGACTGGCCTCTCCTGAGGCCACCAGGGCGGGTCCCTGAGGTCCCCGTCGTAACTCAAGAACACCTGCCACAACTCGAGAAAATCCAGGAAGTTCTCCCTTCCAGGCGAGATGATGCCTATTTCCGATGAGGCGTCTGGAGACTAATGACACCTAACCTCTGGAACTTCGAAAGGGTCTTTCACACCCTTGCTGCAACTCAAGAAGTTCACCGCCATACCCGTCTCCACTCGAGAGGAAGCACGATGGTCCCGCCCACATCCAGAGGAGCCCCGTTTCCCCCTCGTAGCTCGAGATGAGGGATCCTTTCACTGCTTTCAACGGGAAAGAATTCCCGGCGTTCCCGTCGCATCTCAAGAGGAGGCACTCTCAACAGGAAAGGCGAGAGGAACTCCATGGTCGTACCACCATTCCAAGAGTCCCCCAGATGTCTCAGTCCATTCCAGAGGAACCTCTTTGCCCTGCACTGGCTCATCTTTCACGCCGAGGATCGACTCACACCACGGTGGCACTTGGGACAGCCCTGTGGGAAAGCCTCGAGGGAAAGCCTCGAGGGAAAACCACAGATACTTTGATCCAGGCCTCGGGAAGAGTGACATTGCTGCTACAGCCTGGAAGGAAAGTGCACGTGCATGCCCCCAATCGAGACGAGGCCTGACTCCCCTGGGGAGACTCCAGAAGTACCCAAAGATCCATGTCAGCCCCTGAGAGGAATCCTCGCTTCCGGCCCTGACTCCACACAAGGTTTTTGGCCCCGGTATCGACGGGAGAGGAATCCCGAGAGGCCCCCTAGCAACTCGCATGGGGACTGGCCTCTCCTGAGGCCACCAGGGCGGGTCCCTGAGGTCCCCGTCGAAACTCGAGAACACCTGCCGCAACTCGAGAAAATCCAGGAAGTTCTCCCTTCCAGGCGAGATGAGGCCTATTTCCGATGAGGCGTCTGGAGACTAATGCACCTAACCTCTGGAACTTCGAAAGGGTCTTTCACACGCTTGCTGCAACTCAAGAAGTTCACCGCCATACCTGTCTCCACTCGAGAGGAAGCACGATGGTCCCGCCCACATCCAGAGGAGCCCCGTTTCCCCCTCGTAGCTCGAGATGAGGGATCCTTTCCCTGCTTTCAACGGGAAAGAATTCCCGGCGTTCCCGTCGCATCTCAAGAGGAGGCACTCTCAACAGGAAAGGCGAGAGGAACTCCATGGTCGTACCACCATTCCAAGAGTCCCCCAGATGTCTCAGTCCATTCCAGAGGAACCTCTTTGCCCTGCACTGGCTCATCTTTCACGCCGAGGATCGACTCACACCACGGTGGCACGTGGGACAGCCCTGTGGGAAAGCCTCGAGGGAAAGTCTCGAGGGAAAACCACAGATCCTTTGATCCACGCGACGGGAAGCGTGACATTGCTGCAACAGCCTGGAAGGAAAGCGCACGTGCATGCCCCCACTCGAGACGAGGCCTGACTCCCCTGGGGAGACTCCAGAAGTACCCAAAGATCCATGTCAGCCCCTGAGAGGAATGCTCGGTTCAGGCCCTGACTCCACACAAGGTTTTTGGACCCAGTATCGACGGGAGAGGAATCCCGAGAGGCCCCCTAGCAACTCGCATGGGGACTGGCCTCTCCTGAGGCAACCACGGCGGGTCCCTGAGGTCCCCGTCGTAACTCAAGAACACCTGCCACAACTCGAGAAAATCCAGGAAGTTCTCCCTTCCAGGCGAGATGATGCCTATTTCCGATGAGGCGTCTGGAGACTAATGACACCTAACCTCTGGAACTTCGAAAGGGTCTTTCACACCCTTGCTGCAACTCAAGAAGTTCACCGCCATACCCGTCTCCACTCGAGAGGAAGCACGATGGTCCCGCCCACATCCAGAGGAGCCCCGTTTCCCCCTCGTAGCTCGAGATGAGGGATCCTTTCACTGCTTTCAACGGGAAAGAATTCCCGGCGTTCCCGTCGCATCTCAAGAGGAGGCACTCTCAACAGGAAAGGCGAGAGGAACTCCATGGTCGTACCACCATTCCAAGAGTCCCCCAGATGTCTCAGTCCATTCCAGAGGAACCTCTTTGCCCTGCACTGGCTCATCTTTCACGCCGAGGATCGACTCACACCACGGTGGCACTTGGGACAGCCCTGTGGGAAAGCCTCGAGGGAAAGCCTCGAGGGAAAACCACAGATACTTTGATCCAGGCCTTGGGAAGAGTGACATTGCTGCTACAGCCTGGAAGGAAAGTGCACGTGCATGCCCCCAATCGAGACGAGGCCTGACTCCCCTGGGGAGACTCCAGAAGTACCCAAAGATCCATGTCAGCCCCTGAGAGGAATCCTCGCTTCCGGCCCTGACTCCACACAAGGTTTTTGGCCCCGGTATCGACGGGAGAGGAATCCCGAGAGGCCCCCTAGCAACTCGCATGGGGACTGGCCTCTCCTGAGGCCACCAGGGCGGGTCCCTGAGGTCCCCGTCGAAACTCGAGAACACCTGCCGCAACTCGAGAAAATCCAGGAAGTTCTCCCTTCCAGGCGAGATGAGGCCTATTTCCGATGAGGCGTCTGGAGACTAATGCACCTAACCTCTGGAACTTCGAAAGGGTCTTTCACACGCTTGCTGCAACTCAAGAAGTTCACCGCCATACCTGTCTCCACTCGAGAGGAAGCACGATGGTCCCGCCCACATCCAGAGGAGCCCCGTTTCCCCCTCGTAGCTCGAGATGAGGGATCCTTTCCCTGCTTTCAACGGGAAAGAATTCCCGGCGTTCCCGTCGCATCTCAAGAGGAGGCACTCTCAACAGGAAAGGCGAGAGGAACTCCATGGTCGTACCACCATTCCAAGAGTCCCCCAGATGTCTCAGTCCATTCCAGAGGAACCTCTTTGCCCTGCACTGGCTCATCTTTCACGCCGAGGATCGACTCACACCACGGTGGCACGTGGGACAGCCCTGTGGGAAAGCCTCGAGGGAAAGCCTCGAGGGAAAACCACAGATCCTTTGATTCACGCGACGGGAAGCGTGACATTACTGCTACAGCCTGGAGGGAAAGCACACGTGCATGCCCCCACTCGAGACGAGGCCTGACTCCCCTGGGGAGACTCCAGAAATACCCAAAGATCCATGTCAGCCCCTGAGAGGAATCCTCGGTTCCTGCCCTGACTCCACACAATATATTTGCCACCGGTATCGAGGGGAAAGGAATCCCGAGAGGCCCCCTAGCAACTCGCATGGGGACTGCCCTTTCCTGAGGCCAAAAGTGCGGGTCCCTGAGGTCCCCGTCGTAACTCGAGAACACCTGCCGCAACTCGAGAAAATCCAGGAAGTTCTCCCTTCCAGGCGAGATGAGGCCTATTTCCGATGAGGCGTCTGGAGACTAATGCACCTAACCTCTGGAACTTCGAAAGGGTCTTTCACACGCTTGCTGCAACTCAAGAAGTTCACCGCCATACCTGTCTCCACTCGAGAGGAAGCACGATGGTCCCGCCCACATCCAGAGGAGCCCCGTTTCCCCCTCGTAGCTCGAGATGAGGGATCCTTTCCCTGCTTTCAACGGGAAAGAATTCCCGGCGTTCCCGTCGCATCTCAAGAGGAGGCACTCTCAACAGGAAAGGCGAGAGGAACTCCATGGTCGTACCACCATTCCAAGAGTCCCCCAGATGTCTCAGTCCATTCCAGAGGAACCTCTTTGCCCTGCACTGGCTCATCTTTCACGCCGAGGATCGACTCACACCACGGTGGCACGTGGGACAGCCCTGTGGGAAAGCCTCGAGGGAAAGCCTCGAGGGAAAACCACAGATCCTTTGATTCACGCGACGGGAAGCGTGACATTACTGCTACAGCCTGGAGGGAAAGCACACGTGCATGCCCCCACTCGAGACGAGGCCTGACTCCCCTGGGGAGACTCCAGAAATACCCAAAGATCCATGTCAGCCCCTGAGAGGAATCCTCGGTTCCTGCCCTGACTCCACACAATATATTTGCCACCGGTATCGAGGGGAAAGGAATCCCGAGAGGCCCCCTAGCAACTCGCATGGGGACTGCCCTTTCCTGAGGCCAAAAGTGCGGGTCCCTGAGGTCCCCGTCGTAACTCGAGAACACCTGCCGCAACTCGAGAAAATCCAGGAAGTTCTCCCTTCCAGGCGAGATGAGGCCTATTTCCGATGAGGCGTCTGGAGACTAATGACACCTAACCTCTGGAACTTCGAAAGGGTCTTTCACACCCTTGCTGCAACTCAAGAAGTTCACCGCCATACCCGTCTCCACTCGAGAGGAAGCACGATGGTCCCGCCCACATCCAGAGGAGCCCCGTTTCCCCCTCGTAGCTCGAGATGAGGGATCCTTTCCCTGCTTTCAACGGGAAAGAATTCCCGGCGTTCCCGTCGCATCTCAAGAGGAGGCACTCTCAACAGGAAAGGCGAGAGGAACTCCATGGTCGTACCACCATTCCAAGAGTCCCCCAGATGTCTCAGTCCATTCCAGAGGAACCTCTTTGCCCTGCACTGGCTCATCTTTCACGCCGAGGATCGACTCACACCACGGTGGCACGTGGGAGAGCACTGTGTGAAAGCCTCGAGGGAAAGTCTCGAGGGAAAACCACAGATCCTTTGATCCACGCGACGGGAAGCGTGACATTGCTGCTACAGCCTGGAAGGAAAGCGCACGTGCATGCCCCCACTCGAGACGAGGCCTGACTCCCCTGGGGAGACTCCAGAAGTACCCAAAGATCCATGTCAGCCCCTGAGAGGAATGCTCGGTTCAGGCCCTGACTCCACACAAGGTTTTTGGACCCAGTATCGACGGGAGAGGAATCCCGAGAGGCCCCCTAGCAACTCGCATGGGGACTGGCCTCTCCTGAGGCAACCACGGCGGGTCCCTGAGGTCCCCGTCGTAACTCAAGAACACCTGCCACAACTCGAGAAAATCCAGGAAGTTCTCCCTTCCAGGCGAGATGATGCCTATTTCCGATGAGGCGTCTGGAGACTAATGACACCTAACCTCTGGAACTTCGAAAGGGTCTTTCACACCCTTGCTGCAACTCAAGAAGTTCACCGCCATACCCGTCTCCACTCGAGAGGAAGCACGATGGTCCCGCCCACATCCAGAGGAGCCCCGTTTCCCCCTCGTAGCTCGAGATGAGGGATCCTTTCCCTGCTTTCAACGGGAAAGAATTCCCGGCGTTCCCGTCGCATCTCAAGAGGAGGCACTCTCAACAGGAAAGGCGAGAGGAACTCCATGGTCGTACCACCATTCCAAGAGTCCCCCAGATGTCTCAGTCCATTCCAGAGGAACCTCTTTGCCCTGCACTGGCTCATCTTTCACGCCGAGGATCGACTCACACCACGGTGGCACGTGGGACAGCCCTGTGGGAAAGCCTCGAGGGAAAGCCTCGAGGGAAAACCACAGATACTTTGATCCAGGCCTCGGGAAGAGTGACATTGCTGCTACAGCCTGGAAGGAAAGTGCACGTGCATGCCCCCAATCGAGACGAGGCCTGACTCCCCTGGGGAGACTCCAGAAGTGCCCAAAGATCCATGTCAGCCCCTGAGAGGAATCCTCGCTTCCGGCCCTGACTCCACACAAGGTTTTTGGCCCCGGTATCGACGGGAGAGGAATCCCGAGAGGCCCCCTAGCAACTCGCATGGGGACTGGCCTCTCCTGAGGCCACCAGGGCGGGTCCCTGAGGTCCCCGTCGAAACTCGAGAACACCTGCCGCAACTCGAGAAAATCCAGGAAGTTCTCCCTTCCAGGCGAGATGAGGCCTATTTCCGATGAGGCGTCTGGAGACTAATGCACCTAACCTCTGGAACTTCGAAAGGGTCTTTCACACGCTTGCTGCAACTCAAGAAGTTCACCGCCATACCTGTCTCCACTCGAGAGGAAGCACGATGGTCCCGCCCACATCCAGAGGAGCCCCGTTTCCCCCTCGTAGCTCGAGATGAGGGATCCTTTCCCTGCTTTCAACGGGAAAGAATTCCCGGCGTTCCCGTCGCATCTCAAGAGGAGGCACTCTCAACAGGAAAGGCGAGAGGAACTCCATGGTCGTACCACCATTCCAAGAGTCCCCCAGATGTCTCAGTCCATTCCAGAGGAACCTCTTTGCCCTGCACTGGCTCATCTTTCACGCCGCGGATCGACTCACACCACGGTGGCACTTGGGACAGCCCTGTGTGAAAGCCTCGAGAGAAAACCACAGATCCTTTGATCCACGACACGGGAAGCGTGACATTGCTGCTACAGCCTGGAAGGAAAGCGCACGTGCATGCCCCCACTCGAGACGAGGCCTGACTCCCCTGGGGAGACTCCAGAAGTACCCAAAGATCCATGTCAGCCCCTGAGAGGAATCCTCGGTTCCGGCCCTGACTCCACACAAGGTTTTTGGCCCCGGTATCGACGGGAGAGGAATCCCGAGAGGCCCCCTAGCAACTCGCATGGGGACTGGCCTCTCCTGACGCCACCAGGGTGGGTCCCTGAGGTCCCCGTCGTAACTCGAGAACACTTGCCGCAACTCGAGAAAATCCAGGAAGTTCTCCCTTCCAGGCGAGATGAGGCCTATTTCCAATGAGGCGTCTGGAGATTAATGACACCTAACCTCTGGAACTTCGAAAGGGTCTTTCACACCCTTGCTGCAACTCAAGAAGGTCACCGCCAAACCCGTCTCCACTCGAGAGGAAGCACGATGGTCCCGCCCACATCCAGAGGAGCCCCGTATCCCCCTCGTAGCTCGAGATGAGGGATCCTTTCCCTGCTTTCAACGGGAAAGAATTCCCGGCGTTCCCGTCGCATCTCAAGAGGAGGCACTCTCAACAGGAAAGGCGAGAGGAACTCCATGGTCGTAGCACCATTCCAAGAGTCCCCCAGATGTCTCAGTCCATTCCAGAGGAAACTCTTTGCCCTGCACTGGCTCATCTTTCACGCCGAGGATCTACTCACACCACGGTGGCACGTGGGACAGCCCTGTGGGAAAGCCTCGAGAGAAAACCACATATCCTTTGATCCACGGGACGGGAAGCGGGACATTGCTGCTACAGCCTGGAAGGAAAGCGCACGTGCATGCCCCCACTCGAGACGAGGCCTGACTCCCCTGTGGAGACTCCAGAAGTACCCAAAGATCCATGTCAGCCCCTGAGAGGAATCCTCGGTTCCGGCCCTGACTCCACACAAGGTTTTTGGCCCCGGTATCGACGGGAGAGGAATCCCGAGAGGCCCCCTAGCAACTCGCATGGGGACTGGCCTCTCCTGAGGCCACCAGGGCGGGTCCCTGAGGTCCCCGTCGTAACTCGAGAACACCTGCCGCAACTCGAGAAAATCCAGGAAGTTCTCCCTTCCAGGCGAGATGAGGCCTATTACCGATGAGGCGTCTGGAGACAAATGACACCTAACCTCTGGAACTTCGAAAGGGTCTTTCACACCCTTGCTGCAACTCAAGAAGTTCACCGCCATACCCGTCTCCACTCGAGAGGAAGCACGATGGTCCCGCCCACATCCAGAGGAGCCCCGTTTCCCCCTCGTAGCTCGAGATGTGGGATCCTTTCCCTGCTTTCAACGGGAAAGAATTACCGGCGTTCCCGTCGCATCTCAAGAGGAGACACTCTCAACAGGAAAGGCGAGAGGAAATCCATGGTCGTACCACCATTCCAAAGTCCCCCAGATTTCTCAGTCCATTCCAGAGGAACCTCTTTGCCCTGCACTGGCTCATCTTTCACGACGAGGATCGACTCACACCACGGTGGCACGTCGGACAGCCCTGTGGGAAAGCCTCGAGGGAAAGCCTCGAGGGAAAACCACAGATCCTTTGATCCAGGCCACGGGAAGAGTGACATTGCTGCTACAGCCTGGAAGGAAAGCGCACGTTCATGCCCCCAATCGAGACGAGGCCTGACTCCCCTGGGGAGACTCCAGAAGTACCCAAAGATCCATGTCAGCCCCTGAGAGGAATCCTCGGTTCCGGCCCTGACTCCACACAAGGTTTTTGGCCCCGGTATCGACGGGAGAGGAATCCCGAGAGGCCCCCTAGAAACTCGCATGGTGACTGGCCTCTCCTGAGGCCACCAGGGCGGGTCCCTGAGGTCCCCGTCGTAACTCGAGAACACCTGCCGCAACTCGAGAAAATCCAGGAAGTTCTCCCTTCCAGGCGAGATGAGGCCTATTTCCGATGAGGCGTCTGGAGACTAATGACACCTAACCTCTGGAAATTCGAAAGGGTCTTTCACACCCTTGCGGCAATTCAAGAAGTTCACAGCCATACCCGTCTCCACTCGAGAGGAAGCACGATGGTCCCGCCCACATCCAGAGGAGCCCCGTTTCCCCCTCGTAGCTCGAGATGAGGGATCCTTTCCCTGCTTTCAACGGGAAAGAATTCCCGGCGTTCCCGTCGCATCTCAAGAGGAGGCACTCTCAACAGGAAAGGCGAGAGAAACTCC
Organism: Capricornis sumatraensis; assembly: GCF_032405125.1. Lineage (NCBI taxonomy): Eukaryota > Metazoa > Chordata > Mammalia > Artiodactyla > Bovidae > Capricornis > Capricornis sumatraensis. Next base: position 3,484,388 of record NW_027184616.1, on the reverse strand, counting down.
ATGGTCGTACCACCATTCCAGGATTGCCCAGATGTCTCAGTCCATTCCAGAGGAACCTCTTTGCCCTGCACTGGCTCATCTTTCACACCAAGGATCGACTCACACCACGGTTGCACGTGGGACAGCCCTGTGGGAAAGCCTTGAGGGAAAACCTCGAGGGAAAACCACAGATCCTTTGATCCAGGGACGGGAAGCGTGAAATTGCTGCTACAGCCTGGAAGGAAAGCGCACGTGCATGCCCCCACTCGAGACGAGGCCTGACTCCCCTGGGGAGACTCCAGAAGTACCCAACGATCCATGTCAGCCCCTGAGAGGAATCCTCGGTTCTGGCCCTGACTCCACACAAGGATTTTGGCACCGGTATCGACGGGAGAGGAATCCCGAGAGGCCCCCTAGCAACTCGCATGGGGACTGGCCTCTCCTGAGGCCACCAGGGCGGGTCCCTGAGGTCCCCGTCGTAACTCGAGAACACCTGCCGCAACTCGAGAAAATCCAGGAAGTTCTCCCTTCCAGGCGAGATGAGGCCTATTTCCGATGAGGCGTCTGGAGACTAATGACACCTAACCTCTTGAACTTCGAAAGGGTCTCTCACACCCTTGCTGCAACTCAAGAAGTTCTCCGCCATACCCATCTCCACTCGAGAGGAAGCACGATGGTACCGCCCACATCCAGAGGAGCCCCGTTTCCCCCTCGTAGCTCGAGATGAGGGATCCTTTCCCTGCTTTCAACGGGAAAGAATTCCCGGCGTTCCCGTCGCATCTCAAGTGGAGGCACTCTCAACAGGAAAGGCGAGAGGAACTCCATGGTCGTACCACCATTCCAAGAGTCCCCCAGATGTCTCAGTCCATTCCAGAGGAACCTCTTTGCCCTGCACTGGCTCATCTTCCACGCCGAGGATCGACTCACACCACGGTGGCACGTGGGACAGCCCTGTGGGAAAGCCTCGAGGGAAAGCCTCGAGGGAAAACCACAGATCCTTTGATCCACGCGACGGGAAGCGTGACATTGCTGCTACAGCCTGGAAGGAAAGCGCACGTGCATGCCCCCACTCGAGACGAGGCCTGACTCCCCTGGGGAGACTCCAGAAGTACCCAAAGATTCATGTCAGCCCCTGAGAGGAATCCTCGGTTCCGGCCCTGACTCCACACAAGGTTTTTGGCCCCGGTATCGACGGGAGAGGAATCCCGAGAGGCCCCCTAGCAACTCGCATGGGGACTGGCCTCTCCTGAGGCCACCAGGGCGGGTCCTTGAGGTCCCCGTCGTAACTCGAGAACACCTGCCGCAACTCGAGAAAATCCAGGAAGTTCTCCCTTCCAGGCGAGATGAGGCCTATTTCCGATGAGGCGTCTGGAGACTAATGACACCTAACCTCTGGAACTTCGAAAGGGTCTTTCACACCCTTGGTGCAACTCAAGAAGTTCACCGCCATACCCGTCTCCACTCGAGAGGAAGCACGATGGTCCCGCCCGCAACCAGAGGAGCCCCGTTTCCCCCTCGTAGCTCGAGATGAGGGATCCTTTCCCTGCTTTCAACGGGAAAGAATTCCCGGCGTTCCCGTCGCATCTCAAGAGGAGGCACTCTCAACAGGAAAGGCGAGAGGAACTCCATGGTCGTACCACCATTCCTAGAGTCCCCCAGATGTCTCAGTCCATTCCAGAGGAACCTCTTTGCCCTGCACTGGCTCATCTTTCACGCCGAGGATCGACTCACACCACGGTGGCACGTGGGACAGCCCTGTGGGAAAGCCTCGAGGTAAAGCTTCGAGGGAAAACCACAGATCCTTTGATCCACGCGACGGGAAGCGTGACATTGCTGCTACAGCCTGGAAGGAAAGCGCACGTGCATGCCCCCACTCGAGACGAGGCCTGACTCCCCTGGGGAGACTCCAGAAGTACCCAAAGGTTCATGTCAGCCCCTGAGAGGAATCCTCGGTTACGGCCCTGACTCCACACAAGGTTTTTGACCCCGGTATCGACGGGAGAGGAATCCCGAGAGGCCCCCAAGCAACTCGCATGGGGACTGGCCTCTCCTGACGCCACCAGGGTGGGCCCCTGAGGTCCCCGTCATAACTCGAGAACACTTGCCGCAACTCGAGAAAATCCAGGATGTTCTCCCTTCCAGGCGAGATGAGGCCTATTTCCGATGAGGCGTCTGGAGATTAATGAGTCCTAACCTCTGGAACTTCGAAAGGGTCTTTCACACCCTTGCTGCAACTCAAGAAGTTCACCGCCAACCCGTCTACACTCGAGAGGAAGCACGATGGTCCCGCCCACATCCAGAGGAGCCCCGTATCCCCCTCGTAGCTCGAGATAAGGGATTCTTTCCCTGCTTTCAACGGGAAAGAATTCCCGGCGTTCCCGTCGCATCTCAAGAGGAGGCACTCTCAACAGGAAAGGCGAGAGCAACTCCATGGTCGTACCACCATTCCAAGAGTCCCCCAGATATCTCAGTCCATTCCAGAGGAACCTCTTTGCCCTGCACTGGCTCATCTTTCACGCCGAGGATCGACTCACACCACGGTGGCACGTGGGACAGCCCTGTGGGAAAGCCTCGAGGGAAAGCCTCGAGGGAAAACCACAGATCCTTTGATCCACGCGACGGGAAGCGTGACATTGCTGCAACAGCCTGGAAGGAAAGCGCACGTGCATGCCCCCACTCGAGACGAGGCCTGACTCCCCTGGGGAGACTCCAGAAGTACCCAAAGATCCATGTCAGCCCCTGAGAGGAATCCTCGGTTCCGGCCCTGACTACACACAAGGTTTTTGGCCCCGGTATCGATGGGAGAGGAATCCCGAGAGGCCCCCTAGCAACTCGCATGGGGACTGGCCTCTCCTGAGACCATCAGGGCGGGTCCCTGAGCTCCCCGTCGAATCTCGAGAACACCTGCCGCAACTCGAGAAAATCCAGGAAGTTCTCCCTTCCAGGCGAGAGGAGGCCTATTTCCGATGAGGCGTCTGGAGACGAAAGACACCTAACCTCTGGAATTTCTAAAGGGTCTTTCACACCCTTGCTGCATCTCAAGAAGTTCACCGCCATACCCGTCTCCACTCGAGAGGAAGCACGATGGTCCCGCCCACATCCAGAGGAGCCCCGTTTCCCCCTCGTAGCTCGAGATGTGGGATCCTTTCCCTGCTTTCAACGGGAAAGAATTCCCGGCGTTCCCGTCGCATCTCAAGAGGAGGCACTCTCAACAGGAAAGGCGAGAGGAAATCCATGGTCGTACCACCATTCCAAGAGTCCCCCAGATGTCTCAGTCCATTCCAGAGGAACCTCTTTGCCCTGCACTGGCTCATCTTTCACGCCGAGGATCGACTCACACCACGGTGGCACGTCGGACAGCCCTGTGGGAAAGCCTCGAGGGAAAGCCTCGAGGGAAAACCACAGATCCTTTGATCCAGGCCACGGGAAGAGTGACATTGCTGCTACAGCCTGGAAGGAAAGCGCACGTGCATGCCCCCAATCGAGACGAGGCCTGACTCCCCTGGGGAGACTCCAGAAGTACCCAAAGATCCATGTCAGCCCCTGAGAGGAATCCTCGGTTCCGGCCCTGACTCCACACAAGGTTTTTGGCCCCGGTATCGACGGGAGAGGAATCCCGAGAGGCCCCCTAGAAACTCGCATGGTGACTGGCCTCTCCTGAGGCCACCAGGGCGGGTCCCTGAGGTCCCCGTCGTAACTTGAGAACACCTGCCGCAACTCGAGAAAATCCAGGAAGTTCTCCCTTCCAGGCGAGATGAGGCCTATTTCCGATGAGGCGTCTGGAGACTAATGACACCTAACCTCTGGAAATTCGAAAGGGTCTTTCACACCCTTGCGGCAATTCAAGAAGTTCACCGCCATACCCGTCTTCACTCGAGAGGAAGCACGATGGTCCCGCCCACATCCAGTGGAGCCCCGTTTCCCCCTCGTAGCTCGAGATGAGGGATCCTTTCCCTGCTTTCAACGGGAAAGAATTCCCGGCGTTCCCGTCGCATCTCAAGAGGAGGCACTCTCAACAGGAAAGGCGAGAGGAACTCCATGGTCGTACCACCATTCCTAGAGTCCCCCAGATGTCTCAGTCCATTCCAGAGGAACCTCTTTGCCCTGCACTGGCTCATCTTTCACGCCGAGGATCGACTCACACCACGGTGGCACGTGGGACAGCCCTGTGGGAAAGCCTCGAGGGAAAGCCTCGAGGGAAAACCACAGATACTTTGATCCAGGCCTCGGGAAGAGTGACATTGCTGCTACAGCCTGGAAGGAAAGTGCACGTGCATGCCCCCAATCGAGACGAGGCCTGACTCCCCTGGGGAGACTCCAGAAGTGCCCAAAGATCCATGTCAGCCCCTGAGAGGAATCCTCGCTTCCGGCCCTGACTCCACACAAGGTTTTTGGCCCCGGTATCGACGGGAGAGGAATCCCGAGAGGCCCCCTAGCAACTCGCATGGGGACTGGCCTCTCCTGAGGCCACCAGGGCGGGTCCCTGAGGTCCCCGTCGAAACTCGAGAACACCTGCCGCAACTCGAGAAAATCCAGGAAGTTCTCCCTTCCAGGCGAGATGAGGCCTATTTCCGATGAGGCGTCTGGAGACTAATGCACCTAACCTCTGGAACTTCGAAAGGGTCTTTCACACGCTTGCTGCAACTCAAGAAGTTCACCGCCATACCTGTCTCCACTCGAGAGGAAGCACGATGGTCCCGCCCACATCCAGAGGAGCCCCGTTTCCCCCTCGTAGCTCGAGATGAGGGATCCTTTCCCTGCTTTCAACGGGAAAGAATTCCCGGCGTTCCCGTCGCATCTCAAGAGGAGGCACTCTCAACAGGAAAGGCGAGAGGAACTCCATGGTCGTACCACCATTCCAAGAGTCCCCCAGATGTCTCAGTCCATTCCAGAGGAACCTCTTTGCCCTGCACTGGCTCATCTTTCACGCCGCGGATCGACTCACACCACGGTGGCACTTGGGACAGCCCTGTGTGAAAGCCTCGAGAGAAAACCACAGATCCTTTGATCCACGACACGGGAAGCGTGACATTGCTGCTACAGCCTGGAAGGAAAGCGCACGTGCATGCCCCCACTCGAGACGAGGCCTGACTCCCCTGGGGAGACTCCAGAAGTACCCAAAGATCCATGTCAGCCCCTGAGAGGAATCCTCGGTTCCGGCCCTGACTCCACACAAGGTTTTTGGCCCCGGTATCGACGGGAGAGGAATCCCGAGAGGCCCCCTAGCAACTCGCATGGGGACTGGCCTCTCCTGACGCCACCAGGGTGGGTCCCTGAGGTCCCCGTCGTAACTCGAGAACACTTGCCGCAACTCGAGAAAATCCAGGAAGTTCTCCCTTCCAGGCGAGATGAGGCCTATTTCCAATGAGGCGTCTGGAGATTAATGACACCTAACCTCTGGAACTTCGAAAGGGTCTTTCACACCCTTGCTGCAACTCAAGAAGGTCACCGCCAAACCCGTCTCCACTCGAGAGGAAGCACGATGGTCCCGCCCACATCCAGAGGAGCCCCGTATCCCCCTCGTAGCTCGAGATGAGGGATCCTTTCCCTGCTTTCAACGGGAAAGAATTCCCGGCGTTCCCGTCGCATCTCAAGAGGAGGCACTCTCAACAGGAAAGGCGAGAGGAACTCCATGGTCGTAGCACCATTCCAAGAGTCCCCCAGATGTCTCAGTCCATTCCAGAGGAAACTCTTTGCCCTGCACTGGCTCATCTTTCACGCCGAGGATCTACTCACACCACGGTGGCACGTGGGACAGCCCTGTGGGAAAGCCTCGAGAGAAAACCACATATCCTTTGATCCACGGGACGGGAAGCGGGACATTGCTGCTACAGCCTGGAAGGAAAGCGCACGTGCATGCCCCCACTCGAGACGAGGCCTGACTCCCCTGTGGAGACTCCAGAAGTACCCAAAGATCCATGTCAGCCCCTGAGAGGAATCCTCGGTTCCGGCCCTGACTCCACACAAGGTTTTTGGCCCCGGTATCGACGGGAGAGGAATCCCGAGAGGCCCCCTAGCAACTCGCATGGGGACTGGCCTCTCCTGAGGCCACCAGGGCGGGTCCCTGAGGTCCCCGTCGTAACTCGAGAACACCTGCCGCAACTCGAGAAAATCCAGGAAGTTCTCCCTTCCAGGCGAGATGAGGCCTATTACCGATGAGGCGTCTGGAGACAAATGACACCTAACCTCTGGAACTTCGAAAGGGTCTTTCACACCCTTGCTGCAACTCAAGAAGTTCACCGCCATACCCGTCTCCACTCGAGAGGAAGCACGATGGTCCCGCCCACATCCAGAGGAGCCCCGTTTCCCCCTCGTAGCTCGAGATGAGGGATCCTTTCCCTGCTTTCAACGGGAAAGAACTCCCGGCTTTCCCTTCGCATCTCAAGAGGAGGCACTCTCAACAGGAAAGGCGAGAGGAACTCCATGGTCGTACCACCATTCCAAGAGTCCCCCAGATGTCTCAGTCCATTCCAGAGGAACCTCTTTGCCCTGCACTGGCTCATCTTTCACGCCGAGGATCGACTCACACCACGGTGGCACGTGGGACAGCCCTGTGGGAAAGCCTCGAGGGAAAACCACAGATCCTTTGATCCACGCGACGGGAAGCGTGACATTGCTGCTACAGCCTGGAAGGAAAGCGCACGTGCATGCCCCGACTCGTGACTAAGCCTGACGTCCCTGGGGAGACTCCAGAAGCACCCAAAGATCCATGTCAGCCCCTGAGAGGAATCCTCGGTTCCGGCCCTGACTCCACACAAGGTTTTTGGCCCCGGTATCGACGGGAGAGGAATCCCGAGAGGCCCCCTAGCAACTCGCATGGGGACTGGACTCTCCTGAGACCACCAGAGCGGGTCCCTGGGGTCCCCGTCGTAACTCGAAAACACCTGCCGCAACTCGAGAAAATCCAGGAAGTTCTCCCTTCCAGGCGAGATGAGGCCTATTTCCGATGAGGCGTCTGGAGACTAATGACACCTAACCTCTGGAATTTCGAAAGGATCTTTCACACCCTTGCTGCAACTCAAGAAGTTCACCGCCATACCCGTCTCCACTCGAGAGGAAGCACGATGGTCCCGCCCACATCCAGAGGAGCCCCGTTTCCCCCTCGTAGCTCGAAATGAGGGATCCTATCCCTGCTTTCAATGGGAAAGAATTCCCGGCATTCCCGTCGCATCTCAAGAGGAGGCACTCTCAACAGGAAAGTCGAGAGCAACTCCATGGTCGTACCACCATTCCCAGAGTCCCCCAGATGTGTCAGTCCATTCCAGAGGAACCTCTTTGCCCTGCACTGGCTCATCTTTCACGCCGAGGATCGACTCACACCACGGTGGCACGTGGGACAGCCCTGTGGGAAAGCCTCGAGGGAAAACCACAGATCCTTTGATCCACGCGACGGGAAGCGTGACATTGCAGCTACAGCCTGGAAGGAAAGCGCACGTGCATGCCCCCACTCGAGACGAGGCCTGACTCCCCTGTGGAGACTCCAGAAGTACCCAAAGATCCATGTCAGCCCCTGAGAGGAATCCTCGGTTCCGGCCCTGACTCCACACAAGGTTTTTGGCCCCGGTATCGACGGGAGAGGAATCCCGAGAGGCCCCCTAGCAACTCGCATGCGGACTGGCCTCTCCTGAGGCCACCAGGGCGGGTCCCTGAGTTCCCCGTCGTAACTCGAGAACACCTGCCGCAACTCGAGAAAATCCAGGAAGTTCTCCCTTCCAGCGAGATGAGGCCTATTTCCGATTAGGCGTCTGGAGACTAATGACACCTAACGTCTGGACCTTCGAAAGGGTCTTTCACACCCTTGCTGCAACTCAAGAAGTTCACCGCCATACCCGTCTCCACTCGAGAGGAAGCACGATGGTCCCGCCCACATCCAGAGGAGCCCCGTTTCCCCCTCGTAGCTCGAGATGTGGGATCCTTTCCCTGCTTTCAACGGGAAAGAATTACCGGCGTTCCCGTCGCATCTCAAGAGGAGACACTCTCAACAGGAAAGGCGAGAGGAAATCCATGGTCGTACCACCATTCCAAAGTCCCCCAGATTTCTCAGTCCATTCCAGAGGAACCTCTTTGCCCTGCACTGGCTCATCTTTCACGACGAGGATCGACTCACACCACGGTGGCACGTCGGACAGCCCTGTGGGAAAGCCTCGAGGGAAAGCCTCGAGGGAAAACCACAGATCCTTTGATCCAGGCCACGGGAAGAGTGACATTGCTGCTACAGCCTGGAAGGAAAGCGCACGTTCATGCCCCCAATCGAGACGAGGCCTGACTCCCCTGGGGAGACTCCAGAAGTACCCAAAGATCCATGTCAGCCCCTGAGAGGAATCCTCGGTTCCGGCCCTGACTCCACACAAGGTTTTTGGCCCCGGTATCGACGGGAGAGGAATCCCGAGAGGCCCCCTAGAAACTCGCATGGTGACTGGCCTCTCCTGAGGCCACCAGGGCGGGTCCCTGAGGTCCCCGTCGTAACTCGAGAACACCTGCCGCAACACGAGAAAATCCAGGAAGTTCTCCCTTCCAGGCGAGATGAGGCCTATTTCCGATGAGGCGTCTGGAGACTAATGACACCTAACCTCTGGAAATTCGAAAGGGTCTTTCACACCCTTGCGGCAATTCAAGAAGTTCACAGCCATACCCGTCTCCACTCGAGAGGAAGCACGATGGTCCCGCCCACATCCAGAGGAGCCCCGTTTCCCCCTCGTAGCTCGAGATGAGGGATCCTTTCCCTGCTTTCAACGGGAAAGAATTCCCGGCGTTCCCGTCGCATCTCAAGAGGAGGCACTCTCAACAGGAAAGGCGAGAGAAACTCCATGGTCGTACCACCATTCCAGGATTGCCCAGATGTCTCAGTCCATTCCAGAGGAACCTCTTTGCCCTGCACTGGCTCATCTTTCACACCAAGGATCGACTCACACCACGGTTGCACGTGGGACAGCCCTGTGGGAAAGCCTTGAGGGAAAACCTCGAGGGAAAACCACAGATCCTTTGATCCAGGGACGGGAAGCGTGAAATTGCTGCTACAGCCTGGAAGGAAAGCGCACGTGCATGCCCCCACTCGAGACGAGGCCTGACTCCCCTGGGGAGACTCCAGAAGTACCCAACGATCCATGTCAGCCCCTGAGAGGAATCCTCGGTTCTGGCCCTGACTCCACACAAGGATTTTGGCACCGGTATCGACGGGAGAGGAATCCCGAGAGGCCCCCTAGCAACTCGCATGGGGACTGGCCTCTCCTGAGGCCACCAGGGCGGGTCCCTGAGGTCCCCGTCGTAACTCGAGAACACCTGCCGCAACTCGAGAAAATCCAGGAAGTTCTCCCTTCCAGGCGAGATGAGGCCTATTTCCGATGAGGCGTCTGGAGACTAATGACACCTAACCTCTTGAACTTCGAAAGGGTCTCTCACACCCTTGCTGCAACTCAAGAAGTTCTCCGCCATACCCATCTCCACTCGAGAGGAAGCACGATGGTACCGCCCACATCCAGAGGAGCCCCGTTTCCCCCTCGTAGCTCGAGATGAGGGATCCTTTCCCTGCTTTCAACGGGAAAGAATTCCCGGCGTTCCCGTCGCATCTCAAGTGGAGGCACTCTCAACAGGAAAGGCGAGAGGAACTCCATGGTCGTACCACCATTCCAAGAGTCCCCCAGATGTCTCAGTCCATTCCAGAGGAACCTCTTTGCCCTGCACTGGCTCATCTTCCACGCCGAGGATCGACTCACACCACGGTGGCACGTGGGACAGCCCTGTGGGAAAGCCTCGAGGGAAAGCCTCGAGGGAAAACCACAGATCCTTTGATCCACGCGACGGGAAGCGTGACATTGCTGCTACAGCCTGGAAGGAAAGCGCACGTGCATGCCCCCACTCGAGACGAGGCCTGACTCCCCTGGGGAGACTCCAGAAGTACCCAAAGATTCATGTCAGCCCCTGAGAGGAATCCTCGGTTCCGGCCCTGACTCCACACAAGGTTTTTGGCCCCGGTATCGACGGGAGAGGAATCCCGAGAGGCCCCCTAGCAACTCGCATGGGGACTGGCCTCTCCTGAGGCCACCAGGGCGGGTCCTTGAGGTCCCCGTCGTAACTCGAGAACACCTGCCGCAACTCGAGAAAATCCAGGAAGTTCTCCCTTCCAGGCGAGATGAGGCCTATTTCCGATGAGGCGTCTGGAGACTAATGACACCTAACCTCTGGAACTTCGAAAGGGTCTTTCACACCCTTGGTGCAACTCAAGAAGTTCACCGCCATACCCGTCTCCACTCGAGAGGAAGCACGATGGTCCCGCCCGCATCCAGAGGAGCCCCGTTTCCCCCTCGTAGCTCGAGATGAGGGATCCTTTCCCTGCTTTCAACGGGAAAGAATTCCCGGCGTTCCCGTCGCATCTCAAGAGGAGGCACTCTCAACAGGAAAGGCGAGAGGAACTCCATGGTCGTACCACCATTCCTAGAGTCCCCCAGATGTCTCAGTCCATTCCAGAGGAACCTCTTTGCCCTGCACTGGCTCATCTTTCACGCCGAGGATCGACTCACACCACGGTGGCACGTGGGACAGCCCTGTGGGAAAGCCTCGAGGTAAAGCTTCGAGGGAAAACCACAGATCCTTTGATCCACGCGACGGGAAGCGTGACATTGCTGCTACAGCCTGGAAGGAAAGCGCACGTGCATGCCCCCACTCGAGACGAGGCCTGACTCCCCTGGGGAGACTCCAGAAGTACCCAAAGGTTCATGTCAGCCCCTGAGAGGAATCCTCGGTTACGGCCCTGACTCCACACAAGGTTTTTGACCCCGGTATCGACGGGAGAGGAATCCCGAGAGGCCCCCAAGCAACTCGCATGGGGACTGGCCTCTCCTGACGCCACCAGGGTGGGCCCCTGAGGTCCCCGTCATAACTCGAGAACACTTGCCGCAACTCGAGAAAATCCAGGAAGTTCTCCCTTCCAGGCGAGATGAGGCCTATTTCCGATGAGGCGTCTGGAGATTAATGAGTCCTAACCTCTGGAACTTCGAAAGGGTCTTTCACACCCTTGCTGCAACTCAAGAAGTTCACCGCCATACCCGTCTACACTCGAGAGGAAGCACGATGGTCCCGCCCACATCCAGAGGAGCCCCGTATCCCCCTCGTAGCTCGAGATAAGGGATTCTTTCCCTGCTTTCAACGGGAAAGAATTCCCGGCGTTCCCGTCGCATCTCAAGAGGAGGCACTCTCAACAGGAAAGGCGAGAGCAACTCCATGGTCGTACCACCATTCCAAGAGTCCCCCAGATATCTCAGTCCATTCCAGAGGAACCTCTTTGCCCTGCACTGGCTCATCTTTCACGCCGAGGATCGACTCACACCACGGTGGCACGTGGGACAGCCCTGTGGGAAAGCCTCGAGGGAAAGCCTCGAGGGAAAACCACAGATCCTTTGATCCACGCGACGGGAAGCGTGACATTGCTGCAACAGCCTGGAAGGAAAGCGCACGTGCATGCCCCCACTCGAGACGAGGCCTGACTCCCCTGGGGAGACTCCAGAAGTACCCAAAGATCCATGTCAGCCCCTGAGAGGAATCCTCGGTTCCGGCCCTGACTACACACAAGGTTTTTGGCCCCGGTATCGATGGGAGAGGAATCCCGAGAGGCCCCCTAGCAACTCGCATGGGGACTGGCCTCTCCTGAGACCATCAGGGCGGGTCCCTGAGCTCCCCGTCGAATCTCGAGAACACCTGCCGCAACTCGAGAAAATCCAGGAAGTTCTCCCTTCCAGGCGAGAGGAGGCCTATTTCCGATGAGGCGTCTGGAGACGAAAGACACCTAACCTCTGGAATTTCTAAAGGGTCTTTCACACCCTTGCTGCATCTCAAGAAGTTCACCGCCATACCCGTCTCCACTCGAGAGGAAGCACGATGGTCCCGCCCACATCCAGAGGAGCCCCGTTTCCCCCTCGTAGCTCGAGATGTGGGATCCTTTCCCTGCTTTCAACGGGAAAGAATTCCCGGCGTTCCCGTCGCATCTCAAGAGGAGGCACTCTCAACAGGAAAGGCGAGAGGAAATCCATGGTCGTACCACCATTCCAAGAGTCCCCCAGATGTCTCAGTCCATTCCAGAGGAACCTCTTTGCCCTGCACTGGCTCATCTTTCACGCCGAGGATCGACTCACACCACGGTGGCACGTCGGACAGCCCTGTGGGAAAGCCTCGAGGGAAAGCCTCGAGGGAAAACCACAGATCCTTTGATCCAGGCCACGGGAAGAGTGACATTGCTGCTACAGCCTGGAAGGAAAGCGCACGTGCATGCCCCCAATCGAGACGAGGCCTGACTCCCCTGGGGAGACTCCAGAAGTACCCAAAGATCCATGTCAGCCCCTGAGAGGAATCCTCGGTTCCGGCCCTGACTCCACACAAGGTTTTTGGCCCCGGTATCGACGGGAGAGGAATCCCGAGAGGCCCCCTAGAAACTCGCATGGTGACTGGCCTCTCCTGAGGCCACCAGGGCGGGTCCCTGAGGTCCCCGTCGTAACTTGAGAACACCTGCCGCAACTCGAGAAAATCCAGGAAGTTCTCCCTTCCAGGCGAGATGAGGCCTATTTCCGATGAGGCGTCTGGAGACTAATGACACCTAACCTCTGGAAATTCGAAAGGGTCTTTCACACCCTTGCGGCAATTCAAGAAGTTCACCGCCATACCCGTCTTCACTCGAGAGGAAGCACGATGGTCCCGCCCACATCCAGTGGAGCCCCGTTTCCCCCTCGTAGCTCGAGATGAGGGATCCTTTCCCTGCTTTCAACGGGAAAGAATTCCCGGCGTTCCCGTCGCATCTCAAGAGGAGGCACTCTCAACAGGAAAGGCGAGAGGAACTCCATGGTCGTACCACCATTCCACGAGTCCCCCAGATGTCTCAGTCCATTCCAGAGGAACCTCTTTGCCCTGCACTGGCTCATCTTTCACACCAAGGATCGACTCACACCACGGTGGCACGTGGGACAGCCCTGTGGGAAAGCCTTGAGGGAAAGCCTCGAGGGAAAACCACAGATCCTTTGATCCAGGGACGGGAAGCGTGAAATTGCTGCTACAGCCTGAAAGGAAAGCGCACGTGCATGCCCCCACTCGAGACGAGGCCTGACTCCCCTGGGGAGACTCCAGAAGTACCCAACGATCCATGTCAGCCCCTGAGAGGAATCCTCGGTTCCGGCCCTGACTCCAAACAAGGATTTTGGCCCCGGTATCGACGGGAGAGGAATCCCGAGAGGCCCCCTAGCAACTCGCATGGGGACTGGCCTCTCCTGAGGCCACCAGGGCGGGTCCCTGAGGTCCCCGTCGTAACTCGAGAACACCTGCCGCAACTCGAGATAATCCAGGAAGTTCTCCCTTCCAGGCGAGATGAGGCCTATTTCCGATGAGGCGTCTGGAGACTAATGACACCTAACCTCTTGAACTTCGAAAGGGTCTCTCACACCCTTGCTGCAACTCAAGAAGTTCTCCGCCATACCCATCTCCACTCGAGAGGAAGCACGATGGTCCCGCCCACATCTAGAGGAGCCCCGTTTCCCACTCGTAGCTCGAGATGAGGGATCCTTTCCCTGCTTTCAGCGGGAAAGAATTCCCGGCGTTCCCGTCGCATCTCAAGTGGAGGCACTCTCAACAGGAAAGGCGAGAGTAACTCCATGGTCGTACCACCATTCCAAGTGTCCCCCAGATGTCTCAGTCCATTCCAGAGGAACCTCTTTGCCCTGCACTGGCTCATCTTCCACGCCGAGGATCGACTCACACCACGGTGGCACGTGGGAAAGCCCTGTGGGAAAGCCTCGAGGGAAAGCCTCGAGGGAAAACCACAAATCCTTTGATCCACGCGACGGGAAGCGTGACATTGCTGCTACAGCCTGGAAGGAAAGCGCACGTGCATGCCCCCACTCGAGACGAGGCCTGACTCCCCTGGGGAGACTCCAGAAGTACCCAAAGATTCATGTCAGCCCCTGAGAGGAATCCTCGGTTCCGGCCCTGACTCCACACAAGGTTTTTGGCCCCGGTATTGACGGGAGAGGAATCCCGAGAGGCCCCCTAGCAACTCGCATGGGGACTGGCCTCTCCTGAGGCCACCAGGGCGGGTCCCTGAGGTCCCCGTCGTAACTCGAGAACACCTGCCGCAACTCGAGAAAATCCAGGAAGTTCTCCCTTCCAGGCGAGATGAGGCCTATTTCCGATGAGGCGTCTGGAGACTAATGACACCTAACCTCTTGAACTTCGAAAGGGTCTCTCACACCCTTGCTGCAACTCAAGAAGTTCTCCGCCATACCCATCTCCACTCGAGAGGAAGCACGATGGTCCCGCCCACATCCAGAGGAGCCCCGTTTCCCCCTCGTAGCTCGAGATGAGGGATCCTTTCCCTGCTTTCAACGGGAAAGAATTCCCGGCGTTCCCGTCGCATCTCAAGTGGAGGCACTCTCAACAGGAAAGGCGAGAGGAACTCCATGGTCGTACCACCATTCCAAGAGTCCCCCAGATGTCTCAGTCCATTCCAGAGGAACCTCTTTGCCCTGCACTGGCTCATCTTTCATGCCGAGGATCGACTCACACCACGGGGGCACGTGGGACAGCCCTGTGGGAAAGCTTCGAGAGAAAACCACATATCCTTTGATCCACGACACGGGAAGCGTGACATTGCTGCTACAGCCTTGAAGGAAAGCGCACGTGCATGCCCCCACTCGAGACGAGGCCTGACTCCCCTGTGGAGACTCCAAAAGTACCCAAAGATCCATGTCAGCCCCTGAGAGGAATCCTCGGTTCCGGCCCTGACTCCACACAAGGTTTTTGGCCCCGGTATCGACGGGAGAGGAATCCCGAGAGGCCCCCTAGCAACTGGCATGGGGACTGGCCTCTCCTGAGGCCACCAGGGGGGGTCCCTGAGGTCCCCGTCGTAACTCGAGAACACCTGCCGCAACTCGAGAAAATACAGGAAGTTCTCCCTTCCAGGCGAGAGGAGGCCTATTTCCGATGAGGCGTCTGGAGACGAAAGACACCTAACCTCTGGAATTTCTAAAGGGTCTTTCACACCCTTGCTGCAACTAAAGAAGTTCACCGCCATACCCGTCTCCACTCGAGAGGAAGCACGATGGTCCCGCCCACATCCAGAGGAGCCCCGTTTCCCCCTCGTAGCTCGAAATGAGGGATCCTTTCCCTGCTTTCAACGGGAAAGAATTCCCGGCATTCCCGTCGCATCTCAAGAGGAGGCACTCTCAACAGGAAAGTCGAGAGCAACTCCATGGTCGTACCACCATTCCAAGAGTCCCCCAGATGTCTCAGTCCATTCCAGAGGAACCTGTTTGCCCTGCACTGGCTCATCTTTCACGCCGAGGATCGACTCACACCACGGTGGCACGTGGGACAGCCCTGTGGGAAAGCCTCGAGGGAAAGACTCTAGGGAAAACCACAGATCCTTTGATCTACGCCACGGGAAGCGTGACATTACTGCTACAGCCTGGAAGGAAAGCGCACGTGCATGCCCCCACTCGAGAAGAGGCCTAACTCCCCTGGGGAAACTCCAGAAGTACCCAAAGATCCATGTCAGCCCCTGAGAGGAATCCTCGGTTCTGGCCCTGACTCCACACAAGGATTTTGGCCCCGGAACCGACGGGAGAGGAATCCCGAGAGGCCACCTAGCAACTCGCATGGGGACTGGCCTTTCCTGAGGCCACCAGGGCGGGTCCCTGAGGTCCCCGTCGTAACTCGAGAACACCTGCCACAACACGAGAAAACCCAGGAAGTTCTCCCTTCCAGGCGAGATGAGGCCTATTTCCGATGAGGCGTCTGGAGACTAATGACAATTAACCTCTGGAACTTCGAAAGGGTCTTTCACACCCTTGCTGCAACTCAAGAAGTTTACCGCCATCCCCGTCTCCACTTGAGAGGAAGCACGATGGTCCCGCCCACATCCAGAGGAGCCCCGTTTCCCCCTCGTAGCTCGAGATGAGGGATCCTTTCCCTGCTTTCAACGGGAAAGAATTCCCGGCGTTCCCGTCGCATCTCAAGAGGAGGCACTCTCAACAGGAAAGGCGAGAGGAACTCCATGGTCGTACCACCATTCCAAGAGTCCCCCAGATGTCTCAGTCCATTCCAGAGGAACCTCTTTGCCCTGCACTGGCTCATCTTTCACGCCGAGGATCGACTCACACCACGGTGGCACGTGGGACAGCCCTGTGGGAAAGCCTCGAGGGAAAGCCTCGAGGGAAAACCACAGATCCTTTGATTCATGCGACGGGAAGCCTGACATTGCTGCTACAGCCTGGAGGGAAAGCGCACGTGCATGCCACCACTCGAGACGAGGCTTGATTCCCTTGGGGAGACTTCAGAAGCACCCCAAGATCCATGTCAGCCCCTGAGAGGAATCCTCGGTTCCGGCCCTGACTCCACAAAAGGATTTTAGCCCCGGTATCGACGGGAGAGGAATCCCTAGAGGCCCCCTAGCAACTCGAATGGGGACTTGCTTTTCCTGAGGCCACCAGGGCGGGTCCCTGAGGTCCCCGTCGTAACTCGAGAACACCTGCCGCAACTCGAGAAAATCCAGGAAGTTCTCCCTTCCAGGCGAGATGAGGCCTATTTCCGATGAGGCCTCTGGAGACTAATGACACCTAAAGTCGGGAACTTCGAAAGGGCCTTTCACACCCTTGCTGCAACTCAAGAAGTTCACCGCCATACCCGTCTCCACTCGAAAGGAAGCACGATGGTCCCGCCCACATCCAGAGGAGCCCCGTTTCCCCCTCGTAGCTCGAGATGAGGGATCCTTTGCCTGCTTTCAACGGGAAAGAATTCCCGGCGTTCCCATCGCATCTCAAAAGGAGGCACTCTCAACAGGAACGGCGAGAGGAACTCCATGATCGTACCACCATTCCAAGAGTCCCCCAGATGTCTCAGTCCATTCCAAAGGAACCTCTTTGCCCTGCACTGGCTCATCTTTCACGCCGAGGATCGACTCACACCACGGTGGCACGTGGGACAGCCCTGTTGGAAAGCCTCGAGGGAAAGCCTTGAGGGAAAACCACAGATTCTTAGATTCACGCGATGGGAAGCGTGACATTACTGCTACAGCCTAGAGGGAAAGCGCACGTGCATGCCCCCACTCGAGACGAGGCCTGACTCCCCTGGGGAGACTTCAGAAGTACCCCAAGATTCATGTCAGCCCCTGAGAGGAATCCTCAGTTCCGGCCCTGACTCCACAAAAGCATTTTGGCCCCGGTATCGATGGGAAAGGAATCCCTAGAGTCCCCCTAGCAACTCGCATGGGGACTGGCTTTTCCTGAGGACACCAGGGCGGTTACCTGATGTCCCCGTCGTAACTCGAGAACACCTGCCGCAACTCGAGAAATTCCAGGAAGTTCTCCCTTCCAGGCGAGATGAGGCCTATTTCCGATGAGGCCTCTGGAGACTAATGACACCTAACCTCTGGAACTTCGAAAGGGTCTTTCACACCCTTGCTGCAACTCAAGAAGTTCACCGCCATACCCGTCTCCACTCGAGAGGAAGCACGATGGTCCCGCCCACATCCAGAGGAGCCCCGTTTCCCCCTCGTAGCTCGAGATGAGGGATCCTTTCCCTGCTTTTAACGGGAAAGAATTCCAGGCTTTCCCGTCGCATCTCAGGAGGAGGCACTCTCAACAGGAAAGGCGATAGGAACTCCATGGTCGTACCACCATTCCAGGAGTCCCCCAGATGTCTCAGTCCATTAAAGAGGAACCTCTTTGCCCTGCACTGGCTCATCTTTCACGCCGAGGATCGACTCACACCACGGTGGCACGTGGGACAGCCCTGTGGGAAAGCCTCGAGGGAAAGCCTCGAGGGAAAACCACAGATCCTTTAATCCACGTGACGGGAAGGGTGACATTGCTGCTACAGCCTGGAGGGAAAGCACACGTGCATGCCCCCACTCGAGACGAGGCTTGACTCCCCTGGGGAGACTTCAGAAGTACCCCAAGATCCATGTTAGCCCTTGAGAGGAATCCTCGGTTCCGGCCCTGACTACACACAAGGTTTTTGGCCCCGGTATCGACGGGAGAGGAATCCCGAGAGGCCCCCTAGCAACTCGCATGGGGACTGGCTTTTCCTGAGGCCACCAGGGCGGGTCCCTGAGGTCCCCGTCGTAACTCGAGAACACCTGCCGCAACTCGAGAAAATCCAGGAAGTTCTCCCTTCCAGGCGAGATGAGGCCTATTTCCGATGAGGCGTCTGGAGACTAATGACACCTAACCTCTGGAACTACGAAAGGGTCTTTCACACCCTTGCTGCAACTCAAGAAGTTCACCGCCATACCCGTCTCCACTCGAGAGGAAGCACGATGGTCCCGCCCACATCCAGAGGAGCCCCGTTTCCCCCTCGTAGCTCGAGATGAGGGATCCTTTCCCTGCTTTCAACGGGAAAGAATTCCCGGCGTTCCCGTCGCATCTCACGAGGAGGCACTCTCAACAGGAAAGGCGAGAGGAACTCCATGGTCGTACCACCATTCCAAGAGTCCCCCAGATGTCTCAGTCCATTGCAGAGGAACCTCTTTGCCCTGACTGGCTCATCTTTCATGCCGAGGATCGACTCACACCACGGTGGCACGTGGGACAGCCCTGTGGGAAAGCCTCGAGGGAAAGCCTCGAGGGAAAAACACAGATCCTTTGATCTACGCGACGGGAAGGGTGACATTGCTGCTACAGCCTGGAAGGAAAGCGCACGTGCATGCCCCCACTCGAGACGAGGCCTGACTCCCCTGGGGAGACTCCAGAAGTACCCAAAGATCCATGTCAGCCCCTGAGAGGAATCCTCGCTTCCGGCCCTGACTCCACACAAGGTTTTTGGCCCAGGTTTCGATGGGAGAGGAATCCCGAGAGGCCCCCTAGCAACTCGCATGGGGACTGGCCTTTCCTGAGGCCACCAGGGCGGGTCTCTGAGGTCCCCGTCGTAACTCGAGAACTCCTGCCGCAACTCGAGAAATTCCAGGAAGTTCTCCCTTCCAGGCGAGATGAGGCCTATTTCCGATGAGGCGTCTGGAGACTAATGACACCTAACCTCTGGAACTTCGAAAGGGTCTTTCACACCCTTGCTGCAACTCAAGAAGTTCACCGCCATACCCGTCTCCACTCGAGAGGAAGCACGATGGTCCCGCCCACATCCAGAGGAGCCCCGTTTCCCCCTCGTAGCTCGAGATGAGGGATCCTTTCCCTGCTTTTAACGGGAAAGAATTCCAGGCTTTCCGGTCGCATCTCAGGAGGAGGCACTCTCAACAGGAAAGGCGATAGGAACTCCATGGTCGTACCACCATTCCAGGAGTCCCCCAGATGTCTCAGTCCATTAAAGAGGAACCTCTTTGCCCTGCACTGGCTCATCTTTCATGCCGAGGATCGACTCACACCACGGTGGCACGAGGGACAGCCCTGTGGGAAAGCCTCGAGGGAAAGCCTCGAGGGAAAACCACAGATCCTTTAATCCACGCGACGGGAAGCGTGACATTGCTGCTACAGGCTGGAAGGAAAGGGCACGTGCATGCCCCCAATCGAGACGAGGCCTGACTCCCCTGGGGAGACTCCAGAAGTACCCAAAGATCCATGTCAGCCCCTGAGAGGAATCCTCGGTTCCGGCCCTGACTCCACACAAGGTTTTTGGCCCCGGTATCGACGGGAGAGGAATCCCGGGAGGCCCCCTAGCAACTCGCATGGAGACTGGCCTTTCCTGAGGCTACCAGGGCGGGTCCCTGAGGTCTCCGTCGTAACTCGAGAACACCTGCCGCAACTCGAGAAAATCCAGGAAGTTCTCCCTTCCAGGCGAGATGAGGCCTATTTCCGATGAGGCGTCTGGAGACTAATGACACCTAACCTCTGGAAGGTCGAAAGGGTCTTTCACACCCTTGCTGCAACTCAAGAAGTTCACCGCCATACCCGTCTCCACTCGAGAGGAAGCACGATGGTCCCGCCCACATCCAGAGGAGCCCCGTTTCCCCCTCGTAGCTCGAGATGAGGGATCCTTTCCCTGCTTTCAACGGGAAAGAATTCCCGGCGTTCCCGTCGCATCTCAAGAGGAGGCACTCTCAACAGGAAAGGCGAGAGGAACTCCATGGTCGTACCACCATTCCAAGAGTCCCCCAGATGTCTCAGTCCATTGCAGAGGAACCTCTTTGCCCTGACTGGCTCATCTTTCATGCCGAGGATCGACTCACACCACGGTGGCACGTGGGACAGCCCTGTGGGAAAGCCTCGAGGTAAAGCCTCGAGGGAAAACCACAGATCCTTTGATCTACGCGACGGGAAGGGTGACATTGCTGCTACAGCCTGGAAGGAAAGCGCACGTGCATGCCCCCACTCGAGACGAGGCCTGACTCCCCTGGGGAGACTCCACAAGTACCCAAAGATCCATGTCAGCCCCTGAGAGGAATCCTCGCTTCCGGCCCTGACTCCAGACAAGGTTTTTGGCCCAGGTTTCGATGGGAGAGGAATCCCGAGAGGCCTCCTAGTAACTCGCATGGGGACTGCCCTTTCCTGAGGCCACCAGGGCGGGTCCCTGAGGTCCCCGTCGTAACTCGAGAACTCCTGCCGCAACTCGAGAAAATCCAGGAAGTTCTCCCTTCCAGGCGAGATGAGGCCTATTTCCTATGAGGCCTCTGGAGACTAATGACACCTAACGTCGGGAACTTCGAAAGGGCCTTTCACACCCTTGCTGCAACTCAAGAAGTTCACCGCCATACCCGTCTCCACTCGAGAGGAAGCACGATGGTCCCGCCCACATCCAGAGGAGCCCCGTTTCCCCCTCGTAGCTCGAGATGAGGGATCCTTTCCCTACTTTCAACGGGAACGAATTCCCGGCGTTCCTGTCGCATCTCAAGAGGAGGCACTCTCAACAGGAAAGGCGAGAGGAACTCCATGGTCGTACCACCATTCCAAGAGTCCCCCAGATGTCTCAGTCCATTCCAGAGGAACCTCTTTGCCCTGCACTGGCTCATCTTTCACGCCGAGGATCGACTCACACCACGGTGGCACGTGGGACAGCCCTGTGGGAAAGCCTCGAGGGAAAGCCTCGAGGGAAAACCACAGATCCTTTGATCCACGTGACGGGAAGCGTGACATTGCTGCTACAGCCTGGAAGGAAAGCGCACGTGCATGCCCCCACTCGAGACGAGGCCTGACTCCCCTGGGGAGACTCCAGAAGTACCCAAAGATCCATGTCAGCCCCTGAGAGGAATCCTCGGTTCCGGCCCTGACTCCACACAAGGTTTTTGGCCCCGGTATCGACAGGAGAGGAATCCCGAGAGGACCCCTAGCAACTCACATGAGGACTGGCCTCTCCTGAGGCCACCAGGGCGGGTCCCTGAGGTCCCCGTCGTAACTCGAGAACACCTGCCGCAACTCGAGAAAATCCAGGAAGTTCTCCCTTCCAGGCGAGATGAGGCCTATTTCCGATGATGCGTCTGGAGACTAATGACACCTAACCTCTGGAACTTCAAAAGGGTCTTTCACACCCTTGCTGCAACTCAAGAAGTTCACCGCCATACCCGTCTCCACTCGAGAGGAAGCACGATGGTCCCGCCCACATCCAGAGGAGCCCCGTTTCCCCCTCGTAGCTCGAGATGAGGGATCCTTTCCCTGCTTTCAACGGGAAAGAATTCCCGGCGTTCCCGTCGCATCTCAAGAGGAGGCACTCTCAACAGGAAAGGCGAGAGGAACTCCATGGTCGTACCACCATTCCAAGAGTCCGCCAGATGTCTCAGTCCATTCCAGAGGAACCTCTTTGCCCTGCACTGGCTCATCTTTCACGCCGAGGATCGACTCACACCACGGTGGCACGTGGGACAGCCCTGTGGGAAAGCCTCGAGGGAAAGCCTCGAGGGAAAACCACAGATCCTTTGATCCACGCCACGGGAAGCGTGACATTGCTGCTACAGCCTGGAAGGAAAGCGCACGTGCATGCCCCCACTCGAGACGAGGCCTGACTCCCCTGGGGAGACTCCAGAAGTACCCAAAGATCCATGTCAGCCCCTGAGAGGAATACTCGGTTCCGGCCCTGACTCCACACAAGGTTTTTGGCCCCGGTATCGACGGGAGAGGAATCCCGAGAGGCCCCCTAGCAACTCGCATGAGGACTGGCCTCTCCTGAGGCCACCAGGGCGGGTCCCTGAGGTCCCCGTCGTAACTCGAGAACACCTGCCGCAACTCGAGAAAATCCAGGAAGTTCTCCCTTCCAGGCGAGATGAGGCCTATTTCCGATGAGGCGTCTGGAGACTAATGACACCTAACCTCTGGAACTTCGAAAGGGTCTTTCACACCCTTGCTGCAACTCAAGAAGTTCACCGCCATACCCGTCTCCACTCGAGAGGAAGCACGATGGTCCCGCCCACATCCAGAGGAGCCCCGTTTCCCCCTCGTAGCTCGAGATGAGGGATCCTTTCCCTGCTTTCAACGGGAAAGAATTCCCGGCGTTCCCGTCGCATCTCAAGAGGAGGCACTCTCAACAGGAAAGGCGAGAGGAACTCCATGGTCGTATCACCATTCCAAGAGTCCCCCAGATGTCTCAGTCCATTCCAGAGGAACCTCTTTGCCCTGCACTGGCTCATCTTTCACGCCGAGGATCGACTCACACCACGGTGGCACGTGGGACAGCCCTGTGGGAAAGCCTCGAGGGAAAGCCTCGAGGGAAAACCACAGATCCTTTGATCCACGCCACGGGAAGCGTGACATTGCTGCTACAGCCTGGAAGGAAAGCGCACGTGCATGCCCCCACTCGAGACGAGGCCTGACTCCCCTGGGGAGACTCCAGAAGTACCCAAAGATCCATGTCAGCCCCTGAGAGGAATCCTCGGTTCCGGCCCTGACTCCACACAAGGTTTTTGGCCCCGGTATCGACGGGAGAGGAATCCCGAGAGGCCCCCTAGCAACTCGCATGAGGACTGGCCTCTCCTGAGGCCACCAGGGCGGGTCCCTGAGGTCCCCGTCGTAACTCGAGAACACCTGCCGCAACTCGAGAAAATCCAGGAAGTTCTCCCTTCCAGGCGAGATGAGGCCTATTTCCGATGAGGCGTCTGGAGACTAATGACACCTAACCTCTGGAACTTCGAAAGGGTCTTTCACATCCTTGCTGCAACTCAAGAAGTTCACCGCCATACCCGTCTCCACTCGAGAGGAAGCACGATGGTCCCGCCCACATCCAGAGGAGCCCCGTTTCCCCCTCGTAGCTCGAGATGAGGGATCCTTTCCCTGCTTTCAACGGGAAAGAATTCCCGGCGTTCCCGTCGCATCTCAAGAGGAGGCACTCTCAACAGGAAAGGCGAGAGGAACTCCATGGTCGTATCACCATTCCAAGAGTCCCCCAGATGTCTCAGTCCATTCCAGAGGAACCTCTTTGCCCTGCACTGGCTCATCTTTCACGCCGAGGATCGACTCACACCACGGTGGCACGTGGGACAGCCCTGTGGGAAAGCCTCGAGTGAAAGCCTCGAGGGAAAACCACAGATCCTTTGATCCACGTGACGGGAAGCGTGACATTGCGGCTACAGCCTGGAAGGAAAGCGCACGTGCATGCCCCCACTCGAGACGAGGCCTGACTCCCCTGGGGAGACTCCAGAAGTACCCAAAGATCCATGTCAGCCCCTGAGAGGAATCCTCGGTTCCGGCCCTGAATCCACACAAGGTTATTGGCCCCGGTATCCACGGGAGAGGAATCCCGAGCGGCCCCCTAGCAACTCACATGAGGACTGGCCTCTCCTGAGGCCACCAAGGCGGGTCCCTGAGGTCCCCGTCGTAACTCGAGAACACCTGCCGCAACTCGAGAAAATCCAGGAAGTTCTCCCTTCCAGGCGAGATGAAGCCTATTTCCGATGAGGCGTCTGGAGACTAATGACACCTAACCTCTGGAACTTCGAAAGGGTCTTTCACACCCTTGCTGCAACTCAAGAAGTTCACCGCCATACCCGTCTCCACTCGAGAGGAAGCACGATGGTCCCGCCCACATCCAGAGGAGCCCCGTTTCCCCCTCGTAGCTCGAGATGAGGGATCCTTTCCCTGCTTTCAACGGGAAAGAATTCCCGGCGTTCCCGTCGCATCTCAAGAGGAGGCACTCTCAACAGGAAAGGCGAGAGGAACTCCATGGTCGTACCACCATTCCAAGAGTCCCCCAGATGTCTCAGTCCATTCCAGAGGAACCTCTTTGCCCTGCACTGGCTCATCTTTCACGCCGAGGATCGACTCACACCACGGTGGCACGTGGGACAGCCCTGTGGGAAAGCCTCGAGGGAAAGCCTCCAGGGAAAACCACAGATCCTTTGATCCACGTGACGGGAAGCGTGACATTGCTGCTACAGCCTGGAAGGAAAGCGCACGTGCATGCCCCCACTCGAGACGAGGACTGACTCCCCTGGGGAGACTCCAGAAGTACCCAAATATCCATGTCAGCCCCTGAGAGGAATCCTCGGTTCCGGCCCTGACTCCACACAAGGTTTTTGGCCCCGGTATCGACGGGAGAGGAATCCCGAGAGGCCCCCTAGCAACTCGCATGAGGACTGGCCTCTCCTGAGGCCACCAGGGCGGGTCCCTGAGGTCCCCGTCGTAACTCAAGAACACCTGCCGCAACTCGAGAAAATCCAGGAAGTTCTAACTTCCAGGCGAGATGAGGCCTATTTCCGATGAGGCGTCTGGAGACTAATGACACCTAACCTCTGGAACTTCGAAAGGGTCTTTCACACCCTTGCTGCAACTCAAGAAGTTCACCGCCATACCCGTCTCCACTCAAGAGGAAGCACGATGGTCCCGCCCACATCCAGAGGAGCCCCGTTTCCCCCTCGTAGCTCGAGATGAGGGATCCTTTCCCTGCTTTCAACGGGAAAGAATTCCCGGCGTTCCCGTCGCATCTCAAGAGGAGGCACTCTCAACAGGAAAGGCGAGAGGAACTCCATGGTCGTACCACCATTCCAAGAGTCCCCCAGATGTCTCAGTCCATTCCAGAGGAACCTCTTTGGCCTGCACTGGCTCATCTTTCACGCCGAGGATCAACTCACACCACGGTGGCACGTGGGACAGCCCTGTGGGAAAGCCTCGAGGGAAAGCCTCGAGGGAAAACCACAGATCCTTTGATCCACGCGATGGGAAGCGTGACATTGCTGCTACAGCCTGGAAGGAAAGCGCACGTGCATGCCCCCACTCGAGACGAGGCCTGACTCCCCTGGGGAGACTCCAGAAGTACCCAAAGATCCATGTCAGCCCCTGAGAGGAATCCTCGGTTCCGGCCCTGAATCCACACAAGGTTTTTGGCCCCGGTATCCACGGGAGAGGAATCCCGAGCAGCCCCCTAGCAACTCACATGAGGACTGGCCTCTCCTGAGGCCACCAGGGCGGGTCCCTGAGGTCCCCGTCGTAACTCGAGAACACCTGCCGCAACTCGAGAAAATCCAGGAAGTTCTCCCTTCCAGGCGAGATGAGGCCTATTTCCGATGAGGCGTCTGGAGACTAATGACACCTAACCTCTGGAACTTCGAAAGGGTCTTTCACACCCTTGCTGCAACTCAAGAAGTTCACCGCCATACCCGTCTCCACTCGAGAGGAAGCACGATGGTCCCGCCCACATCCAGAGGAGCCCCGTTTCCCCCTCGTAGCTCGAGATGAGGGATCCTTTCCCTGCTTTCAACGGGAAAGAATTCCCGGCGTTCCCGTCGCATCTCAAGAGGAGGCACTCTCAACAGGAAAGGCGAGAGGAACTCCATGGTCGTACCACCATTCCAAGAGTCCCCCAGATGTCTCAGTCCATTCCAGAGGAACCTCTTTGCCCTGCACTGGCTCATCTTTCACGCCGAGGATCGACTCACACCACGGTGGCACGTGGGATAGCCCTGTGGGAAAGCCTTGACGGAAAGCCTCGAGGGAAAACCACAGATCCTTTGATCCACGTGACGGGAAGCGTGACATTGCTGCTACAGCCTGGAAGGAAAGCGCACGTGCATGCCCCCAATCGAGACGAGGCCTGACTCCCCTGGGGAGACTCCAGAAGTACCCAAAGATCCATGTCAGCCCCTGAGAGGAATCCTCGGTTCCGGCCCTGACTCCACACAAGGTTTTTGGCCCCGGTATCGACGGGAGAGGAATCCCGAGAGGCCCCCTAGCAACTCGCATGAGGACTGGCCTCTCCTGAGGCCACCAGGGCGGGTCCCTGAGGTCCCCGTCGTAACTCGAGAACACCTGCCTCAACTCGAGAAAATCCAGGAAGTTCTCCCTTCCAGGCGAGATGAGGCCTATTTCCGATGAGGCGTCTGGAGACTAATGACACCTAACCTCTGGAACTTCGAAAGGGTCTTTCACACCCTTGCTGCAACTCAAGAAGTTCACCGCCATACCCGTCTCCACTCGAGAGGAAGCACGATGGTCCCGCCCACATCCAGAGGAGCCCCGTTTCCCCCTCGTAGCTCGAGATGAGGGATCCTTTCCCTGCTTTCAACGGGAAAGAATTCCCGGCGTTCCCGTCGCATCTCAAGAGGAGGCACTCTCAACAGGAAAGGCGAGAGGAACTCCATGGTCGTACCACCATTCCAAGAGTCCGCCAGATGTCTCAGTCCATTCCAGAGGAACCTCTTTGCCCTGCACTGGCTCATCTTTCACGCCGAGGATCGACTCACACCACGGTGGCACGTGGGACAGCCCTGTGGGAAAGCCTCGAGGGAAAGCCTCGAGGGAAAACCACAGATCCTTTGATCCACGCCACGGGAAGCGTGACATTGCTGCTACAGCCTGGAAGGAAAACGCACGTGCATGCCCCCACTCGAGACGAGGCCTGACTCCCCTGGGGAGACTCCAGAAGTACCCAAAGATCCATGTCAGCCCCTGAGAGGAATCCTCGGTTCCGGCCCTGACTCCACACAAGGTTTTTGGCCCCGGTATCGACGGGAGAGGAATCCCGAGAGGCCCCCTAGCAACTCGCATGAGGACTGGCCTCTCCTGAGGCCACCAGGGCGGGTCCCTGAGGTCCCCGTCGTAACTCGAGAACACCTGCCGCAACTCGAGAAAATCCAGGAAGTTCTCCCTTCCAGGCGAGATGAGGCCTATTTCCGATGAGGCGTCTGGAGACTAATGACACCTAACCTCTGGAACTTCGAAAGGGTCTTTCACACCCTTGCTGCAACTCAAGAAGTTCACCGCCATACCCGTCTCCACTCGAGAGGAAGCACGATGGTCCCGCCCACATCCAGAGGAGCCCCGTTTCCCCCTCGTAGCTCGAGATGAGGGATCCTTTCCCTGCTTTCAACGGGAAAGAATTCCCGGCGTTCCCGTCGCATCTCAAGAGGAGGAACTCTCAACAGGAAAGGCGAGAGGAACTCCATGGTCGTACCACCATTCCAAGAGTCCCCCAGATGTCTCAGTCCATTCCAGAGGAACCTCTTTGCCCTGCACTGGCTCATCTTTCACGCCGAGGATCGACTCACACCACGGTGGCACGTGGGACAGCCCTGTGGGAAAGCCTCGAGGGAAAGCCTCCAGGGAAAACCACAGATCCTTTGATCCACGTGACGGGAAGCGTGACATTGCTGCTACAGCCTGGAAGGAAAGCGCACGTGCATGCCCCCACTCGAGACGAGGACTGACTCCCCTGGGGAGACTCCAGAAGTACCCAAAGATCCATGTCAGCCTCTGAGAGGAATCCTCGGTTCCGGCCCTGACTCCACACAAGGTTTTTGGCCCCGGTATCGACGGGAGAGGAATCCCGAGAGGCCCCCTAGCAACTCGCATGAGGACTGGCCTCTCCTGAGGCCACCAGGGCGGGTCCCTGAGGTCCCCGTCGTAACTCAAGAACACCTGCCGCAACTCGAGAAAATCCAGGAAGTTCTAACTTCCAGGCGAGATGAGGCCTATTTCCGATGAGGCGTCTGGAGACTAATGACACCTAACCTCTGGAACTTCGAAAGGGTCTTTCACACCCTTGCTGCAACTCAAGAAGTTCACCGCCATACCCGTCTCCACTCGAGAGGAAGCACGATGGTCCCGCCCACATCCAGAGGAGCCCCGTTTCCCCCTCGTAGCTCGAGATGAGGGATCCTTTCCCTGCTTTCAACGGGAAAGAATTCCCGGCGTTCCCGTCGCATCTCAAGAGGAGGCACTATCAACAGGAAAGGCGAGAGGAACTCCATGGTCGTACCACCATTCCAAGAGTCCCCCAGATGTCTCAGTCCATTCCAGAGGAACCTCTTTGCCCTGCACTGGCTCATCTTTCACGCCGAGGATCGACTCACACCACGGTGGCACGTGGGACAGCCCTGTGGGAAAGCCTCGAGGGAAAGCCTCGAGGGAAAACCACAGATCCTTTGATCCACGTGACGGGAAGCGTGACATTGCTGCTACAGCCTGGAAGGAAAGCGCACGTGCATGCCCCCACTCTAGACGAGGCCTGACTCCCCTGGGGAGACTCCAGAAGTACCCAAAGATCCATGTCAGCCCATGAGAGGAATCCTCGGTTCCGGCCCCGACTCCACACAAAGTTTTTGGCCCCGGTATCGACGGGAGAGGAATCCCGAGAGGCCCCCTAGCAACTCGCATGAGGACTGGCCTCTCCTGAGGCCACCAGGGCGGGTCCCTGAGGTCTCCGTCGTAACTCGAGAACACCTGCCGCAACTCGAGAAAATCCAGGAAGTTCTCCCTTCCAGGCGAGATGAGGCCTATTTCCGATGAGGCGTCTGGAGACTAATGACACCTAACCTCTGGAACTTCGAAAGGGTCTTTCACACCCTTGCTGCAACTCAAGGAGTTCACCGCCATACCCGTCTCCACTCGAGAGGAAGCACGATGGTCCCGCCCACATCCAGAGGAGCCCCGTTTCCCCCTCGTAGCTCGAGATGAGGGATCCTTTCCCTGCTTTCAACGGGAAAGAATTCCCGGCGTTCCCGTCGCATCTCAAGAGGAGGCACTCTCAACAGGAAAGGCGAGAGGAACTCCATGGTCGTACCACCATTCCAAGAGTCCCCCAGATGTCTCAGTCCATTCCAGAGGAATCTCTTTGCCCTGCACTGGCTCATCTTTCACGCCGAGGATCGACTCACACCACGGTGGCACGTGGGACAGCCCTGTGGGAAAGCCTCGAGGGAAAGCCTCGAGGGAAAACCACAGATCCTTTGATCCACGCCACGGGAAGCGTGACATTGCTGCTACAGCCTGGAAGGAAAGCGCACGTGCATGCCCCCACTCGAGACGAGGCCTGACTCCCCTGGGGAGACTCCAGAAGTACCCAAAGATCCATGTCAGCCCCTGACAGGAATCCTCGGTTCCGGCCCTGACTCCACACAAGGTTTTTGGCCCCGGTATCGACAGGAGAGGAATCCCGAGAGGCCCCCTAGCAACTCGCAGGAGGACTGGCCTCTCCTGAGGCCACCAGGGCGGGTCCCTGAGGTCCCCGTCGTAACTCGAGAACACCTGCCGCAACTCGAGAAAATCCAGGAAGTTCTCCCTTCCAGGCGAGATGAGGCCTATTTCCGATGAGGCGTCTGGAGACTAATGACACCTAACCTCTGGAACTTCGAAAGGGTCTTTCACACCCTTGCTGCAACTCAAAAAGTTCACCGCCATACCCGTCTCCACTCGAGAGGAAGCACGATGGTCCCGCCCACATCCAGAGGAGCCCCGTTTCCCCCTCGTAGCTCGAGATGAGGGATCCTTTCCCTGCTTTCAACGGGAAAGAATTCCCGGCGTTCCCGTCGCATCTCAAGAGGAGGCACTCTCAACAAGAAAGGCGAGAGGAACTCCATGGTCGTATCACCATTCCAAGAGTCCCCCAGATGTCTCATTCCATTCCAGAGGAACCTCTTTGCCCTGCACTGGCTCATCTTTCACGCCGAGGATCGACTCACACCACGGTGGCACGTGGGACAGCCCTGTGGGAAAGCCTCGAGGGAAAGCCTCGAGGGAAAACCACAGATCCTTTGATCCACGTGACGGGAAGCGTGACATTGCTGCTACAGCCTGGAAGGAAAGCGCACGTGCATGCCCCCACTCGAGACGAGGCCTAACTCCCTTGGGGAGACTCCAGAAGTACCCAAAGATCCATGTCAGCCCCTGAGAGGAATCCTCGGTTCCGGCCCTGAATCCACACAAGGTTTTTGGCCCCGGTATCCACGGGAGAGGAATCCCGAGCGGCCCCGTAGCAACTCACATGAGGACTGGCCTCTCCTGAGGCCACCAGGGCGGGTCCCTGAGGTCCCCGTCGTAACTCGAGAACACCTGCCGCAACTCGAGAAAATCCAGGAAGTTCTCCCTTCCAGGCGAGATGAGGCCTATTTCCGATGAGGCGTCTGGAGACTAATGACACCTAACCTCTGGAACTTCGAAAGGGTCTTTCACACCCTTGCTGCAACTCAAGAAGTTCACCGCCATACCCGTCTCCACTCGAGAGGAAGCACGATGGTCCCGCCCACATCCAGAGGAGCCCCGTTTCCCCCTCGTAGCTCGAGATGAGGGATCCTTTCCCTGCTTTCAACGGGAAAGAATTCCCGGCGTTCCCGTCGCATCTCAAGAGGAGGCACTCTCAACAGGAAAGGCGAGAGGAACTCCATGGTCGTACCACCATTCCAAGAGTCCCCCAGATGTCTCAGTCCATTCCACAGGAACCTCTTTGCCCTGCACTGGCTCATCTTTCACGCCGAGGATCGACTCACACCACGGTGGCACGTGGGACAGCCCTGTGGGAAAGCCTCGAGGGAAAGCCTCGAGGGAAAACCACAGATCCTTTGATCCACGTGACGGGAAGCGTGACATTGCTGCTACAGCCTGGAAGGAAAGCGCACGTGCATGCCCCCACTCGAGACGAGGCCTGACTCCCCTGGGGAGACTCCAGAAGTACCCAAAGATCCATGTCAGCCCCTGAGAGGAATCCTCGGTTCCGGCCCTGACTCCACACAAGGTTTTTGGCCCCGGTATCGACGGGAGAGGAATCCCGAGAGGCCCCCTAGCAACTCGCATGAGGACTGGCCTCTCCTGAGGCCACCAGGGCGGGTCCCTGAGGTCCCCGTCGTAACTCGAGAACACCTGCCGCAACTCGAGAAAATCCAGGAAGTTCTAACTTCCAGGCGAGATGAGGCCTATTTCCGATGAGGCGTCTGGAGACTAATGACACCTAACCTCTGGAACTTCGAAAGGGTCTTTCACACCCTTGCTGCAACTCAAGAAGTTCACCGCCATACCCGTCTCCACTCGAGAGGAAGCACGATGGTCCCGCCCACATCCAGAGGAGCCCCGTTTCCCCCTCGTAGCTCGAGATGAGGGATCCTTTCCCTGCTTTCAACGGGAAGGAATTCCCGGCGTTCCCGTCGCATCTCAAGAGGAGGCACTCTCAACAGGAAAGGCGAGAGAAACTCCATGGTCGTACCACCATTCCAAGAGTCCCCCAGATGTCTCAGTCCATTCCAGAGGAACCTCTTTGCCCTGCACTGGCTCATCTTTCACGCCGAGGATCAACTCACACCACGGTGGCACGTGGGACAGCCCTGTGGGAAAGCCTCGAGGGAAAGCCTCCAGGGAAAACCACAGATCCTTTGATCCACGTGACGGGAAGCGTGACATTGCGGCTACAGCCTGGAAGGAAAGCGCACGTGTATGTCCCCACTCGAGACGAGGCCTGACTCCCCTGGGGAGACTCCAGAAGTACCCAAAGATCCATGTCAGCCCCTGAGAGGAATCCTCGGTTCCGGCCCTGACTCCACAAAATGTTTTTGGCCCCGGTATCGACGGGAGAGGAATCCCGAGAGGCCCCCTAGCAAGTCGCATGGGGACTGGCCTCTCCTGAGGCCACCAGGGCGGGTCCCTGAGGTCCCCGTCGTAACTCGAGAACACCTGCCGCAACTCGAGAAAATCCAGGAAGTTCTCCCTTCCAGGCGAGATGAGGCCTATTTCCGATGAGGCTTCTGGAGACTAATGACACCTAACCTCTGGAACTTCGAAAGGGTCTTTCACACCCTTGCTGCAAATCAAGAAGTTCACCGCCATACCCGTCTCCACTCGAGAGGAAGCACGATGGTCCCGCCCACATCCAGAGGAGCCCCGTTTCCCCCTCGTAGCTCGAGATGAGGGATCCTTTCCCTGCTTTCAACGGGAAAGAATTCCCGGCGTTCCCGTCGCATCTCAAGAGGAGGCACTCTCAACAGGAAAGGCGAGAGGAACTCCATGGTCGTACCACCATTCCAAGAGTCCCCCAGATGCCTCACTCCATTCCAGAGGAATCTCTTTGCCCTGCACTGGCTCATCTTTCACGCCGAGGATCGACTCACACCACGGTGGCACGTGGGACAGCCCTGTGGGAAAGCCTCGAGGGAAAGCCTCGAGGGAAAACCACAGATCCTTTGATCCACGTGACGGGAAGCGTGACATTGCTGCTACAGCCTGGAAGGAAAGCGCACGTGCATGCCCCCACTCGAGGCGAGGCCTGACTCCCCTGGGGAGACTCCAGAAGTACCCAAAGATCCATGTCAGCCCCTGAGAGGAATCCTCGGTTCCGGCCCTGACTCCACACAAGGTTTTTGGCCCCGGTATCGACGGGAGAGGAATCCCGAGTGGCCCCCTAGCAACTCGCATGGGGACTGGCCTCTCCTGAGGCCACCAGGGCGGGTCCCTGAGGTCCCCGTCGTAACTCGAGAACACCTGCCGCAACTCGAGAAAATCCAGGAAGTTCTCCCTTCCAGGCGAGATGAGGCCTATTTCCGATGAGGCGTCTGGAGACTAATGACACCTAACCTCTGGAACTTCGAAAGGGTCTTTCACACCCTTGCAGCAACTCAAGAAGTTCACCGCCATACCCGTCTCCACTCGAGAGGAAGCACGATGGTCCCGCCCACATCCAGAGGAGCCCCGTTTCCCCCTCGTAGCTCGAGATGAGGGATCCTTTCCCTGCTTTCAACGGGAAAGAATTCCCGGCGTTCCCGTCGCATCTCAAGAGGAGGCACTCTCAACAGGAAAGGCGAGAGGAACTCCATGGTCGTACCACCATTCCAAGAGTCCCCCAGATGTCTCAGTCCATTCCAGAGGAACCTCTTTGCCCTGCACTGGCTCATCTTTCACGCCGAGGATCGACTCACACCACGGTGGCACGTGGGACAGCCCTGTGGGAAAGCCTCGAGGGAAAGCCTCGAGGGAAAACCACAGATCCTTTGATCCACGTGACGGGAAGCGTGACATTGCTGCTACAGCCTGGAAGGAAAGCGCACGTGCATGCCCCCACTCGAGACGAGGCCTGACTCCCCTGGGGAGACTCCAGAAGTACCCAAAGATCCATGTCAGCCCCTGAGAGGAATCCTCGGTTCCGGCCCTGACTCCACACAAGGTTTTTGGCCCCGGTATCGACGGGAGAGGAATCCCGAGAGGCCCCCTAGCAACTCGCATGAGGACTGGCCTCTCCTGAGGCCACCAGGGCGGGTCCCTGAGGTCCCCGTCGTAACTCGAGAACACCTG
Organism: Capricornis sumatraensis; assembly: GCF_032405125.1. Lineage (NCBI taxonomy): Eukaryota > Metazoa > Chordata > Mammalia > Artiodactyla > Bovidae > Capricornis > Capricornis sumatraensis. The sequence goes on along the minus strand of NW_027184616.1, from coordinate 3,451,023 downwards.
CCGCAACTCGAGAAAATCCAGGAAGTTCTCCCTTCCAGGCGAGATGAGGCCTATTTCCGATGAGGCGTCTGGAGACTAATGACACCTAACCTCTGGAACTTCGAAAGGGTCTTTCACACCCTTGCTGCAACTCAAGAAGTTCACCGCCATACCCGTCTCCACTCGAGAGGAAGCACGATGGTCCCGCCCACATCCAGAGGAGCCCCGTTTCCCCCTCGTAGCTCGAGATGAGGGATCCTTTCCCTGCTTTCAACGGGAAAGAATTCCCGGCGTTCCCGTCGCATCTCAAGAGGAGGCACTCTCAACAGGAAAGGCGAGAGGAACTCCATGGTCGTACCACCATTCCAAGAGTCCCCCAGATGTCTCAGTCCATTCCAGAGGAACCTCTTTGCCCTGCACTGGCTCATCTTTCACGCCGAGGATCGACTCACACCACGGTGGCACGTGGGATAGCCCTGTCGGAAAGCCTTGACGGAAAGCCTCGAGGGAAAACCACAGATCCTTTGATCCACGTGAGGGGAAGCGTGACATTGCTGCTACAGCCTGGAAGGAAAGCGCACGTGCATGCCCCCACTCGAGACGAGGCCTGACTCCCCTGGGGAGACTCCAGAAGTACCCAAAGATCCATGTCAGCCCCTGAGAGGAATCCTCGGTTCCGGCCCTGACTCCACACAAGGTTTTTGGCCCCGGTATCGACGGGAGAGGAATCCCGAGAGGCCCCCTAGCAACTCGCATGAGGACTGGCCTCTCCTGAGGCCACCAGGGCGGGTCCCTGAGGTCCCCGTCGTAACTCGAGAACACCTGCCTCAACTCGAGAAAATCCAGGAAGTTCTCCCTTCCAGGCGAGATGAGGCCTATTTCCGATGAGGCGTCTGGAGACTAATGACACCTAACCTCTGGAACTTCGAAAGGGTCTTTCACACCCTTGCTGCAACTCAAGAAGTTCACCGCCATACCCGTCTCCACTCGAGAGGAAGCACGATGGTCCCGCCCACATCCAGAGGAGCCCCGTTTCCCCCTCGTAGCTCGAGATGAGGGATCCTTTCCCTGCTTTCAACGGGAAAGAATTCCCGGCGTTCCCGTCGCATCTCAAGAGGAAGCACTCTCAACAGGAAAGGCGAGAGGAACTCCATGGTCGTACCACCATTCCAAGAGTCCGCCAGATGTCTCAGTCCATTCCAGAGGAACCTCTTTGCCCTGCACTGGCTCATCTTTCACGCCGAGGATCGACTCACACCACGGTGGCACGTGGGACAGCCCTGTGGGAAAGCCTCGAGGGAAAGCCTCGAGGGAAAACCACAGATCCTTTGATCCACGCCACGGGAAGCGTGACATTGCTGCTACAGCCTGGAAGGAAAGCGCACGTGCATGCCCCCACACGAGACGAGGCCTGACTCCCCTGGGGAGACTCCAGAAGTACCCAAAGATCCATGTCAGCCCCTGAGAGGAATCCTCGGTTCCGGCCCTGACTCCACACAAGGTTTTTGGCCCCGGTATCGACGGGAGAGGAATCCCGAGAGGCCCCCTAGCAACTCGCATGAGGACTGGCCTCTCCTGAGGCCACCAGGGCGGGTCCCTGAGGTCCCCGTCGTAACTCGAGAACACCTGCTGCAACTCGAGAAAATCCAGGAAGTTCTCCCTTCCAGGCGAGATGAGGCCTATTTCCGATGAGGCGTCTGGAGACTAATGACACCTAACCTCTGGAACTTCGAAAGGGTCTTTCACACCCTTGCTGCAACTCAAGAAGTTCACCGCCATACCCGTCTCCACTCGAGAGGAAGCACGATGGTCCCGCCCACATCCAGAGGAGCCCCGTTTCCCCCTCGTAGCTCGAGATGAGGGATCCTTTCCCTGCTTTCAACGGGAAAGAATTCCCGGCGTTCCCGTCGCATCTCAAGAGGAGGCACTCTCAACAGGAAAGGCGAGAGGAACTCCATGGTCGTACCACCATTCCAAGAGTCCCCCAGATGTCTCAGTCCATTCCAGAGGAACCTCTTTGCCCTGCACTGGCTCATCTTTCACGCCGAGGATCGACTCACACCACGGTGGCACGTGGGACAGCCCTGTGGGAAAGCCTCGAGGGAAAGCCTCGAGGGAAAACCACAGATCCTTTGATCCACGTGACGGGAAGCGTGACATTGCTGCTACAGCCTGGAAGGAAAGCGCACGTGCATGCCCCCACTCGAGACGAGGCCTGACTCCCCTGGGGAGACTCCAGAAGTACCCAAAGATCCATGTCAGCCCCTGAGAGGAATCCTCGGTTCCGGCCCTGACTCCACACAAGGTTTTTGGCCCCGGTATCGACGGGAGAGGAATCCCGAGAGGCCCCCTAGCAACTCGCATGAGGACTGGCCTCTCCTGAGGCCACCAGGGCGGGTCCCTGAGGTCCCCGTCGTAACTCGAGAACACCTGCCGCAACTCGAGAAAATCCAGGAAGTTCTCCCTTCCAGGCGAGATGAGGCCTATTTCCGATGAGGCGTCTGGAGACTAATGACACCTAACCTCTGGAACTTCGAAAGGGTCTTTCACACCCTTGCTGCAACTCAAGAAGTTCACCGCCATACCCGTCTCCACTCGAGAGGAAGCACGATGGTCCCGCCCACATCCAGAGGAGCCCCGTTTCCCCCTCGTAGCTCGAGATGAGGGATCCTTTCCCTGCTTTCAACGGGAAAGAATTCCCGGCGTTCCCGTCGCATCTCAAGAGGAGGCACTCTCAACAGGAAAGGCGAGAGGAACTCCATGGTCGTACCACCATTCCAAGAGTCCCCCAGATGTCTCAGTCCATTCCAGAGGAACCTCTTTGCCCTGCACTGGCTCATCTTTCACGCCGAGGATCGACTCACACCACGGTGGCACGTGGGACAGCCCTGTGGGAAAGCCTCGAGGGAAAGCCTCGAGGGAAAACCACAGATCCTTTGATCCACGTGACGGGAAGCGTGACATTGCTGCTACAGCCTGGAAGGAAAGCGCACGTGCATGCCCCCACTCGAGACGAGGCCTGACTCCCCTGGGGAGACTCCAGAAGTACCCAAAGATCCATGTCAGCCCCTGAGAGGAATCCTCGGTTCCGGCCCTGACTCCACACAAGGTTTTTGGCCCCGGTATCGACGGGAGAGGAATCCCGAGAGGCCCCCTAGCAACTCGCGTGAGGACTGGCCTCTCCTGAGGCCACCAGGGCGGGTCCCTGTGGTCCCCGTCGTAACTCGAGAACACCTGCCGCAACTCGAGAAAATCCAGGAAGTTCTCCCTTCCAGGCGAGATGAGGCCTATTTCCGATGAGGCGTCTGGAGACTAATGACACCTAACCTCTGGAACTTCGAAAGGGTCTTTCACACCCTTGCTGCAACTCAAGAAGTTCACCGCCATACCCGTCTCCACTCGAGAGGAAGCACGATGGTCCCGCCCACATCCAGAGGAGCCCCGTTTCCCCCTCGTAGCTCGAGATGAGGGATCCTTTCCCTGCTTTCAACGGGAAAGAATTCCCGGCGTTCCCGTCGCATCTCAAGAGGAGGCACTCTCAATAGGAAAGGCGAGAGGAACTCCATGGTCGTACCACCATTCCAAGAGTCCCCCAGATGTCTCAGTCCATTCCAGAGGAACCTCTTTGCCCTGCACTGGCTCATCTTTCACGCCGAGGATCGACTCACACCACGGTGGCACGTGGGACAGCCCTGTGGGAAAGCCTCGAGGGAAAGCCTCGAGGGAAAACCACAGATCCTTTGATCCACGTGACGGGAAGCGTGACATTGCTGCTACAGCCTGGAAGGAAAGCGCAGGTGCATGCCCCCACTCGAGACGAGGCCTTACTCCCCTGGGGAGACTCCAGAAGTACCCAAAGATCCATGTCAGCCCCTGAGAGGAATCCTCGGTTCCGGCCCTGACTCCACACAAGGTTTTTGGCCCCGGTATCGACGGGAGAGGAATCCCGAGAGGCCCCCTAGCAACTCGCATGAGGACTGGCCTCTCCTGAGGCCACCAGGGCGGGTCCCTGAGGTCCCCGTCGTAACTCGAGAACACCTGCCGCAACTCGAGAAAATCCAGGAAGTTCTCCCTTCCAGGCGAGTTGAGGCCTATTTCCGATGAGGCGTCTGGAGACTAATGACACCTAACCTCTGGAACTTCGAAAGGGTCTTTCACACCCTTGCTGCAACTCAAGAAGTTCACCGCCATACCCGTCTCCACTCGAGAGGAAGCACGATGGTCCCGCCCACATCCAGAGGAGCCCCGTTTCCCCCTCGTAGCTCGAGATGAGGGATCCTTTCCCTGCTTTCAACGGGAAAGAATTCCCGGCGTTCCCGTCGCATCTCAAGAGGAGGCACTCTCAACAGGAAAGGCCAGAGGAACTCCATGGTCGTACCACCATTCCAAGAGTCCCCCAGATGTCTCAGTCCATTCCAGAGGAACCTCTTTGCCCTTCACTGGCTCATCTTTCACGCCGAGGATCGACTCACACCACGGTGGCACGTGGGACAGCCCTGTGGGAAAGCCTCCAGGGAAAGCCTCGAGGGAAAACCACAGATCCTTTGATCCACGTGACGGGAAGCGTGACATTGCTGCTACAGCCTGGAAGGAAAGCGCACGTGCATGCCCCCACTCGAGACGAGGCCTGACTCCCCTGGGGAGACTCCAGAAGTACCCAAAGATCCATGTCAGCCCCTGAGAGGAATCCTCGGTTCCGGCCCTGACTCCACACAAGGTTTTTGGCCCCGGTATCGACGGGAGAGGAATCCCGAGAGGCCCCCTAGCAACTCGCATGAGGACTGGCCTCTCCTGAGGCCACCAGGGCGGGTCCCTGAGGTCCCCGTCGTAACTCGAGAACACCTGCCGCAACTCGAGAAAATCCAGGAAGTTCTCCCTTCCAGGCGAGATGAGGCCTATTTCCGATGAGGCGTCTGGAGACTAATGACACCTAACCTCTGGAACTTCGAAAGGGTCTTTCACACCCTTGCTGCAACTCAAGAAGTTCACCGCCATACCCGTCTCCACTCGAGAGGAAGCACGATGGTCCCGCCCACATCCAGAGGAGCCCCGTTTCCCCCTCGTAGCTCGAGATGAGGGATCCTTTCCCTGCTTTCAACGGGAAAGAATTCCCGGCGTTCCCGTCGCATCTCAAGAGGAGGCACTCTCAACAGGAAAGGCGAGAGGAACTCCATGGTCGTACCACCATTCCAAGAGTCCCCCAGATGTCTCAGTCCATTCCAGAGGAACCTCTTTGCCCTGCACTGGCTCATCTTTCACGCCGAGGATCGACTCACACCACGGTGGCACGTGGGACAGCCCTGTGGGAAAGCCTCGAGGGAAAGCCTCGAGGGAAAACCACAGATCCTTTGATCCACGTGACGGGAAGCGTGACATTGCTGCTACAGCCTGGAAGGAAAGCGCACGTGCATGCCCCCACTCGAGACGAGGCCTGACTCCCCTGGGGAGACTCCAGAAGTACCCAAAGATCCATGTCAGCCCCTGAGAGGAATCCTCGGTTCCGGCCCTGACTCCACACAAGGTTTTTGGCCCCGGTATCGACGGGAGAGGAATCCCGAGAGGCCCCCTAGCAACTCGCATGAGGACTGGCCTCTCCTGAGGCCACCAGGGCGGGTCCCTGAGGTCCCCGTCGTAACTCGAGAACACTTGCCGCAACTCGAGAAAATCCAGGAAGTTCTAACTTCCAGGCGAGATGAGGCCTATTTCCGATGAGGCGTCTGGAGACTAATGACACCTAACCTCTGGAACTTCGAAAGGGTCTTTCACACCCTTGCTGCAACTCAAGAAGTTCACCGCCATACCCGTCTCCACTCGAGAGGAAGCACGATGGTCCCGCCCACATCCAGAGGAGCCCCGTTTCCCCCTCGTAGCTCGAGATGAGGGATCCTTTCCCTGCTTTCAACGGGAAAGAATTCCCGGCGTTCCCGTCGCATCTCAAGAGGAGGCACTCTCAACAGGAAAGGCGAGAGAAACTCCATGGTCGTACCACCATTCCAAGAGTCCCCCAGATGTCTCAGTCCATTCCAGAGGAACCTCTTTGCCCTGCACTGGCTCATCTTTCACGCCGAGGATCAACTCACACCACGGTGGCACGTGGGACAGCCCTGTGGGAAAGCCTCGAGGGAAAGCCTCCAGGGAAAACCACAGATCCTTTGATCCACGTGACGGGAAGCGTGACATTGCGGCTACAGCCTGGAAGGAAAGCGCACGTGTATGTCCCCACTCGAGACGAGGCCTGACTCCCCTGGGGAGACTCCAGAAGTACCCAAAGATCCATGTCAGCCCCTGAGAGGAATCCTCGGTTCCGGCCCTGACTCCACACAAGGTTTTTGGCCCCGGTATCGACGGGAGAGGAATCCCGAGAGGCCCCCTAGCAACTCGCATGAGGACTGGCCTCTCCTGAGGCCACCAGGGCGGGTCCCTGTGGTCCCCGTCGTAACTCGAGAACACCTGCCGCAACTCGAGAAAATCCAGGAAGTTCTCCCTTCCAGGCGAGATGAGGCCTATTTCCGATGAGGCGTCTGGAGACTAATGACACCTAACCTCTGGAACTTCGAAAGGGTCTTTCACACCCTTGCTGCAACTCAAGAAGTTCACCGCCATACCCGTCTCCACTCGAGAGGAAGCACGATGGTCCCGCCCACATCCAGAGGAGCCCCGTTTCCCCCTCGTAGCTCGAGATGAGGGATCCTTTCCCTGCTTTCAACGGGAAAGAATTCCCGGCGTTCCCGTCCCATCTCAAGAGGAGGCACTCTCAATAGGAAAGGCGAGAGGAACTCCATGGTCGTACCACCATTCCAAGAGTCCCCCAGATGTCTCAGTCCATTCCAGAGGAACCTCTTTGCCCTGCACTGGCTCATCTTTCACGCCGAGGATCGACTCACACCACGGTGGCACGTGGGACAGCCCTGTGGGAAAGCCTCGAGGGAAAGCCTCGAGGGAAAACCACAGATCCTTTGATCCACGTGACGGGAAGCGTGACATTGCTGCTACAGCCTGGAAGGAAAGCGCACGTGCATGCCCCCACTCTAGACGAGGCCTGACTCCCCTGGGGAGACTCCAGAAGTACCCAAAGATCCATGTCAGCCCATGAGAGGAATCCTCGGTTCCGGCCCTGACTCCACACAAGGTTTTTGGCCCCGGTATCGACGGGAGAGGAATCCCGAGAGGCCCCCTAGCAACTCGCATGGGGACTGGCCTCTCCTGAGGCCACCAGGGCGGGTCCCTGAGGTCCCCGTCGTAACTCGAGAACACCTGCCGCAACTCGAGAAAATCCAGTAAGTTCTCCCTTCCAGGCGAGATGAGGCCTATTTCCGATGAGGCGTCTGGAGACTAATGACACCTAACCTCTGGAACTTCGAAAGGGTCTTTCACACCCTTGCTGCAACTCAAGAAGTTCACCGCCATACCCGTCTCCACTCGAGAGGAAGCACGATGGTCCCGCCCACATCCAGAGGAGCCCCGTTTCCCCCTCGTAGCTCGAGATGAGGGATCCTTTTCCTGCTTTCAACGGGAAAGAATTCCCGGCGTTCCCGTCGCATCTCAAGAGGAGGCACTCTCAACAGGAAAGGCGAGAGGAACTCCATGGTCGTACCACCATTCCAAGAGTCCCCCAGATGTCTCAGTCCATTCCAGAGGAACCTCTTTGCCCTGCACTGGCTCATCTTTCACGCCGAGGATCGACTCACACCACGGTGGCACGTGGGACAGCCCTGTGGGAAAGCCTCGAGGGAAAGCCTCGAGGGAAAACCACATATCCTTTGATCCACGTGACGGGAAGCGTGACATTGCTGCTACAGCTTGGAAGGAAAGCGCAGGTGCATGCCCCCACTCGAGACGAGGCCTGACTCCCCTGGGGAGACTCCAGAAGTACCCAAAGATCCATGTCAGCCCCTGAGAGGAATCCTCGGTTCCGGCCCTGACTCCACACAAGGTTTTTGGCCCCGGTATCGACGGGAGAGGAATCCCGAGAGGCCCCCTAGCAACTCGCATGAGGACTGGCCTCTCCTGAGGCCACCAGGGCGGGTCCCTGAGGTCCCCGTCGTAACTCGAGAACACCTGCCGCAACTCGAGAAAATCCAGGAAGTTCTCCCTTCCAGGCGAGTTGAGGCCTATTTCCGATGAGGCGTCTGGAGACTAATGACACCTAACCTCTGGAACTTCGAAAGGGTCTTTCACACCCTTGCTGCAACTCAAGAAGTTCACCGCCATACCCGTCTCCACTCGAGAGGAAGCACGATGGTCCCGCCCACATCCAGAGGAGCCCCGTTTCCCCCTCGTAGCTCGAGATGAGGGATCCTTTCCCTGCTTTCAACGGGAAAGAATTCCCGGCGTTCCCGTCGCATCTCAAGAGGAGGCACTCTCAACAGGAAAGGCGAGAGGAACTCCATGGTCGTACCACTATTCCAAGAGTCCCCCAGATGTCTCAGTCCATTCCAGAGGAACCTCTTTGCCCTGCACTGGCTCATCTTTCACGCCGAGGATCGACTCACACCACGGTGGCACGTGGGACAGCCCTGTGGGAAAGCCTCGAGGGAAAGCCTCGAGGGAAAACCACAGATCCTTTGATCCACGTGACGGGAAGCGTGACATTGCTGCTACAGCCTGGAAGGAAAGCGCAGGTCCATTCCCCCACTCGAGACGAGGCCTGACTCCCCTGGGGAGACTCCAGAAGTACCCAAAGATCCATGTCAGCCCCTGAGAGGAATCCTCGGTTCCGGCCCTGACTCCACACAAGGTTTTTGGCCCCGGTATCGACGGGAGAGGAATCCCGAGAGGCCCCCTAGCAACTCGCATGAGGACTGGCCTCTCCTGAGGCCACCAGGGCGGGTCCCTGAGGTCCCCGTCGTAACTCGAGAACACCTGCCTCAACTCGAGAAAATCCAGGAAGTTCTCCCTTCCAGGCGAGATGAGGCCTATTTCCGATGAGGCGTCTGGAGACTAATGACACCTAACCTCTGGAACTTCGAAAGGGTCTTTCACACCCTTGCTGCAACTCAAGAAGTTCACCGCCATACCCGTCTCCACTCGAGAGGAAGCACGATGGTCCCGCCCACATCCAGAGGAGCCCCGTTTCCCCCTCGTAGCTCGAGATGAGGGATCCTTTCCCTGCTTTCAACGGGAAAGAATTCCCGGCGTTCCCGTCGCATCTCAAGAGGAGGCACTCTCAACAGGAAAGGCGAGAGGAACTCCATGGTCGTACCACCATTCCAAGAGTCCCCCAGATGTCTCAGTCCATTCCAGAGGAACCTCTTTGCCCTGCACTGGCTCATCTTTCACGCCGAGGATCGACTCACACCACGGTGGCACGTGGGACAGCCCTGTGGGAAAGCCTCGAGGGAAAGCCTCGAGGGAAAACCACAGATCCTTTGATCCACGTGACGGGAAGCGTGACATTGCTGCTACAGCCTGGAAGGAAAGCGCACGTGCATGCCCCCACTCGAGACGAGGCCTGACTCCCCTGGGGAGACTCCAGAAGTACCCAAAGATCCATGTCAGCCCCTGAGAGGAATCCTCGGTTCCGGCCCTGACTCCACACAAGGTTTTTGGCCCCGGTATCGACGGGAGAGGAATCCCGAGAGGCCCCCTAGCAACTCGCATGAGGACTGGCCTCTCCTGAGGCCACCAGGGCGGGTCCCTGAGGTCCCCGTCGTAACTCGAGAACACCTGCCGCAACTCGAGAAAATCCAGGAAGTTCTCCCTTCCAGGCGAGATGAGGCCTATTTCCGATGAGGCGTCTGGAGACTAATGACACCTAACCTCTGGAAATTCGAAAGGGTCTTTCACACCCTTGCTGCAACTCAAGAAGTTCACCGCCATACCCGTCTCCACTCGAGAGGAAGCACGATGGTCCCGCCCACATCCAGAGGAGCCCCGTTTCCCCCTCGTAGCTCGAGATGAGGGATCCTTTCCCTGCTTTCAACGGGAAAGAATTCCCGGCGTTCCCGTCGCATCTCAAGAGGAGGCACTCTCAACAGGAAAGGCGAGAGGAACTCCATGGTCGTACCACCATTCGAAGAGTCCCCCAGATGTCTCAGTCCATTCCACAGGAACCTCTTTGCCCTGCACTGGCTCATCTTTCACGCCGAGGATCGACTCACACCACGGTGACACGTGGGACAGCCCTGTGGGAAAGCCTCGAGGGAAAGCCTCGAGGGAAAACCACAGATCCTTTGATCCACGTGACGGGAAGCGTGACATTGCTGCTACAGCCTGGAAGGAAAGCGCACGTGCATGCCCCCACTCGAGACGAGGCCTGACTCCCCTGGGGAGACTCCAGAAGTACCCAAAGATCCATGTCAGCCCCTGAGAGGAATCCTTGGTTCCGGCCCTGACTCCACACAAGGTTTTTGGCCCCGGTATCGACGGGAGAGGAATCCCGAGAGGCCCCCTAGCAACTCGCATGAGGACTGGCCTCTCCTGAGGCCACCAGGGCGGGTCCCTGTGGTCCCCGTCGTAACTCGAGAACACCTGCCGCAACTCGAGAAAATCCAGGAAGTTCTCCCTTCCAGGCGAGATGAGGACTATTTCCGATGAGGCGTCTGGAGACTAATGACACCTAACCTCTGGAACTTCGAAAGGGTCTTTCACACCCTTGCTGCAACTCAAGAAGTTCACCGCCATACCCGTCTCCACTCGAGAGGAAGCACGATGGTCCCGCCCACATCCAGAGGAGCCCCGTTTCCCCCTCGTAGCTCGAGATGAGGGATCCTTTCCCTGCTTTCAACGGGAAAGAATTCCCGGCGTTCCCGTCGCATCTCACGAGGAGGAACTCTCAACAGGAAAGGCGAGAGGAACTCCATGGTCGTACCACCATTCCAAGAGTGCCCCAGATGTCTCAGTCCATTCCAGAGGAACCTCTTTGCCCTGCACTGGCTCATCTTTCACGCCGAGGATCGACTCACACCACGGTGGCACGTGGGACAGCCCTGTGGGAAAGCCTCGAGGGAAAGCCTCGAGGGAAAACCACAGATCCTTTGATCCACGCCACGGGAAGCGTGACATTGCTGCTACAGCCTGGAAGGAAAGCGCACGTGCATGCCCCCACTCGAGACGAGGCCTGACTCCCCTGGGGAGACTCCAGAAGTACCCAAAGATCCATGTCAGCCCCTGAGAGGAATCCTCGGTTCCGGCCCTGACTCCACACAAGGTTTTTGGCCCCGGTATCGACGGGAGAGGAATCCCGAGAGGCCCCCTAGCAACTCGCATGAGGACTGGCCTCTCCTGAGGCCACCAGGGCGGGTCCCTGAGGTCCCCGTCGTAACTCGAGAACACCTGCCTCAACTCGAGAAAATCCAGGAAGTTCTCCCTTCCAGGCGAGATGAGGCCTATTTCCGATGAGGCGTCTGGAGACTAATGACACCTAACCTCTGGAACTTCGAAAGGGTCTTTCACACCCTTGCTGCAACTCAAGAAGTTCACCGCCATACCCGTCTCCACTCGAGAGGAAGCACGATGGTCCCGCCCACATCCAGAGGAGCCCCGTTTCCCCCTCGTAGCTCGAGATGAGGGATCCTTTCCCTGCTTTCAACGGGAAAGAATTCCCGGCGTTCCCGTCGCATCTCAAGAGGAGGCACTCTCAACAGGAAAGGCGAGAGGAACTCCATGGTCGTACCACCATTCCAAGAGTCCCCCAGATGTCTCAGTCCATTCCAGAGGAACCTCTTTGCCCTGCACTGGCTCATCTTTCACGCCGAGGATCGACTCACACCACGGTGGCACGTGGGACAGCCCTGTGGGAAAGCCTCGAGGGATAGCCTCGAGGGAAAACCACAGATCCTTTGATCCACGTGACGGGAAGCGTGACATTGCTGCTACAGCCTGGAAGGAAAGCGCACGTGCATGCCCCTACTCGAGACAAGGCCTGACTCCCCTGGGGAGACTCCAGAAGTACCCAAAGATCCATGTCAGCCCCTGAGAGGAATCCTCGGTTCCGGCCCTGACTCCACACAAGGTTTTTGGCCCCGGTATCGACGGGAGAGGAATCCCGAGAGGCCCCCTAGCAACTCGCATGGGGACTGGCCTCTCCTGAGGCCACCAGGGCGGGTCCCTGAGGTCCCGGTCGTATCTGGAGAACACCTGCCGCAACTCGAGAAAATCCAGGAAGTTCTCCCTTCCAGGCGAGATGAGGCCTATTTCCGATGAGGCGTCTGGAGACTAATGACACCTAACCTCTGGAACTTCGAAAGGGTCTTTCACACCCTTGCTGCAACTCAAGAAGTTCACCGCCATACCCGTCTCCACTCGAGAGGAAGAACGATGATCCCGCCCACATCCAGAGGAGCCCCGTTTCCCCCTCGTAGCTCGAGATGAGGGATCCTTTCCCTGCTTTCAACGGGAAAGAATTCCCGGCGTTCCCGTCGCATCTCAAGAGGAGGCACTCTCAACAGGAAAGGCGAGAGGAACTCCATGGTCGTACCACCATTCCAAGAGTCCCCCAGATGTCTCAGTCCATTCCAGAGGAACCTCTTTGCCCTGCACTGGCTCATCTTTCACGCCGAGGATCGGCTCACACCACGGTGGCACGTGGGACAGCCCTGTGGGAAAGCCTCGATGGAAAGCCTCGAGGGAAAACCACAGATCCTTTGATCCATGCGACGGGAAGCGTGACATTGCTGCTACAGCCTGGAAGGAAAGCGCACGTGCATGCCCCCACTCGAGACGAGGCCTGACTCCCCTGGGGAGACTCCAGAAGTACCCAAAGATCCATGTCAGCCCCTGAGAGGAATCCTCGGTTCCGGCCCTGACTCCACACAAGGTTTTTGGCCCCGGTATCGACGGGAGAGGAATCCCGAGAGGCCCCCTAGCAAGTCGCATGGGGACTGGCCTCTCCTGAGGCCACCAGGGCGGGTCCCTGAGGTCCCCGTCGTAACTCGAGAACACCTGCCGCAACTCGAGAAAATCCAGGAAGTTCTCCCTTCCAGGCGAGATGAGGCCTATTTCCGATGAGGCGTCTGGAGACTAATGACACGTAACCTCTGGAACTTCGAAAGGGTCTTTCACACCCTTGCTGCAACTCAAGAAGTTCACCGCCATACCCGTCTCCACTCGAGAGGAAGCACGATGGTCCCGCCCACATCCAGAGGAGCCCCGTTTCCCCCTCGTAGCTCGAGATGAGGGATCCTTTCCCTGCTTTCAACGGGAAAGAATTCCCGGCATTCCCGTCGCATCTCAAGAGGAGGCACTCTCAACAGGAAAGGCGAGAGGAACTCCATGGTCGTACCACCATTCCAAGAGTCCCCCAGATGTCTCAGTCCATTCGAGAGGAACCTCTTTGCCCTGCACTGGCTCATCTTTCACGCCGAGGATCGACTCACACCACGGTGGCACGTGGGACAGCCCTGTGGGAAAGCCTCGAGGGAAAGCCTCGAGGGAAAACCACAGATCCTTTGATCCACGTGACGGGAAGCGTGACAGTGCTGCTACAGCCTGGAAGGAAAGCGCAGGTGCATGCCCCCACTCGAGACGAGGCTTGACTCCCCTGGGGAGACTCCAGAAGTACCCAGACATCCATGTCAGCCCCTGAGAGGAATCCTCGGTTCCGGCCCTGACTCCACACAAGGTTTTTGGCCCCGGTATCGACGGGAGAGGAATCCCGAGAGGCCCCCTAGCAACTCGCATGGGGACTGGCCTCTCCTGAGGCCACCAGGGCGGGTCCCTGAGGTCCCCGTCGTAACTCGAGAACACCTGCCGCAACTCGAGAAAATCCAGGAAGTTCTCCCTTCCAGGCGAGATGAGGCCTATTTCCGATGAGGCGTCTGCAGACTAATGACACCTAACCTCTGGAACTTCGAAAGGGTCTTTCACACCCTTGCTGCAACTCAAGAAGTTCACCGCCATACCCGTCTCCACTCGAGAGGAAGCACGATGGTCCCGCCCACATCCAGAGGAGCCCCGTTTCCCCCTCGTAGCTCGAGATGAGGGATCCTTTCCCTGCTTTCAACGGGAAAGAATTCCCGGCGTTCCCGTCGCATCTCAAGAGGAGGCACTCTCAACAGGAAAGGCGAGAGGAACTCCATGGTCGTACCACCATTCCAAGAGTCCCCCAGATGTCTCAGTCCATTCCAGAGGAACCTCTTTGCCCTGCACTGGCTCATCTTTCACGCCGAGGATCGACTCACACCACGGTGGCACGTAGGACAGCCCTGTGGGAAAGCCTCGAGGGAAAGCCTCGAGGGAAAACCACAGATCCTTTGATCCACGTGACGGGAAGCGTGACATTGCTGCTACAGCCTGGAAGGAAAGCGCACGTGCATGCCCCCACTCGAGACGAGGCCTGACTCCCCTGGGGAGACTCCACAAGTACCCAAAGATCCATGTCAGCCCCTGAGAGGAATCCTCGGTTCCGGTCCTGACTCCACACAAGGTTTTTGGCCCCGGTATCGACGGGAGAGGAATCCCGAGAGGCCCCCTAGCAACTCGCATGAGGACTGGCCTCTCCTGAGGCCACCAGGGCGGGTCCCTGAGGTCCCCGTCGTAACTCGAGAACACCTGCCGCAACTCGAGAAAATCCAGGAAGTTCTAACTTCCAGGCGAGATGTGGCCTATTTCCGATGAGGCGTCTGGAGACTAATGACACCTAACCTCTGGAACTTCGAAAGGGTCTTTCACACCCTTGCTGCAACTCAAGAAGTTCACCGCCATACCCGTCTCCACTCGAGAGGAAGCACGATGGTCCCGCCCACATCCAGAGGAGCCCCGTTTCCCCCTCGTAGCTCGAGATGAGGGATCCTTTCCCTGCTTTCAACGGGAAAGAATTCCCGGCGCTCCCGTCGCATCTCAAGAGGAGGCACTCTCAACAGGAAAGGCGAGAGGAACTCCATGGTCGTACCACCATTCCAAGAGTCCCCCAGATGTCTCAGTCCATTCCAGAGGAACCTCTTTGCCCTGCACTGGCTCATCTTTCACGCCGAGGATCGACTCACACCACGGTGGCACGTGGGACAGCCCTGTGGGAAAGCCTCGAGGGAAAGCCTCGAGGGAAAACCACAAATCCTTTGATCCACGTGACGGGAAGCGTGACATTGCTGCTACAGCCTGGAAGGAAAGCGCACGTGCATGCCCCCACTCGAGACGAGGCCTGACTCCCCTGGGGAGACTCCAGAAGTACCCAAAGATCCATGTCAGCCCCTGAGAGGAATCCTCGGTTCCGGCCCTGACTCCACCCAAGGTTTTTGGTCCCGGTATCGACGGGAGAGGTATCCCGAGAGGCTCCCTAGCAACTCGCATGAGGACTGGCCTCTCCTGAGGCCACCAGGGCGGGTCCCTGAGGTCCCCGTCGTAACTCGAGAACACCTGCCGCAACTCGAGAAAATCCAGGAAGTTCTCCCTTCCAGGCGAGATGAGGCCTATTTCCGATGAGGCGTCTGGAGACTAATGACACCTAACCTCTGGAACTTCGAAAGGGTCTTTCACACCCTTGCTGCAACTCAAGAAGTTCACCGCCATACCCGTCTCCACTCGAGAGGAAGCACGATGGTCCCGCCCACATCCAGAGGAGCCCCGTTTTCCCCTCGTAGCTCGAGATGAGGGATCCTTTCCCTGCTTTCAACGGGAAAGAATTCCCGGCGTTCCCGTCGCATCTCAAGAGGAGGCACTCTCAACAGGAAAGGCGAGAGGAACTCCATGGTCGTACCACCATTCCAAGAGTCCCCCAGATGTCTCAGTCCATTCCAGAGGAACCTCTTTGCCCTGCACTGGCTCATCTTTCACGCCGAGGATCGACTCACACCACGGTGGCACGTGGGACAGACCTGTGGGAAAGCCTCGAGGGAAAGCCTCGAGGGAAAACCGCAGATCCTTTGATCCACGCGACGGGAAGTGTGACATTGCTGCTACAGCCTGGAAGGAAAGCGCACGTGCATGCCCCCACTCGAGACGAGGCCTGACTCCCCTGGGGAGACTCCAGAAGTACACAAAGATCAATGTCAGCCCCTGAGAGGAATCCTCGGTTCCGGCCCTGAATCCACACAATGTTTTTGGCCCCGGTATCGACGGGAGAGGAATCCCGAGAGGCCCCCTAGCAACTCGCATGGGGACTGGCCTCTCCTGAGGCCACCAGGGCGGGTCCCTGAGGTCCCCGTCGTAACTCGAGAACACCTGCCGCAACTCGAGAAATTCCAGGAAGTTCTCCCTTCCAGGCGAGATGAGGCCTATTTCCGATGAGGCGTCTGGAGACTAATGACACCTAACCTCTGGAACTTCGAAAGGGTCTTTCACACCCTTGCTGCAACTCAAGAAGTTCACCGCCATACCCGTCTCCACTCGCGAGGAAGCACGTTGGTCCCGCCCACATCCAGAGGAGCCCCGTTTCCCCCTCGTAGCTCGAGATGAGGGATCCTTTCCCTGCTTTCAACGGGAAAGAATTCCCGGCGCTCCCGTCGCATCTCAAGAGGAGGCACTCTCAACAGGAAAGGCGAGAGGAACTCCATGGTCGTACCACCATTCCAAGAGTCCCCCAGATGTCTCAGTCCATTCCAGAGGAACCTCTTTGCCCTGCACTGGCTCATCTTTCACGCCGAGGATCGACTCACACCACGGTGGCACGTAGGACAGCCCTGTGGGAAAGCCTCTAGGGAAAGCCTCGAGGGAAAACCACAGATCCTTTGATCCACGTGACGGGAAGCGTGACATTGCTGCTATAGCCTGGAAGGAAAGCGCACGTGCATGCCCCCACTCGAGACGAGGCCTGACTCCCCTGGGGAGACTCCAGAAGTACCCAAAGATCCATGTCAGCCCCTGAGAGGAATCCTCGGTTCCGGCCCTGACTCCACCCAAGGTTTTTGGCCCCGGTATCGACGGGAGAGGTATCCCGAGAGGCCCCCTAGCAACTCGCATGAGGACTGGCCTCTCCTGAGGCCACCAGGGCGGGTCCCTGAGGTCCCCGTCGTAACTCGAGAACACCTGCCGCAACTCGAGAAAATCCAGGAAGTTCTCCCTTCCAGGCGAGATGAGGCCTATTTCCGATGAGGCGTCTGGAGACTAATGACACCTAACCTCTGGAACTTCGAAAGGGTCTTTCACACCCTTGCTGCAACTCAAGAAGTTCACCGCCATACCCGTCTCCACTCGAGAGGAAGCACGATGGTCCCGCCCACATCCAGAGGAGCCCCGTTTCCCCCTCGTAGCTCGAGATGAGGGATCCTTTCCCTGCTTTCAACGGGAAAGAATTCCCGGCGTTCCCGTCGCATCTCAAGAGGAGGCACTCTCAACAGGAAAGGCGAGAGGAACTCCATGGTCGTACCACCATTCCAAGAGTCCCCCAGATGTCTCAGTCCATTCCAGAGGAACCTCTTTGCCCTGCACTGGCTCATCTTTCACGCCGAGGATCGACTCACACCACGGTGGCACGTGGGACAGACCTGTGGGAAAGCCTCGAGGGAAAGCCTCGAGGGAAAACCGCAGATCCTTTGATCCACGCGACGGGAAGTGCGACATTGCTGCTACAGCCTGGAAGGAAAGCGCACGTGCATGCCCCCACTCGAGACGAGGCCTGACTCCCCTGGGGAGACTCCAGAAGTACCCAAAGATCAATGTCAGCCCCTGAGAGGAATCCTCGGTTCCGGCCCTGAATCCACACAATGTTTTTGGCCCCGGTATCGACGGGAGAGGAATCCCGAGAGGCCCCCTAGCAACTCGCATGGGGACTGGCCTCTCCTGAGGCCACCAGGGCGGGTCCCTGAGGTCCCCGTCGTAACTCGAGAACACCTGCCGCAACTCGAGAAATTCCAGGAAGTTCTCCCTTCCAGGCGAGATGAGGCCTATTTCCGATGAGGCGTCTGGAGACTAATGACACCTAACCTCTGGAACTTCAAAAGGGTCTTTCACACCCTTGCTGCAACTCAAGAAGTTCACCGCCATACCCGTCTCCACTCGCGAGGAAGCACGTTGGTCCCGCCCACATCCAGAGGAGCCCCGTTTCCCCCTCGTAGCTCGAGATGAGGGATCCTTTCCCTGCTTTCAACGGGAAAGAATTCCCGGCGTTCCCGTCGCATCTCAAGAGGAGGCACTCTCAACAGGAAAGGCGAGAGGAACTCCATGGTCGTACCACCATTCCAAGAGTCCCCCAGATGTCTCAGTCCATTCCAGAGGAACCTCTTTGCCCTTCACTGGCTCATCTTTCACGCCGAGGATCGACTCACACCACGGTGGCACGTGGGACAGCCCTTTGGGAAAACCTCGAGGGAAAGCCTCGAGGGAAAACCACAGATCCTTTGATCCACGCGACGGGAAGCGTGACATTGCTGCTACAGCCTGGAAGGAAAGCGCAGGTGCATGCCCCCACTCGAGACGAGGCCTGACTCCCCTGGGGAGACTCCAGAAGTACCCAAAGATCCATGTCAGCCCCTGAGAGGAATCCTCGGTTCCGGCCCTGACTCCACACAAGGTTTTTGGCCCCGGTATCGACGGGAGAGGAATCCCGAGAGGCCTCCTAGCAAGTCGCATGGGGACTGGCCTCTCCTGAGGCCACCAGGGCGGGTCCCTGAGGTCCCCGTCGTAACTCGAGAACACCTGCCGCAACTCGGGAAAATCCAGGAAGTTCTCCCTTCCAGGCGAGATGAGGCCTATTTCCGATGAGGCTTCTGGAGACTAATGACACCTAACCTCTGGAACTTCGAAAGGGTCTTTCACACCCTTGCTGCAACTCAAGAAGTTCACCGCCATATCCGTTTCCACTCGAGAGGAAGCACGATGGTCCCGCCCACATCCAGAGGAGCCCCGTTTCCCCCTCGTAGCTCGAGATGAGGGATCCTTTCCCTGCTTTCAACGGGAAAGAATTCCCGGCGTTCCCGTCGCATCTCAAGAGGAGGCACTCTCAACAGGAAAGGCGAGAGGAACTCCATGGTCGTACCACCATTCCAAGAGTCCCCCAGATGTCTCAGTCCATTCCAGAGGAACCTCTTTGCCCTGCACTGGCTCATCTTTCACGCCGAGGATCGGCTCACACCACGGTGGCACGTGGGACAGCCCTGTGGGAAAGCCTCGATGGAAAGTCTCGAGGGAAAACCACAGATCCTTTGATCCAGGAGACGGGAAGCGTGACATTGCTGCTACAGCCTGGAAGGAAAGCGCACGTGCATGCCCCCACTCGAGACGAGGCCTGACTCCCCTGGGGAGACTCCAGAAGTACCCAAAGATCCATGTCAGCCCCTGAGAGGAATCCTCGGTTCCGGCCCTGACTCCACACAAGGTTTTTGGCCCCGGTATCGACGGGAGAGGAATCCCGAGAGGCCCCCTAGCAACTCGCATGGGGACTGGCCTATCCTGAGGCCACCAGGGCGGGTCCCTGAGGTCCCCGTCGTAACTCGAGAACACCTGCCACAACTCGAGAAAATCCAGGAAGTTCTCCCTTCCAGGCGAGATGAGGCCTATTTCCGATGAGGCGTCTGGAGACTAATGACACCTAACCTCTGGAACTTCGAAAGGGTCTTTCACACCCTTGCTGCAACTCAAGAAGTTCACCGCCATACCCGTCTCCACTCGAGAGGAAGCACGATGGTCCCGCCCACATCCAGAGGAGCCCCGTTTCCCCCTCGTAGCTCGAGATTAGGGATCCTTTCCCTGCTCTCAACGGGAAAGAATTCCCGGCATTCCCGTCGCATCTCAAGAGGAGGCACTCTCAACAGGAAAGGCGAGAGGAACTCCATGGTCGTACCACCATTCCAAGAGTCCCCCAGATGTCTCAGTCCATTCCAGAGGAACCTCTTTGCCCTGCACTGTCTCATCTTTCACGCCGAGGATCGACTCACACCACGGTGGCACGTGGGACAGCCCTGTGGGAAAGCCTCGAGGGAAAGCCTCGAGGGAAAACCACAGATCCTTTGATCCACGTGAGGGGAAGCGTGACATTGCTGCTACAGCCTGGAAGGAAAGCGCACGTGCATGCCCGCACTCGAGACGAGGCCTGACTCTCCTGGGGAGACTCCACAAGTACCCAAAGATCCATGTCAGCCCCTGAGAGGAATCCTCGGTTCCGGCCCTGACTCCACCCAAGGTTTTTGGCCCCGGTATCGACGGGAGAGGAATCCCGAGAGGCCCCCTAGCAACTCGCATGGGGACTGGCCTCTCCTGAGGCCACCAGGGCGGGTCCCTGAGGTCCCCGTCGTAACTCGAGAACACCTGCCGCAACTCGAGAAATTCCAGGAAGTTCTCCCTTCCAGGCGAGATGAGGCCTATTTCCGATGAGGCGTCTGGAGACTAATGACACCTAACCTCTGGAACTTCGAAAGGGTCTTTCACACCCTTGCTGCAACTCAAGAAGTTCACCGCCATACCCGTCTCCACTCGAGAGGAAGCACGATGGTCCCGCCCACATCCAGAGGAGCCCCGTTTCACCCTCGGAGCTCGAGATGAGGGACCCTTTCCCTGCTTTCAACGGGAAAGAATTCCCGGCGTTCCCGTCGCATCTCAAGAGGAGGCACTCTCAACAGGAAAGGCGAGAGGAACTCCATGGTCGTACCACCATTCCAAGAGTCCCCCAGATGTCTCAGTCCATTCCAGAGGAACCTCTTTGCCCTGCACTGGCTCATCTTTCACGCCGAGGATCGACTCACACCACGGTGGCACGTGGGACAGCCCTTTGGGAAAGCCTCGAGGGAAAGCCTCGAGGGAAAACCACAGATCCTTTGATCCACGCCACGGGAAGCGTGACATTGCTGCTACAGCCTGGAAGGAAAGCGCACGTGCATGCCCCCACTCGAGACGAGGCCTGACTCCCCTGGGGAGACTCCAGAAATACCCAAAGATCCATGTCAGCCCCTGAGAGGAATCCTCGGTTCCGGCCCTGACTCCACACAAGGTTTTTGGCCCCGGTATCGACGGGAGAGGAATCCCGAGAGGCCCCCTAGCAAGTCGCATGGGGACTGGCCTCTCCTGAGGCCACCAGGGCGGGTCCCTGAGGTCCCCGTCGTAACTCGAGAACACCTGCCGCAACTCGAGAAAATCCAGGAAGTTCTCCCTTCCAGGCGAGATGAGGCCTATTTCCGATGAGGCTTCTGGAGACTAATGACACCTAACCTCTGGAACTTCGAAAGGGTCTTTCACACCCTTGCTGCAACTCAAGAAGTTCACCACCATAACCGTCTCCACTCGAGAGGAAGCATGATGGTCCCGCCCACATCCAGAGGAGCCCCGTTTCCCCCTCGTAGCTCGAGATGAGGGATCCTTTCCCTGCTTTCAACGGGAAAGAATTCCCGGCGTTCCCGTCGCATCTCAAGAGGAGGCACTCTCAACAGGAAAGGCGAGAGGAACTCCATGGTCGTACCACCATTCCAAGAGTCCCCCAGATGTCTCAGTCCATTCCAGAGGAACCTCTTTGCCCTTCACTGGCTCATCTTTCACGCCGAGGATCGACTCACACCACGGTGGCACGTGGGACAGCCCTGTGGGAAAGCCTCGAGGGAAAGCCTCGAGGGAAAACCACAGATCCTTTGATCCACGCCACGGGAAGCGTGACATTGCTGCTACAGCCTGGAAGGAAAGCGCACGTGCATGCCCCCACTCGAGACGAGGCCTGACTCCCCTGGGGAGACTCCAGAAGTACCCAAAGATCCATGTCAGCCCCTGAGAGGAATCCTCGGTTCCGCCCCTGAATCCACACAATGTTTTTGGCCCCGGTATCGACGGGAGAGGAATCCCGAGAGGCCCCCTAGCAACTCGCATGGGGACTGGCCTCTCCTGAGGCCACCAGGGCGGGTCCCTGAGGTCCCCGTCGTAACTCGAGAACACCTGCCGCAACTCGAGAAATTCCAGGAAGTTCTCCCTTCCAGGCGAGATGAGGCCTATTTCCGATGAGGCGTCTGGAGACTAATGACACCTAACCTCTGGAACTTCGAAAGGGTCTTTCACACCCTTGCTGCAACTCAAGAAGTTCACCGCCATACCCGTCTCCACTCGAGAGGAAGCACGATGGTCCCGCCCACATCCAGAGGAGACCCGTTTCCCCCTCGTAGCTCGAGATGAGGGATCCTTTCCCTGCTTTCAACGGGAAAGAATTCCCGGCGTTCCCGTCGCATCTCAAGAGGAGGCACTCTCAACAGGAAAGGCGAGAGGAACTCCATGGTCGTACCACCATTTCAAGAGTCCCCCAGATGTCTCAATCCATTCCAGAGGAACCTCTTTGCCCTGCACTGGCTCATCTTTCACGCCGAGGATCGACTCACACCACGGTGGCACGTGGGACAGCCCTTTGGGAAAGCCTCGAGGGAAAGCCTCGAGGGAAAACCACAGATCCTTTGATCCACGCCACGGGAAGCGTGACATTGCTGCTACAGCCTGGAAGGAAAGCGCACGTGCATGCCCCCACTCGAGACGAGGCCTGACTCCCCTGGGGAGACTCCAGAAGTACCCAAAGATCCATGTCAGCACCTGAGAGGAATCCTCGGTTCCGGCCCTGACTCCACACAAGGTTTTTGGCCCCGGTATCGACGGGAGAGGAATCCCGAGAGGCCCCCTAGCAAGTCGCATGGGGACTGGCCTCTCCTGAGGCCACCAGGGCGGATCCCTGAGGTCCCCGTCGTAACTCGAGAACACCTGCCGCAACTCGAGAAAATCCAGGAAGTTCTCCCTTCCAGGCGAGATGAGGCCTATTTCCGATGAGGCTTCTGGAGACTAATGACACCTAACCTCTGGAACTTCGAAAGGGTCTTTCACACCCTTGCTGCAACTCAAGAAGTTCACCGCCATACCCGTCTCCACTCGAGAGGAAGCACGATGGTCCTGCCCACATCCAGAGGAGCCCCGTTTCCCCCTCGTAGCTCGAGATGAGGGATCCTTTCCCTGCTTTCAACGGGAAAGAATTCCCGGCGTTCCCGTCGCATCTCAGGAGGAGGCACTCTCAACAGGAAAGGCGAGAGGAACTCCATGGTCGTACCACCATTCCAAGAGTCCCCCAGATGTCTCAGTCCATTCCAGAGGAAACTCTTTGCCCTTCACTGGCTCATCTTTCACGCCGAGGATCGACTCACACCACGGTGGCACGTGGGACAGCCCTTTGGGAAAACCTCGAGGGACAGCCTCGAGGGAAAACCACAGATCCTTTGATCCACGCCACGGGAAGCGTGACATTGCTGCTACAGCCTGGAAGGAAAGCGCACGTGCATGCCCACACTCGAGACGAGGCCTGACTCCCCTGGGGAGACTCCAGAAGTACCCAAAGATCCATGTCAGCCCCTGAGAGGAATCCTCGGTTCCGGCCCTGACTCCACACAAGGTTTTCGGCCCCGGTATCGACAGGAGAGGAATCCCGAGAGGCCCCCTAGCAAGTCGCATGGGGACTGGCCTCTCCTGAGGCCACCAGGGCGGGTCCCTGAGGTCCCGGTCGTATCTGGAGAACACCTGCCGCAACTCGAGAAAATCCAGGAAGTTCTCCCTTCCAGGCGAGAAGAGGCCTATTTCCGATGAGGCGTCTGGAGACTAATGACACCTAACCTCAGGAACTTCGAAAGGGTCTTTCACACCCTTGCTGAAACTCAAGAAGTTCACCGCCATACCCGTCTCCACTCGAGAGGAAGCACGATGGTCCCGCCCACATCCAGAGGAGCCCCGTTTCCCCCTCGTAGCTCGAGATGAGGGATCCTTTCCCTGCTTTCAACGGGAAAGAATTCCCGGGATTCCCGTCGCATCTCAAGAGGAGGCACTCTCAACAGGAAAGGCGAGAGGAACTCCATGGTCGTACCACCATTCCAAGAGTCCCCCAGATGTCTCAGTCCATTCCAGAGGAATCTCTTTGCCCTGCACTGGCTCATCTTTCACGCCGAGGATCGGCTCACACCACGGTGGCACGTGGGACAGCCCTGTGGGAAAGCCTCAAGGGAAAGCCTCGAGGGAAAACCACAGATCCTTTGATCCACGCCACGGGAAGCGTGACATTGCTGCTACAGCCTGGAAGGAAAGCGCACGTGCATGCCCCCACTCGAGACGAGGCCTGACTCCCCTGGGGAGACTCCAGAAGTACCCAAAGATCCATGTCAGACCCTGAGAGGAATCCTCGGTTCCGGACCTGACTCCACACAAGGTTTTTGGCCCCGGTATCGACGGGAGAGGAATCCCGAGAGGCCCCCTAGCAACTCGCATGAAGACTGGCCTCTTCTGAGGACACCAGGGCGGGTCCCTGAGGTCCCCGTCGTAACTCGAGAACACCTGCCGCAACTCGAGAAAATCCAGGAAGTTCTCCCTTCCAGGCGAGATGAGGCCTATTTCCGATGAGGCGTCTGGAGACTAATGACACCTAACCTCTGGAACTTCGAAAGGGTCTTTCACACCTTTGCTGCAACTCAAGAAGTTCACCGCCATACCCGTCTCCACTCGAGAGGAAGCACGATGGTCCCGCCCACATCCAGAGGAGCCCCGTTTCCCCCTCGTAGCTCGAGATGAGGGATCCTTTCCCTGCTTTCAACGGGAAAGAATTCCCGGCGTTCCCGTCGCATCTCAAGAGGAGGCACTCTCAACAGGAAAGGCGAGAGGAACTCCATGGTCGTACCACCATTCCAAGAGTCCCCCAGATGTCTCAGTCCATTCCAGAGGAACCTCTTTGCCCTGCACTGGCTCATCTTTCACGCCGAGGATCGACTCACACCACGGTGGCACGTGGGACAGCCCTGTGGGAAAGCCTCGAGGGAAAGCCTCGAGGGAAAACCACAGATCCTTTGATCCACGCCACGGGAAGTGTGACATTGCTGCTACAGGCTGGAAGGAAAGTGCACGTGCATGCCCCCACCCTAGACGAGGCCTGACTCCCCTGGGGAGACTCCAGTAGAACCCAAAGATCCATGTCAGCCCCTGAGAGGAATCCTCGGTTCTGGCCCTGACTCGACACAAGGTTTTTGGCCCCAGTATCGACGGGAGAGGAATCCCGAGAGGCCCCCTAGCAAGTCGCATGGGGACTGGCCTCTCCTGAGGCCACCAGGGCGGGTCCCTGAGGTCCCGGTCGTATCTGGAGAACACCTGCCGCAACTCGAGAAAATCCAGGAAGTTCTCCCTTCCAGGCGAGAAGAGGCCTATTTCCGATGAGGCGTCTGGAGACTAATGACACCTAACCTCAGGAACTTCGAAAGGGTCTTTCACACCCTTGCTGAAACTCAAGAAGTTCACCGCCATACCCGTCTCCACTCGAGAGGAAGCACGATGGTCCCGCCCACATCCAGAGGAGCCCCGTTTCCCCCTCGTAGCTCGAGATGAGGGATCCTTTCCCTGCTTTCAACGGGAAAGAATTCCCGGGATTCCCGTCGCATCTCAAGAGGAGGCACTCTCAACAGGAAAGGCGAGAGGAACTCCATGGTCGTACCACCATTCCAAGAGTCCCCCAGATGTCTCAGTCCATTCCAGAGGAATCTCTTTGCCCTGCACTGGCTCATCTTTCACGCCGAGGATCGGCTCACACCACGGTGGCACGTGGGACAGCCCTGTGGGAAAGCCTCAAGGGAAAGCCTCGAGGGAAAACCACAGATCCTTTGATCCACGCCACGGGAAGCGTGACATTGCTGCTACAGCCTGGAAGGAAAGCGCACGTGCATGCCCCCACTCGAGACGAGGCCTGACTCCCCTGGGGAGACTCCAGAAGTACCCAAAGATCCATGTCAGACCCTGAGAGGAATCCTCGGTTCCGGCCCTGACTCCACACAAGGTTTTTGGCCCCGGTATCGACGGGAGAGGAATCCCGAGAGGCCCCCTAGCAACTCGCATGAAGACTGGCCTCTTCTGAGGACACCAGGGCGGGTCCCTGAGGTCCCCGTCGTAACTCGAGAACACCTGCCGCAACTCGAGAAAATCCAGGAAGTTCTCCCTTCCAGGCGAGATGAGGCCTATTTCCGATGAGGCGTCTGGAGACTAATGACACCTAACCTCTGGAACTTCGAAAGGGTCTTTCACACCTTTGCTGCAACTCAAGAAGTTCACCGCCATACCCGTCTCCACTCGAGAGGAAGCACGATGGTCCCGCCCACATCCAGAGGAGCCCCGTTTCCCCCTCGTAGCTCGAGATGAGGGATCCTTTCCCTGCTTTCAACGGGAAAGAATTCCCGGCGTTCCCGTCGCATCTCAAGAGGAGGCACTCTCAACAGGATAGGCGAGAGGAACTCCATGGTCGTACCACCATTCCAAGAGTCCCCCAGATGTCTCAGTCCATTCCAGAGGAACCTCTTTGCCCTGCACTGGCTCATCTTTCACGCCGAGGATCGGCTCACACCACGGTGGCACGTGGGACAGCCCAGTGGGAAAGCCTCGAGGGAAAGCCTCGAGGGAAAACCACAGATCCTTTGATCCACGCCACGGGAAGCGTGACATTGCTGCTACAGCCTGGAAGGAAAGCGCACGTGCATGCCCCCACTCGAGACGAGGACTGACTCCCCTGGGGAGACTCCAGAAGTACCCAAAGATCCATGTAAGCCCCTGAGAGGAATCCTCGGTTCCGGCCCTGACCCCACACAAGGTTTTTGGCCCCGGTATCGACGGGAGAGGAATCCCGAGAGGCCCCCTAGCAACTCGCATGGGGACTGGCCTCTCCTGAGGCCACCAGGGCGGGTCCCTGAGGTCCCCGTCGTAACTCGAGAACACCTGCCGCAACTCGAGAAATTCCAGGAAGTTCTCCCTTCCAGGCGAGATGAGGCCTATTTCCGATGAGGCTTCTGGAGACTAATGACACCTAACCTCTGGAACTTCGAAAGGGTCTTTCACACCCTTGCTGCAACTCAAGATGTTCACCGCCATACCCGTCTCCACTCGAGAGGAAGCACGATGGTCCCGCCCACATCCAGAGGAGCCCCGTTTCCCCCTCGTAGCTCGAGATGAGGGATCCTTTCCCTGCTTTCAACGGGAAAGAATTCCCGGCGTTCCCGTCGCATCTCAAGAGGAGGCACTCTCAACAGGAAAGGCGAGAGGAACTCCATGGTCGTACCACCATTCCAAGAGTCCCCCAGATGTCTCAGTCCATTCCAGAGGAACCTCTTTGCCCTGCACTGGCTCATCTTTCACGCCGAGGATCGGCTCACACCACGGTGGCACGTGGGACAGCCCTGTGGGAAAGCCTCGAGGGAAAGCCTTGAGGGAAAACCACAGATCCTTTGATCCACGCGGCGGGAAGTGTGACATTGCTGCTACAGCCTGGAAGGAAAGCGCACGTGCATGCCCCC
The DNA here is from genome assembly GCF_032405125.1 of Capricornis sumatraensis. Classification (NCBI taxonomy): domain Eukaryota; kingdom Metazoa; phylum Chordata; class Mammalia; order Artiodactyla; family Bovidae; genus Capricornis; species Capricornis sumatraensis. The sequence continues at coordinate 3,423,919 of NW_027184616.1, read as the reverse complement.
ACTCTAGACGAGGCCTGACTCCCCTGGGGAGACTCCAGAAGTACCCAAAGATCCATGTCAGCCCCTGAGAGGAATCCTCGGTTCCGGCCCTGAATCCACACAAGGTTTTTGGCCCCGGTATCGACGGGAGAGGAATCCCGAGAGGCCCCCTAGCAACTCGCATGGGGACTGGCCTCTCCTGAGGCCACCAGGGCGGGTCCCTGAGGTCCCCGTCGTAACTCGAGAACACCTGCCGCAACTCGAGAAAATCCAGGAAGTTCTCCCTTCCAGGCGAGATGAGGCCTATTTCCGATGAGGCGTCTGGAGACTAATGACACCTAACCTCTGGAACTTCGAAAGGGTCTTTCACACCCTTGCTGCAACTCAAGAAGTTCACCGCCATACCCGTCTCCACTCGAGAGGAAGCACGATGGTCCCGCCCACATCCAGAGGAGCCCCGTTTCCCCCTCGTAGCTCGATATGAGGGATCCTTTCCCTGCTTTCAACGGGAAAGAATTCCCGGCGTTCCCGTCGCATCTCAAGAGGAGGCACTCTCAACAGGAAAGGCGAGAGGAACTCCATGGTCGTACCACCATTTCAAGAGTCTCCCAGATGTCTCAGTCCATACCAGAGGAACCTCTTTGCCCTGCACTGGCTCATCTTTCACGCCGAGGATCGACTCACACCACGGTGGCACGTGGGACAGCCCTTTGGGAAATCCTCGAGGGAAAGCCTCGAGGGAAAACCACAGATCCTTTGATCCGCGCGACGGGAAGCGTGACATTGCTGCTACAGCCTGGAAGGAAAGCGCACGTGCATGCCCCCACTCGAGACGAGGCCTGACTCCCCTGGGGAGACTCCAGAAGTACCCAAAGATCCATGTCAGCCCCTGAGAGGAATCCTCGGTTCCGGCCCTGACTCCACACAAGGTTTTTGGCCCCGGTATCGACGGGAGAGGAATCCCGAGAGGCCCCCTAGCAACTCGCATGAAGACTGGCCTCTTCTGAGGCCACCAGGGCGGGTCCCTGAGGTCCCCGTCGTAACTCGAGAACACCTGCCGCAACTCGAGAAAATCCAGGAAGTTCTCCCTTCCAGGCGAGATGAGGCCTATTTCCGATGAGGCGTCTGGAGACTAATGACACCTAACCTCTGGAACTTCGAAAGGGTCTTTCACACCCTTGCTGCAACTCAGGAAGTTCACCACCATACCCGTCTCCACTCGAGAGGAAGCACGATGGTCCCGCCCACATCCAGAGGAGCCCCGTTTCCCCCTCGTAGCTCGAGATGAGGGATCCTTTCCCTGCTTTCAACGGGAAAGAATTCCCGGCGTTCCCGTCGCATCTCAAGAGGAGGCACTCTCAACAGGAAAGGCGAGAGGAACTCCATGGTAGTACCACCATTCCAAGAGTCCCCCAGATGTCTCAGTCCATTCCAGAGGAACCTCTTTGCCCTGCACTGGCTCATCTTTCACGCCGAGGATCGACTCACACCACGGTGGCACGTGGGACAGCCCTGTGGGAAAGCCTCGAGGGAAAGCCTCGAGGGAAAACCACAGATCCTTTGATCCACGCCACGGGAAGCGTGACATTGCTGCTACAGGCTGGAAGGAAAGCGCACGTGCATGCCCCCACTCGAGACGAGGCCTGACTCCCCTGGGGAGACTCCAGAAGTACCCAAAGATCCATGTCAGCCCCTGAGAGGAATCCTCGGTTCCGGCCCTGACTCCACACAATGTTTTTGGCCCCGGTATCGACGGGAGAGGAATCCCGAGAGGCCCCCTAGCAACTCGCATGGGGACTGGCCTCTCCTGAGGCCACCAGGGCGGGTCCCTGAGGTCCCCGTCGTAACTCGAGAACACCTGCTGCAACTCGAGAAATTCCAGGAAGTTCTCCCTTCCAGGCGAGATGAGGCCTATTTCCGATGAGGCGTCTGGAGACTAATGACACCTAACCTCTGGAACTTCGAAAGGGTCTTTCACACCCTTGCTGCAACTCAAGAAGTTCACCGCCATACCCGTCTCCACTCGACAGGAAGCACGATGGTCCCGCCTACATCCAGAGGAGCCCCGTTTCCCCCTCGTAGCTCGAGATGAGGGATCCTTTCCCTGCTTTCAACGGGAAAGAATTCCCGGCGTTCCCGTCGCATCTCAAGAGGAGGCACTCTCAACAGGAAAGGCGAGAGGAACTCCATGGTCGTACCACCATTCCAAGAGTCCCCCAGATGTCTCAGTCCATTCCAGAGGAACCTCTTTGCCCTTCACTGGCTCATCTTTCACGCCGAGGATCGACTCACACCACGGTGGCACGTGGGACAGCCCTTTGGGAAAGCCTCGAGGGAAAGCCTCGAGGGAAAACCACAGATCCTTTGATCCACGCCACGGGAAGCGTGACATTGCTGCTACAGCCTGGAAGGAAAGCGCACGTGCATGCCCCCACTCGAGACGAGGCCTGACTCCCCTGGGGAGACTCCAGAAGTACCCAAAGATCCATGTCAGCCCCTGAGAGGAATCCTCGGTTCCGGCCCTGACTCCACACAAGGTTTTTGGCCCCGGTATCGACGGGAGAGGAATCCCGAGAGGCCCCCTAGCAAGTCGCATGGGGACTGGCCTCTCCTGAGGCCACCAGGGCGGGTCCCTGAGGTCCCCGTCGTAACTCGAGAACACCTGCCGCAACTCGAGAAAATCCAGGAAGTTCTCCCTTCCAGGCGAGATGAGGCCTATTTCCGATGAGGCTTCTGGAGACTAATGACACCTAACCTCTGGAACTTCGAAAGGGTCTTTCACACCCTTGCTGCAACTCAAGAAGTTCACCGCCATACCCGTCTCCACTCGAGAGGAAGCACGATGGTCCCGCCCACATCCAGAGGAGCCCCGTTTCCCCCTCGTAGCTCGAGATGAGGGATCCTTTCCCTGCTTTCAACGGGAAAGAATTCCCGGCGTTCCCGTCGCATCTCAAGAGGAGGCACTGTCAACAGGAAAGGCGAGAGGAACTCCATGGTCGTACCACCATTCCAAGAGTCCCCCAGATGTCTCAGTCCATTCCAGAGGAACCTCTTTGCCCTGCTCTGGCTCATCTTTCACGCCGAGGATCGGCTCACACCACGGTGGCACGTGGGACAGCCCTGTGGGAAAGCCTCGAGGGAAAGCCTCGAGGGAAAACCACAGATCCTTTGATCCACGTGGCGGGAAGTGTGACATTGCTGCTACAGCCTGGAAGGAAAGCGCACGTGCATGCCCCCACTCTAGACGAGGCCTGACTCCCCTGGGGAGACCCCAGAAGTACCCAAAGATCCATGTCAGCCCCTGAGAGGAATCCTCGGTTCCGGCCCTGACTCCACACAAGGTTTTTGGCCCCGGTATCGACGGGAGAGGAATCCCGAGAGGCCCCCTAGCAACTCGCATGGGGACTGGCCTCTCCTGAGGCCACCAGGGCGGGTCCCTGAGGTCCCCGTCGTAACTCGAGAACACCTGCCGCAACTCGAGAAAATCCAGGAAGTTCTCCCTTCCAGGCGAGATGAGGCCTATTTCCGATGAGGCGTCTGGAGACTAATGACACCTAACCTCTGGAACTTCGAAAGGGTCTTTCACACCCTTGCTGCAACTCAAGAAGTTCACCGCCATACCCGTCTCCACTCGAGAGGAAGCACGATGGTCCCGCCCACATCCAGAGGAGCCCCGTTTCCCCCTCGTAGCTCGAGATGAGGGATCCTTTCCCTGCTTTCAACGGGAAAGATTTCCCGGCGTTCCCGTCGCATCTCAAGAGGAGGCACTCTCAACAGGAAAGGCGAGAGGAACTCCATGGTCGTACCACCATTTCAAGAGTCTCCCAGATGTCTCAGTCCATACCAGAGGAACCTCTTTGCCCTGCACTGGCTCATCTTTCACGCCGAGGATCGACTCACACCACGGTGGCACGTGGGACAGCCCTGTGGGAAAGCCTCGAGGGAAAGCCTCGAGGGAAAACCACAGATCCTTTGATCCACGCCACGGGAAGCGTGACATTGCTGCTACAGCCTGGAAGGAAAGCGCACGTGCATGCCCCCACTCGAGACGAGGCCTGACTCCCCTGGGGAGACTCCAGAAGTACCCAAAGATCCATGTCAGCCCCTGAGAGGAATCCTCGGTTCCGGCCCTGACTCCACACAAGGTTTTTGGCCCCGGTATCGACGGGAGAGGAATCCCGAGAGGCCCCCTAGCAAGTCGCATGGGGACTGGCCTCTCCTGAGGCCACCAGGGCGGGTCCCTGAGGTCCCCGTCGTAACTCGAGAACACCTGCCGCAACTCGAGAAAATCCAGGAAGTTCTCCCTTCCAGGCGAGATGAGGCCTATTTCCGATGAGGCTTCTGGAGACTAATGACACCTAACCTCTGGAACTTCGAAAGGGTCTTTCACACCCTTGCTGCAACTCAAGAAGTTCACCGCCATACCCGTCTCCACTCGAGAGGAAGCACGATGGTCCCGCCCACATCCAGAGGAGCCCCGTTTCCCCCTCGTAGCTCGAGATGAGGGATCCTTTCCCTGCTTTCAACGGGAAAGAATTCCCGGCGTTCCCGTCGCATCTCAAGAGGAGGCACTCTCAACAGGAAAGGCGAGAGGAACTCCATGGTCGTACCACCATTCCAAGAGTCCCCCAGATGTCTCAGTCCATTCCAGAGGAACCTCTTTGCCCTGCACTGGCTCATCTTTCACGCCGAGGATCGACTCACACCACGGTGGCACGTGGTGCAGCCCTGTGGGAAAGCCTCGAGGGAAAGCCTCGAGGGAAAACCACAGATCCTTTGATCCACTCGACGGGAAGTGTGACATTGCTGCTACAGCCTGGAAGGAAAGCGCACGTGCATGCCCCCACTCGAGACGAGGCCTGAATCCCCTGGGGAGACTCCAGAAGTACCCAAAGATCCATGTCAGCCCCTGAGAGGAATCCTCGGTTCTGGCCCTGACTCGACACAAGGTTTTTGGCCCCGGTATCGACGGGAGAGGAATCCCAAGAGGCCCCCTAGCAAGTCGCATGGGGAGTGGCCTCTCCTGAGGCCACCAGGGCGGGTCCCTGAGGTCCCCGTCGTAACTCGAGAACACCTGCCGCAACTCGAGAAAATCCAGGAAGTTCTCCCATCCAGGCGAGATGAGGCCTATTTCCGATGAGGCGTCTGGAGACTAATGACACCTAACCTCTGGAACTTCGAAAGGGTCTTTCACACCCTTGCTGCAACTCAAGAAGTTCACCGCCATACCCGTCTCCACTCGAGAGGATGCACGATGGTCCCGCCCACATCCAGAGGAGCCCCGTTTCCCCCTCGTAGCTCGAGATGAGGGATCCTTTCCCTGCTTTCAACGGGAAAGAATTCCCGGCGTTCCCGTCGCATCTCAAGAGGAGGCACTCTCAACAGGAAAGGCGAGAGGAACTCCATGGTCGTACCACCATTCCAAGAGTCCCCCAGATGTCTCAGTCCATTCCAGAGGAACCTCTTTGCCCTGCACTGGCTCATCTTTCAAGCCGAGGATCGGCTCACACCACGGTGGCACGTGGGACAGCCCTGTGGGAAAGCCTCGAGGGAAAGCCTCGAGGGAAAACCACAGATCCTTTGATCCACGCGGCGGGAAGTGTGACATTGCTGCTACAGCCTGGAAGGAAAGCGCACGTGCATGCCTCCACTCTAGACGAGGCCTGACTCCCCTGGGGAGACTCCAGAAGTACCCAAAGATCCATGTCAGCCCCTGAGAGGAATCCTCGGTTCCGGCCCTGACTCCACACAAGGTTTTTGGCCCCGGTATCGACGGGAGAGGAATCCCGAGAGGCCCCCTAGCAACTCGCATGGGGACTGGCCTCTCCTGAGGCCACCAGGGCGGGTCCCTGAGGTCCCCGTCGTAACTCGAGAACACCTGCCGCAACTCGAGAAAATCCAGGAAGTTCTCCCTTCCAGGCGAGATGAGGCCTATTTCCGATGAGGCGTCTGGAGACTAATGACACCTAACCTCTGGAACTTCGAAAGGGTCTTTCACACCCTTGCTGCAACTCAAGAAGTTCACCGCCATACCCGTCTCCGCTCGAGAGGAAGCACGATGGTCCCGCCCACATCCAGAGGAGCCCCGTTTCCCCCTCGTAGCTCGAGATGAGGGATCCTTTCCCTGCTTTCAACGGGAAAGAATTCCCGGCGTTCCCCTCGCATCTCGAGAGGAGGCACTCTCAACAGGAAAGGCGAGAGGAACTCCATGGTCGTACCACCATTTCAAGAGTCTCCCAGATGTCTCAGTCCATACCAGAGGAACCTCTTTGCCCTGCACTGGCTCATCTTTCACGCCGAGGATCGACTCACACCACGGTGGCACGTGGGACAGCCCTTTGGGAAATCCTCGAGGGAAAGCCTCGAGGGAAAACCACAGATCCTTTGATCCACGCCACGGGAAGCGTGACATTGCTGCTACAGCCTGGAAGGAAAGCGCA